>NW_027362771.1:282706118-283306118 GCF_046119375.1 Phyllobates terribilis
CATACGGGTGAGCACCACACGGTACACTCAGGGACGTGGGCTACTTTTACCCGCCTCTAGCAAGGTAGCCAGAAGAGTACAGTTAGTTGGGAAGGCCTACAACTCCGCCTGGCCAGGGGAGATCCCATCTGCTCAAGGACTGACCAGGCCCCGATTGCTAGCAAGTACTCCGGGAGGGTCTATCTTTGTCACCAGTAAAGACCCTGAACTACACCGCATCGTCTCTGAGTGGTTCCTGCTACCCCCATCATCCACGTCGGCTGCCCTGAGGCCATACCCCTCCCGTTGGGGGTTATACCATCCACGCTGCACCATCCTTCCACCGGCCTCAGCGGTCTGCCCTGCAGCGGCAGCTCCATAGCTGCATTCAACGGGTGGCGTAGTCATCCACCATCTACTGCTAATAGACTGCCACTTAGTCTGACTCCCTGGGCACGGACCGGGTCACCGCCACGAGACTACTACCCCCATCTGATCCGGCTCCGGGTAGGCTCCCGCGTGCGCAACGCTGCGCGACTCAGGCCCAGGGGCGCGTCAACTTTTGGCGTAGTCGGCAGGATCTCGTGCCCGCAACCACCGGGCACTGCGTGCCTGAAAAAGAGACTTTTAAAACTTACCATCCGTGAAGTTTTCCCGCCATCCGGTGCCATCTTCAGCCTTCTTCCCGCCATCCGTGAAGATTCCCGCCATCCGGCGCCATCTTCAGCCTTCTTCCCGCCATCCGTGAGGTTTTCCCGCCATCCGGCGCCATCTTCAGCCTTCTTCCCGCCATCCGTGGAGTTTTCCCGCCGTTGGCCGCCATCTTGAAGACGCTGCGCGGGAAGAAGAGGGGCGTGGACTCCGAAAGCGCGCGAGAACTGAAGCCCCGCCTCACGTCCGGACGTTGCGTAAGGTCCTGGAAGGAGCCCAGCAGACGCCGACGTCACAGGAGCGCGACGGAAGGTCCTCAACCCTGACGATCCACTGCGGAGCCGCGGCCTACGGAAGAGGATCATCGCAAGGTAGGCCACGGTCCACTAGGGGGGAGAAGGATGTCGGATACGGAGGAGAGCTTCACCGCTCCAACCCCCGCCAGCGCCACCGCTGTGGCGGTCATGCCTTTCACCATGCCCTATATCCCGGGGGCAGCCTGGCTACCCCAGTACTCAGGGGAGTCACATACCCTGCAGGACTGGATAGCCTCTTCCAGGTGTACCCCCTCACAGAAGAGCAAAAAGTGAGCATCCTGGTGGCCCAATTAACCGGGGCAGCCCAAAGGGAGGTAAAGTCCTGGCCACCTGGAGGGAGGACTGTCGCAGGGATACTAACCCGGCTGAGGGACACCTTTGATACCCGCACCTCAGCCGAGATCAAGCTTAGATTCTACGGGTGCAAACAGCGGGCACATGAGAGTATAAGGGACTATGCCCTGAACCTACAAGAGGCCAAGAGGGTCATTAAGCAGACCGACCCTGATGGCGTGGGAGACGAGGACAGGCTGTTAACTGAACAATTTATAGAGGGTTTATATTGCAATGCTCACCGAACCCAGTTGCGGGCAATGGCCTTACAGGACCCTCATCTGGGATTTGCACAGTTCAAGGACAGAGCCATCCGGGTGCTCCGAGAACCGGCACCAGGTGGCGTTGTGACCCACAGACGCCCCACTACCACTTACCACCAGGAGGCGGCGCCCTTGTCGGCAGGGCCTGTGGGAGCTGATGCGCAGGCTTTGAACAATGACTCGGCTCCAGACCTGCACCATCAGGTCCAAGAGCTAGCTAAAAGCGTTGCTGCGCTAACCCGAACTGTGCAGTCTTTACAGGTTTCCACTCCAGGGAAGATCCAGCTGGCATCCGGACCGGAGGACATCCCGTGGCGTCGACCAAGGAGGACCCCACCGGCCAGAGGAAGACCCAGCGACCGATACAACGAGGACGGACAACCCATCTGCCGCCGCTGCAATCAACCCGGACATATGGCAAGGTACTGTCCTTTAAACTGGCACAACCTAGGGTAGAGGGCCAACCCCTAGGAAAAAGATCATCAGGCCCATCGAACTGGCGCGACAAATATGTGGGCGGACGTCCAGTCTTGCCTGTGGTACTGGATGGCATTCCTATGAGTGCCCTACTGGACACCGGATCACAGGTCACCACCATCCCGTACGTGCTCTTCAAGCAGTACTGGAATGACTCGGATATTACCCGCTACCCTGACGACGATTTGAGTATCATCGCCAGCAATGGTCAGCCCGTGCCACAGATCGGATTTAAAGAGGTGACCATTAAAATTGGTAGAGTTGAACTGGCAGCACAGGGACTGATCATTGTAGACATTGACAAACACAAGAGTCACCCAAAGATAACTCTAGGAACTAATGTAATTGAAAATTGTCTTGCAGAGGTGATTTTCCTTTTACAGCAGGTTGCCAAGAACGCCAGCTCCGGCGAGCAGCGAGTGCTCCAAAAAGAGATCCGGGCACTGATGCGACGGCAACAGGTGGAACTCTCCGGCGGTGAGATTGGTAGCGTGAGAATGTGTGACCCTTTCCCTATTGCCATGCCCCCAAAAAGTGAAATGATTTGGTGCCGGGCAGCTATTGGTCTGAGAGGTAGAGATTACCAGGCAATGGTAGAACCAGTTTACTCAGACAGTAGGCCCACCATCTTGACAGCACGGGGGGTGGTTAATGTACGCCATGGGAGGGTGCCCGTTCGCATAATCAATATCGGGAAGAGGGAAGTGTACCTGCCCCGGTATGCCACGCTAGCCAAATTATATACCATCAACCAAAATGCTATACAGTCTGTGGAACCCTTGCCTCCATCTCACCCGGAGGAAGGTAACGGCTAGAGATGAGCGGTGTTCGACTAGAACTGTTCGCCAATCTCAAATTCGAGCTGTTTTGGGCGGTGTTCGAGTTGTTCGACGAACCCGAACGATTTGCAAAAAATTCGGCTGTTCGAGGTTATGTTCGATAACTGTTCGTGCACCAAAAGCGTGTCCTGCATGTCTGGTGCTATTTAGAGCACCAATCATGCAGGGATTGTCTGCCACTCACTGTAATGCCACAGCCATGGTGGTTGTGGCATTACAGTGATTGCCCAAATCGATGGGAACAGTGCCAACAGTGAAACATGAAAAGCCGGCAATTCAGCAGCGGCATACACCGGTACCCGACAATTTAGAACCGAAAGAATAGAGCTTCACACATAGATTAGATAGATATAAACATGTCAGCCACATATATACGAAGTACAGTGAAAGTGCTGCTTACTGTACTTGTCATTTAGCGTAAAGGATTTATCAAAAAAAATAATAGTGTTTTCATGCACCGTCTCTTTAAAAAAGCCGGCCGGCAATACAGCAGCGGTACCCGACAATTTAGAATAGAAGGAATAGAGAATCACACATAGATTAGATAGATAGAAACATGTCAGTCACATATATATGAAGTACAGTGACAGTGTTGATTACTGTACTTGTCATTTAGTGTAAAGGATTTATCAAAAAAAATAATAGTGTTTTCATGCACCGTCTCTTTAAAAAAGCCGGCCGGCAATTCAGCATCTGTACCCAACAATTTAGAATAGAAGGAATAGAGAATCACACATAGATTAGATAGATAGAAACATGTCAGTCACATATATATGAAGTACAGTGACAGTGTTGCTTACTGTACTTGTCATTTAGTGTAAAGGATTTATTAAAAAAAATAATAGTGTTTTCATGCACCGTCTCTTTAAGAAAGCCGGCCGGCAATTCAGCATCTGTACCCGACAATTTATAACAGACAGAATAGAGCTTCACACATAGATTAGATAGATAGAAACATGTCAGTCACATATATATGAAGTACAGTGACAGTGTTGGTTACTGTACTTGTCATTTAGTATTAAAATAAAGGATTTATTATAAAAAAAATTGGCGTGGGGTTCCCCTTAATTTTAGGCTCTAGCGGAGGTTAAGCAGACAGCTGGGGCAGATGTTTGAAGCCTGGGAAGGGGGTAATACCCACGGAGCTTCCCAGGCTACTAATATCAGCCCCCAGCTGAATACATAGCCTTTACTAGCTATTAAAATGGGGGACCCCCCAAAAAAAATGACGTGGGGTCCCCCCTAATTTAATAGCTAGCAAAGGCTAGGCAGACAGCTGGGGGCTGATATTAATAGCCCAGGAAGGGAGCCATGAATATTGGCCCCCTCCCAGGCTAGAAACACCAGCCGTCAGCCGCCCCAGAAATGGCGCATTCATAGGATGCGCCAATTCTGGCACTTAGCCTCGCTCTTCCACGCTGCCCTGGTGCGGTGGCAGGGGGTAATAGGGCTGGGGTTGATGTCAGCTTATAATGCCAGCTGACATCAAGCCCAGGTTAGTAATGGAGAGGCGTCTATAAGACACCCCCATTACTAACCCCATAGTCAAAGTTAAAAAAAACACAAACACCCAGAATAAAGTCCTTTAATTGAAATAAAGACACAATTCTTTATTGTTCTAAATTAAACCATACTTACCATCACGCCCATTCCAGCTGAAGCCAACGATCTCCTGCAATAAAAATAAAATAATAAAGCAACCTCATCCTTACCTTTCCATGGTTCCCACGACAGCTTCAGCTCTGCTACATCGAGATGACAGGCTGGACCGCAGCAGAACGCCGCCATCCAGCCTGTCATCCCGCAGACACTGAGAAGCGCAGGCTTGCTTGCGCTCTGCAGTGTCTGGCTGTGACGGCATAAAGATGAGACGAGTTCATGTCCAATGAACTCGGCGCACCTCATGCACGTCACTTACAGCGTGGGAGAATTCTCACGCTGAAGCGCTGAGTGCAGGAGAATTTTCCCACGCTGTCCGTGAGGTGCATGAGGTGAGCTGAGTTCATTGGACATGAGCTCACCTCATGCACGTCACTGACAGCGTGGGACAATTCTCCTGCACTCAGCACTTCAGCGTGAGAATTTTCCCACGCTGTCAGTGACGTGCATGAGGTGAGCTGAGTTCATTGGACATGAACTCGGCTCATCTGGATGCCGTCACAGCGAGACACTGAGGAGCGCAAGCATGCCTGCTCTTCTCAGTGTCTGCGGCATGACAGGCTGGATGGCAGCGTTCTGCTGCGGTCCAGCCTGTCATCTCGATGTAGCAGAGCTGAAGCTGTCGTGGGAACCATGGAAAGGTAAGGATGAGGTTGGTTTATTATTTTTCTTTTATTGCAGGAGATCGTTGGCTTCAGCTGGAATGGGCGTGATGGTAAGTATAGTTTAATTTAGAACAATAAAGAATTGTGTGTTTATTTCAATTAAAGGACTTTATTCTGGGTGTTGTGTTTTTTTTAAATACTTTACTAGAAATTCATGGCGGTCATGTCTAATACTGGCGTGACCCCATGAATTTTGGGCTTGGGGCCAGCTGATAATACCAAGCTGGCCCTAACCCCTTTATTACCCAGTGAGCCACCGCACCAGGGCCCTGGATGAGTTGGGTACAGCGCCAGAAGATGGCGCTTCTATGAACGCGCCATTTTCCGGGGTGGCTGCGGACTGCAATTTGCAGCGGGGGGGGCCCAGAAAGCTTGGGCCTCTCTGCGCTGCAGATTCCAGCCCCCAGCTGCCTAGTTGTACCTGGCTGGACACAAAAATAGGGCGAAGCCCCACATATTTTTTTTTTAATTATTTCATGAAATTCATGAAATAATTAAGAAAAAAAGGCCTTCCCTATATTGTTGTGTCCGGCCAGGTACAAATAGTCAGCTGGTGGTTGGGGGCAGCCCGTTCCTGCCTGCTGTACCTGGCTGGACACAAATATAGTGCGAAGCCCCACTTCAATTTTTTTTAATTATTTCATGAAATTCATGAAATAATTAAGAAAAAAAGGCCTTCCCTATATTGTTGTGTCCGGCCAGGTACAAATAGGCAGCTGGTGGTTGGGGGCAGCCCATTCCTGGCTGCTGTACCTGGCTGGACACAAATATAGTGCGAAGCCCCACTTCAATTTTTTTAAATTATTTCAGGAAATTCATGAAATAATTAAAAAAAAATTGACGTGGGGCTTCGCACTATATTTGTGTCCAGTCAGGTGCAGCAGGCAGGAACGGGCTGCCCCCAACCACCAGCTGCCTATTTGTACCTGGCCGGACACAACAATATAGGGAAGCCCTTTTTTTCTTAATTATTTCATGAAATAATTTAAAGAAAATTGACGTGGGACTTCGCCCTGTTTTTGTGTCCAGCCAGGTACAACTATGCAGCTGGGGGCTGGAATCCGCAGCGCAGGGAGGCCCAAGCTTTCTGGGCCACCCCCGCTGCAAATTGCAGTCCGCAGCCACCCCGGAAAATGGCGCGTTCATAGAAGCGCCATCTTCTGGCGCTGTACCCAACTCATCCAGGGCCCTGATGCGGTGGCTCACTGGGTAATAAAGGGGTTAGGGCCAGCTTGGCATTATCAGCTGGCCCTAAGCCCAAAATTCATGGGGTCACGCCAATATTAGACATGACCACCATGAATTTCTAGTAAAGTATTTAAAAAAAACACAACACCCAGAAAAAAGTCCTTTAATTGAAATAAACACACAATTCTTTATTGTTCTAAATTAAACCATACTTACCATCACACCCATTCCAGCTGAAGCCAACGATCTCCTGAAATAAAAGAAAAATAATAAAGCAACATCATCCTTACCTTTCCGTGGTTCCCATGACAGCTTCAGCTCTGCTACATCGAGATGACAGGCTGGACCGCAGCAGAACGCTGCCATCCAGCCTGTCATCCCGCAGACACTGAGAAGCGCAGGCTTGCTTGCGCTCCACAGTGTCTCTCTGTGAGGGCATCCAGATGAGCCGAGTTAATGTCCAATGAACTCGGCTCACCTCATGCACGTCACTGACAGCGTGGGAAAATTCTCCTGCACTCAGCGCTTCAGCATGGGAGAATTCTCACGCTGAAGCGCTGAGTGCAGGAGAATTCTCCCACGCTGTCAGTGACGTGCAGGAGGTGAGCTGAGTTCATTGGACATGAGCTCACCTTATGCACGTCACTGACAGCGTGGGAAAATTCTCCTGCACTCAGCGCTTCAGCGTGGGAGAATTCTCACGCTGAAGCGCTGAGTGCAGGAGAATTCTCCCACGCTGTCAGTGACGTGCAGGAGGTGAGCTGAGTTCATTGGACATGAGCTCACCTTATGCACGTCACTGACAGCGTGGGAGAATTCTCCTGCACTCAGCGCTTCAGCGTGAGAATTTTCCCACGCTGTCAGTGACGTGCATGAGGTGCGCCGAGTTCATTGGACATGAACTCGTCTCATCTTTATGCCGTCACAGCCAGACACTGCAGAGCGCAAGCAAGCCTGCGCTTCTCAGTGTCTGCGGGATGACAGGCTGGATGGCGGCGTTCTGCTGCGGTCCAGCCTGTCATCTCGATGTAGCAGAGCTGAAGCTGTCGTGGGAACCATGGAAAGGTAAGGATGATGTTGCTTTATTATTTTTCTTTTATTGCAGGAGATCGTTGGCTTCAGCTGGAATGGGCGTGATGGTAAGTATGGTTTAATTTAGAACAATAAAGGATTGTGTCTTTATTTCAATTAAAGGACTTTATTCTGGGTGTTTGTGTTTTCTTTTAACTTTGACTATGGGGTTAGTAATGGGGGTGTCTTATAGACGCCTCTCCATTACTAACCTGGGCTTGATGTCAGCTGGCATTATAAGCTGACATCAACCCCAGCCCTATTACCCCCTGCCACCGCACCAGGGCAGCGTGGAAGAGCGAGGCTAAGTGCCAGAATTGGCACATCCTATGAATGCGCCATTTCTGGGGCGGCTGACGGCTGGTGTTTCTAGCCTGGGAGGGGGCCAATATTCATGGCACCCTTCCTGGGCTATTAATATCAGCCCCCAGCTGTCTGCCTAGCCTTTGCTAGCTATTAAATTAGGGGGGACCCCACGTCATTTTTTTGGGGGGGTCCCCCATTTTAATAGCTAGTAAAGGCTATGTATTCAGCTGGGGGCTCATATTAGTAGCCTGGGAAGCTCCGTGGGTATTACCCCCTTCCCAGGCTTCAAACATCTGCCCCAGCTGTCTGCTTAACCTCCGCTAGAGACTAAAATTAAGGGGAACCCCACGCCAATTTTTTTTAATAATAAATCCTTTATTTTAATACTAAATGACAAGTACAGTAACCAACACTATCACTGTACTTCATATATATGTGACTGACATGTTTCTATCTATCTAATCTATGTGTGAAGCTCTATTCTGTCTGTTATAAATTGTCGGGTACAGATGCTGAATTGCCGGCCGGCTTTTTTAAAGAGACGGTGCATGAAAACACTATTACTTTTTTTAATAAATCCTTTACACTAAATGACAAGTACAGTAAGCAACATTGTCACTGTACTTCATATATATGTGACTGACATGTTTCTATCTATCTAATCTATGTGTGAAGCTCTATTCTGTCTGTTATAAATTGTCGGATACCGCTGCTGAATTGCCGGCCGGCTTTTTTAAAGAGACAGTGCATGAAAACACTATTATATTTTTTAATAAATCCTTTACACTAAATGACAAGTACAGTAAGCAACACTGTCACTGTACTTCATATATATGTGACTGACATGTTTCTGTCTATCTAATCTATGTGTGAGGCTCTATTCCTTTTTGTCTAAATTGTCGGGTACTGGTGTATGCCGCTGCTGAATTGCCGGCCGGCTTTTTTAAAGAAAGCGTCTTCTGAGCAGTTTGTCAGCTTTTGGACACCTTTGAAGGTGTTTTCTATGTGTTTCTATGTGTTTTTGTTTGCCTGCCATTGGTTTTAACGGTGTTCGACGGTGTTCTAAGGTGTTCGACGAACAGTTCGACGAACAGTTCCTCGAACATCCCGGTGTTCGACGAACCGAACCGAACCCGAACACTACGGGGGTGGCTCAACACTAGTAACGGCTCTAAGAAAACAATGGAGGACTGGTGTCAGCAACTACATTTGGGTACTGACTCCACTCCCTCACACCAGAAACAGGGAGTCTATCGGGTGGTTCAAGAGTACGAGAGAGTGTTTAGTAAACACCCGTTAGACTTCGGGCGAGTCAAGGGGGTAGAACACCACATCCCCACGGGAGACCATCCTCCCATAAAAGAGAGGTATCGACTCGTACCCCCTGCACACTACCAACACGCCAAGGGGATGCTTAGAGACATGAAGGAGGCTGGGGTGATCAGGGATAGCTGTAGCCCCTGGGCAGCTCCACTAGTCTTAGTCAAAAAGAAAGACAACACCATGAGGATGTGTGTAGATTACCGGAAAATCAACCGTATCACACACAAGGATGCGTACCCCTTACCAAGGATAGAGGAGTCTTTGGCTGCTTTAAGATCTGCTAACTTCTTCTCTACCTTGGATCTCACTAGTGGGTACTGGCAGGTTCCTGTAGCAGAGGCGGACCGGGAGAAGACCGCATTCACCACCCCGATGGGACTTAGCGAGTTTACCTGTATGCCGTTCGGACTCTGCAACGCACCAGGAACCTTCCAACGATTAATGGAGTGCTGTCTGGGCCACAGAAACTTCGAGACGGTCCTGTTGTACCTGGACGATGTCATCGTATATTCTAAGACTTATGAGGACCACCTGAAACACCTGGCGGAAGTGTTCGAAGCTCTGGCAAGCTACGGCCTAAAGGTGAAACCCTCCAAGTGTCACCTCCTGAAACCAAAGGTGCAGTACCTGGGACACGTGGTGAGCGCTGACGGAGTGGCTCCCGACCCTGATAAGATCACCGCAATTAAGGAATGGCCAAGTCCCTCCAGTGTAAAGGAAGTGCGGCAGTTCCTCGGGTTGGTAGGCTACTACCGCAGGTTCATCCCCGGTTTCACCAAAAAGGCAGCTCCTATGCAAGACCTCCTGATAGGCCAGTCCCGGAAGGCCAAGAACCAGAAGCCGCCCTTCAGATGGGAGAAGTTGGAAGAAGAGTCCTTCCGCCAGCTGAAGATGGCCCTCACGGGGGATGAAATCCTGGCGTACCCGGATTACAGCCAGCCCTTTATCCTCTACACCGACGCAAGTAACATCGGGCTAGGAGCCGTGCTGTCCCAGATCCAGCAGGGGAAAGAGCGAGTAATCGCTTACGCCAGCCGAAAACTGCGACCCACCGAAAGAAACCCTGAGAATTACAGCTCATTTAAGCTAGAGTTCCTGGCAGTGGTGTGGGCAGTCACCGAACGCTTTAAGCACTACCTCGCTTCTTCCCGGTTCGTCGTGTACACGGATAACAACCCGTTGACACACCTGGACACGGCAAGACTCGGTGCCCTAGAGCAGAGATGGATGGCCCGTCTGTCCAACTACGAGTTCACCATCAAATACCGGGCAGGACGCTCCAATACCAACGCGGACGCCCTGTCCAGGATGCCAAACCTACCGGACGTAGGAGAAGATCCAGAGGGACTGGAAGAAGTCGAACTCCCCGCGTTTCACCGTCATGGGACTATCCAGTATTCCCATCGGGTAAGGAGTAAGCAAGGCGCTACGCTTAACCCCTTACCTCACTACAACTGGGCGGAAACGCAGGACAGTGACCCTGCCGTCCGGCTGGTGAAGGAGATGCTGACTCGGCCAGAGGCTCGCCTTGACCCAGACGCTCCGGAAGAAGCCAAGCAACTGTGGGCAGAAAAGAGTAGACTGTTCCTTTACAAGGGGAAGTTGTGCCGCAGAATGGTTAACTCCCGGACGCATGAACTAATCTGGCAAGTAGTGGTGCCACGAAGAGACGCAGCCATGGTGATGGAGGCATACCACGACGGGGCTGGACACTTCGGATGGAAGAAGCTGGAGTTCCTGCTGCGCGAGCGGTTCCACTGGGTAGGCATGAGGGGAACCATCGAGAGGTGGTGCAGAGACTGTGGCCCGTGCAACCTAAGAAGGAAGGACCGTGCCAGCCAGAAGACTCCCCTGCAGTCCATCGTCACGTGGCAGCCGTTGGAACTGGTAGCCTTGGATCATGTAAAACTGACCCCAAGCAGAAGTGGCTACGTCTACGCACTAACCATCGTGGATCACTACTCCCGGTTCTTGGTTGTCGTCCCCGTCAAGGACTTAACAGCTCGAACAGCAGCTAGAGCCTTCCAGCAGCATTTCTGCCGTCCACACGGGTACCCGGACCAAGTGTTGACAGACCAGGGACCTGCCTTTGAAGCGGAGGTCTTCCAAGAATTCTGCACTCTGTATGGCTGCCGGAAGATAAGGACGACACCCTATCATCCGCAAACTAATGGACT
This sequence comes from Phyllobates terribilis, assembly GCF_046119375.1. Classification (NCBI taxonomy): domain Eukaryota; kingdom Metazoa; phylum Chordata; class Amphibia; order Anura; family Dendrobatidae; genus Phyllobates; species Phyllobates terribilis. The sequence goes on from NW_027362771.1 coordinate 282,717,367, forward strand.
TTGTGAGAAAATGAACCAGGTGGTAATGGATCTTCTGAAAACGTTGCCCCTGGAAGAACGCGGTCTGTGGCCTGAGAAGCTGCCCGATCTGGTGGACCTATACAACCACATCCCGGTAGGTTCCACCAACTGTACCCCGGCTTACCTAATGAGGGCGAGACCTGGTAAGTTACCTGTTGACCTGGAAATGGGAGTCCTGACACCCGAGGACACTTCACCAGAAGCAGACTGGGACACAGAGAGGCAGCAGCAGTACCGGAGAGTACAGGAGAGCGTGGAGCGAAGTCTCTGTCAGGCTAGGGAAAGACAAGAGAAAACTTACAACCAGTATGCTCCCGCTGTTCCCCTGGTACCCGGAGAGCAGGTCTTGAAGAGAAAAAGACGGCTCCACAAGTTGGACGACCAGTGGGAGAAGGACCCGTACACCGTACTGCCCTCAAGCCACGACAACCCAAAGGTCTGTACCATCAGTAAAGACGGAGGGGAAACCACAACCATTGTATCCCGGGATCACCTGAAGAAGTGTCCCGAACAGCTACGGAACCCTGAAGAGGAACAAGAAGACCCTCGACCCGTAGAGGAAAGGGAAGACATGGTTAGTACTGTGCTCGGAGACTTCCCTCGGTCTTGGACTCAAGTCAATGGCGCAGTTGTGGTACCCGTACTCACCTTCCTCCAACCAGCATCCCAAGCACCTACGGAGCGACAGGTAGAGCTGGAAGAGCAGCCGGTCCAGGAGGCAGAAGACTCCACACAAGCAGAACAGGAGGATCAACCCTCTGCTTATAGTGAGCCTGCCGTACCCCTAGTGAGCCAAAGAGCCGGTAGACAGCTGCCCAGTTTACCCTCGACAGCTCCTACACCCTGTAGTTCAGGGCTAGACAGTCAGCTCCGTAGGTCCACTAGGGCCACTAGAGGCCAGTTACCCGCACGTTGGAGGATTTGAAATGTATAAATTGTTTTATTTGTGGTTACCTGTTTTTCTTGTTACTTGTGTATAATTATGTGTTTCTAGTTGTTTATAGGAGTCTTTGGTGGATTTACCGGGAATCCTGTGTACATAGTTGGAGCGTAACCCAGGACGGACTAAAGACTGTTAAGGACTCGGGGCAGGACAGACCCCTACCTGGTTACGTCTCCCTGTTTTGGTGAAATGGACACCTTGCTTTCTTCAAAGACTGCACCCGGTTACGGACATGCCGTGACCACCTTTATGTGTTTCTTTATTGTATTGTTATTGTTATACCTTGTTATGTTTTTCCAAAAATATGTTTAGTCCCGGAGTACTAAATTTCACTAGGGGGGAATGTGACACCCAAGGGGTCTGGTTGCCACAGTGATAGAGATATTACGTCTGAGAGCAGGTGGGAGGTCTCTTGGTCAAGGATCCTATGCATGCCACACCTCCTGCCCAGTCCTGGGAGGGGAAGAACTTCCCCTATATAAACCTAGGGCTGAGGCAGGGTTAGTGAGTAGAGAAGAAGTAGAGACAGAGAAAAGGAGCAAATATAGGAACAGAACATCAGGAGCTCTGTGGGAGCAGTGTTACAAGGAGTCAGGGGCTGGCAGCTGCAGAGCTCGCCCTGACTGAGAAGTATCACCGGACCCGGAGTCCGAGGCTGTGGGGACTAATCTCTACCCAGCAGCAGAAACCGACCGGCAGGGGATTGCAGGTCCTCTGGCCCAGAAACCCGAAGGCACGGTCACAAGCGTGGGACCAGCACCGCCACCGTGGAGCGGAAGCCATTAGAAGGCCCCGAGTCACCGGCCATACGGGTGAGCACCACACGGTACACTCAGGGACGTGGGCTACTTGTACCCTCCTCTAGCAAGGTAGCCAGAAGAGTACAGTTAGTTGGGAAGGCCTACAACTCCGCCTGGCCAGGGGAGATCCCAGCTGCTCAAGGACTGACCAGGCCCCGATTGCTAGCAAGTACTCCGGGAGGGTCTATCTTTGTCACCAGTAAAGACCCTGAACTACACCGCATCGTCTCTGAGTGGTTCCTGCTACCCCCATCATCCACGTCGGCTGCCCTGAGGCCATACCCCTCCCGTTGGGGGTTATACCATCCACGCTGCACCATCCTTCCACCGGCCTCAGCGGGCTGCCCTGCAGCGGCAGCTCCATAGCTGCATTCAACGGGTGGCGTAGTCATCCACCATCTACTGCTAATAGACTGCCACTTAGTCTGACTCCCTGGGCACGGACCGGGTCACCGCCACGAGACTACTACCCCCATCTGATCCGGCTCCGGGTAGGCTCCCGCATGCACAACGCTGCGCGACTCAGGCCCAGGGGCGCGTCATATTTGTACCATTTATGTGCTAGCTGCTGCAGTCACCCATATCTACTGCCTTTTCATACACTCTGTGCACACCATCCATATCAGCCCCACTCTCCTCCCATCTCCTATGTACCGTTCTCACTCTTTCCACAGTCCTTAACTGCACAGATCCATTTACTCTCACCATACAACACAAGAGATGCTCTCACAAATCACTTAACCATTTGCTTACTTTATTCTCCTTCTCCTAGTCGCAGGAGATATCTCCCTGAACCAAAGCCCTTCTTATAACAGTAACTTAATTCCTTCCCTGCTTCACTCATAAACCCTGTAAATCTCATTAATATTCCTTGCATGCCTTCCATACCCTTTAACTGTGCTGTATGGAACTCACGGTCAGCATGTATCAAACTCATCCATGACTTTTTCCTTTCAAACTCCCTTAATCTTCTGGCTCTTCCTGAAACCTGGATCCAGCAGTCAGATACCACCGCCGCTGCTGCTCTCTCATATGGTGGCCTACATTTTTTTCATACTCTCAAACCTGAAAGCAGACAAGGTGAAAGTGTTGGGCTGCTCCTTTCAACAAAATATACTTTCAGGTCATCCCCCCAGTATTGTCACTTATCTTCCCTTCTTTTGAAGTCCACACTGTCCGGCCATTCTCCCTGCGAGTGGCGGTTGTGCATTACACTCTGGGCTCCTTCTGTCAGTTCCTCGATCACTTTGCCACCTGGTTTGCACACTTTCTAGGTTGTGACATACCCACTCTCCTCATGGGGGACTTTAACATCCCTATTAATGATCACATCTCCCGCTCATCCTTTATCTCTAACCTCCTCTCTTGGCCTTTCATAACTTACTAAAGGCCCTGTCACACATAACGAGATCGCTAGCGAGATCACTAGCGAGATCGTTATTGCGTCACGGTTTTGGGATCGCTGGGGAGATGTCAAACATGCAGAACTTTCCAACGATCTCGGCCGCCCCAGCGATCTAACCAACGATCTCGGTGGTCGTTGGGACGCTTTCACACAGCAGCTATTTCAACGATCCACACCTTGATAGGGACTGTACTGTGTCAGAAAGGCGTGCATAAAATTGCCTTTCCGCACCCCCCTCATCTCCAGTTGGTGGACGCTACTGCATTCAGATTGGGTAGCCTTGGTTTAACACTGCGTCTCCGGTCAGATGGGATCTCTACTGCGTCTCCATTAAAAATGAAAACTCATTTGAGACCCCAAACAATACCTACCTCGCTAAAGATGCCTGATTTCTTCAAAGTGGAGTCACAGCCGGAGAACGCTGGTGGGATCTAAAAAAACAAGGACGCAGTAGTGACCACCAATCGGGGACAAGGAGCGCAGAAAAGTCCAATTTATGGACGCCTACATGTCTCAGTCCTGAATCGCTAACGAGGTCGTTGATAAGGTGTCAAATACAGCGATGCACACTGCCCAGCGGGAGCAGAACGACCCAGGAATGGTCCAGGAAGCTTTGTGTAGCATCGGCGTCTCTGCCCCGTTCTAGGCAGAGACGCCGTCCCTCTCACCTCCCCGCTCCTGGCGCGGCGTCCTCCAGCGCTGCTCTCCCCGCTGCTTCTGGCGCGCGCTCCTTCCCCGGCAGTGTGCTTAGGGCGCGCGCGCGCACTTCCCCTCTCTTAAAGGGACCGCGCGCGCCGTCCTAAGGAGTCCCCGGCCAATTGCCGGAGGACCTCCCATATAAAAGGCACCTCCTCCAAAATGGAGGTGCCCGAGCAATGTTGTAGCACTGTTCACTGCTCTGCTTCAGCCCTCAGGTCCCGTTGCCAGTTACCTGCCAGATACCTGCCAGATTCCTGCCAGCTTGCTGTCTTATTCCTGCCTGATATTTTTCTACCTGCCTGCTAGCCTGAGGTCCGACGGTCTGCCCTCCAACTCCAGTCAGTCTGTCTATGGACCAGCTTGCCCGCTCACCTGGGAGCGCTCACCTGGGAGCGCACACCTGTTACCTGCCTGCTAGCCTACCTGGAGGCTCCGCCGTCACGTGCTGTGACCACCTGCCATTCCAGAGACTCCTGCCCGCTCACCTGGGAGCGCACATCTGTTACCTGCCTGCTAGCCTACCTGGAGGCTCCGCAGTCACGTGCTGTGACCACCTGCCATTCCAGAGACTCTCGCTTGCTCACCTGGGAGCATACATCAACCATCTGCCTGCTAGCCGACCTGGAGGCTCCGCCGTCACGTGCTGTGACCACCTGCCATTCCAGAGACTCTCGCTTGCTCACCTGGGAGCATACATCAACCATCTGCCTGCTAGCCTACCTGGAGGCTCTGCCATCACAGGTCGTACCTACCCTTTACCCAGAGACTGCCCCGGTCACTTGCCGTGACCTCCTGCCCGTTCATCCAGAGACTGCCCCGGTCACTTGCCGTGACCTCCTGCCCGTTCATCCAGAGACTGCCCCGGTCACTTGCCGTGATCTCCTGCCCGTTCATCCAGAGACTGCCCCGGTCACTTGCCGTGATCTCCTGCCCGTTCTTCCAGAGACTGCCCCGGTCACTTGCCGTGACCTCCAGCCCGTTCACTCAGAGACTGTCCCGGTCACCTGCTGTGACTGCCTGCCCGTCTTCCCTGGTCACCACCCGCTCCCTTACAAGGACCGCCCCCTTGTATAGTAGCTCAGAGGTTCCGCCTCCCAGACCCGTTACAGTTTGCTCGGGCCATGGAACCCGGTGGCACCCAAGCTCCCTCGCTCTCGGACCTGTGTCATGAACTGTCCCGTCAGAGGTCCCAACAGGAGTCCATCCTGGGTCACCTGCGGAATGTCAATTCTCGCCTGGACACTCTGACTGCTCTGCCTGCAACCACCGCCAGTGCCATGACTCGCAGTCCGGCAGCTCCACTGCCCACTAATAACGTGGTATCCTACCCCGGACCCCGGCTTTCTGCACCTCCTCGTTTCGGAGGCGACTCCGCCCAGGCTCGGGGCTTCATAAATCAGTGCACCCTGCACTTTGAACTCCTGTCTCACCAGTTTAACTCCGACCGGGCCAAAATTGCCTTCATCATGTCCCATCTCACCGGAGAGGCCCTGGCCTGGCTAAATCCTCTATGGGAGAGAGGAGACCCCTGGTGTCCGACTTGCCTGCCTTTCTCACGGCTTTCCGGAAAGTCTTCGATGAACCCGGACGGAAGACCTCATCCGCATCGTCTCTGCTACGCCTTCGTCAGGGAAGTCTCACCGTGGGCCAATATGCCATACGGTTCCGTACCCTTGCCTCGGAGCTGGCCTGGGATAATGACGCTCTGGTTTCCGTCTTCTGGGAGGGTCTGTCCGGCCGTATTAAAGATGAACTTGCCGGTCGGGACATTCCTACCACTCTCGATGACCTTATAACTCTTGCCACCCGGATTGACCTGCGGTTCCAGGAGCGTGCCAAAGAGGTCACCCGTGAGAGGAGGTTTCCACGTCTAGCTCCTACCTTTCAGAAACCCGTCACTCCCTCCGTCTCTCCTGAGCCTATGCAGGTCGACCAGACCAAGATGGTCGGTTCTCGCCAAGAATCTCGCCGAGCCGAGGGAAGCTGTTTCTATTGTGGCAGTAAGAAGCACTTCATCCGTTCCTGCCCGGAAAAACCGGGAAACGCCAGTGTCTAGGACCACTCGGAGAGGTCGTCCTAGACAAAAGTAAGCCCTCTCCGTCTCTGACCTTACCGGTCTCTATTGCTTGGGGAGAAAACCGTCTCTTTGAACTCGCCCATCTGGATTCTGGAGCTGCTGGAAACCTCATCTCCCAGTCTCTGGTAGAGAGATACCATATTCCCACCAAGTCCCTGGCTGAACCATTGTCAGTCGCCTCCGTGGATGGAAGACTTCTCTCGGAGACCATCCTGCTCGTCACCGAACCCATAACCCTGCAGGTGGGGATGCTGCACTCTGAGGAGATCTCATTCCATGTGCTGTCCGGACTTTCTCACTCCCTGTTGCTTGGTCTACCTTGGCTCCAGACACATGAACCCGTATTGAACTGGCGGTCCGGTGAAGTACTCTGATGGGGGCCCGACTGCCATAGGACCTGCCTGGTCCCGGTCCGTCCACTTCGCCCTCAGCCTACTCCAGCTAACTTACCTGGTCTCCCGGCTCCCTACTGGCCCTATGCGGACGTCTTCGGTAAGAAGGAAGCTGAGACGTTGCCACCCCATAGGCCATACGATTGCCCGATCGACCTGGTACCTGGCACTACTCCTCCCCGTGGGCGTATCTACCCGTTGTCTGCAGCCGAGACCTGAGCCATGTCTGAGTACATTGAGGAGAATTTGGCCAGGGGATTTATCCAAAAATCTACTTCCCCGGCTGGAGCCGGATTCTTCTTTGTCAAAAAGAAAGACGGCTCGCTACGTCCCTGTATTGACTACAGAGGACTCAATCTCATCACGGTAAAAAACAAATATCCCCTGCCACTCATCTCCGAATTGTTTGACCGTCTCAAGGGCGCCAGGATCTTCTCCAAGCTGGATCTACGAGGAGCGTATAATCTGGTCCGTATCCGTCAAGGAGACGAGTGGAAGACGGCATTCAATACCCGGGACGGTCACTACGAGTACCTTGTAATGCCCTTCGGTCTCTGTAATGCTCCCGCGGTCTTTCAGGAACTAGTCAACGACATCTTCCGTGACCTCCTGTACTCCTGCGTAGTGGTATACCTGGACGATATCTTGGTCTTCTCTCCGGATCTCCCCACACACCGGAGGGATGTTCGTCAGGTCTTGCTTAGGCTCCGGCAGAACCACCTTTACGCCAAATACGAGAAGTGCCTCTTCGATCAGACCTCCCTTCCGTTCTTGGGCTATGTCATCTCCCAAACAGGTCTGCAAATGGATCCCGAGAAGCTCTCTTCCGTTCTAAAATGGCCTCGTCCTGAAGGTTTGAAGGCGATACAGCGATTCCTGGGCTTCGCAAATTATTATCGTCTTTTCATCCCACACTTCTCGTCTCGGACTGCTCCCATATCTGCACTTACCCGTAAGGGGGCTAACCCCAGGGCATGGTCGCCTGAAGCCGAGGAGGCCTTCCTTTCCCTAAAGAAAGCCTTCGCTTCTGCTCCCGTCCTGCACCGTCCGGACTGTAATAAACAATTCTACCTGGAGGTTGATGCCTCCTCCTCCGGAGCCGGAGCGGTGCTCACCCAGAAGTCTTCTACCGGGAGAATGGTAACATGCGGCTTCTTCTCCAAAATCTTCTCCTCGTTGGAGCGCAACTATTCCATTGGAGACCGGGAATTGCTAGCCATAAAATTGGCACTGGGAGAGTGGCGCTATCTGCTAGAGGGGGCTCTCTACCCGGTAATTATCTACACGGATCACAAAAACCTGGCATATCTCCAAAATGCCCAGAGACTTAATCCTCGCCAGGCCCGGTGGTCGTTGTTTTTTGCCCGCTTCGACTTGATTCTTCATTTCCGTCCGGCGGACAAGAACGTCAAAGCTGATGCCTTGTCCCGGTCCTTCCTGTCCTCCGATCAAGAGGAGGAACCTACGCACATCATCGACTCCTCCAAGGTGATGAATGTGGCCCCCTTGGATCTGACTCGTCTTCCACCCGGTAAGACGTTCGTAGCTGTGTCAGATCGGGAGAGGGTTCTTCGCTGGGGACATTCTTCTAAACTAGCTGGCCATGCTGGCCAAAAGAAGACCTTCCAACTTATTACCCGGCATTACTGGTGGCCTACCCTGCGTAAGGACGTGGTAGACTTCGTCGCGGCCTGTTCATCCTGTGCCCGTAACAAAGTTCCCCGACATCTACCTGCCGGCCATCTCCTGCCCCTTCCCGTACCTGCTGCTCCTTGGCAACACATCGCTATGGACTTTATCACCGACCTTCCAGTTTCTGCCGGTTGTACTGTCATTTGGGTTGTCGCGGACCGTTTTTCTAAGATGGCCCACTTCATTCCCCTGCCTGGTCTTCCGTCTGCACCCGAGCTGGCTAAGGACTTTATCCGCCACATCTTCCGTCTCCATGGTCTGCCCCTCCACATCGTGTCGGATCGTGGGGTTCAGTTCACCTCTCGCTTCTGGAGAGCCACATGTAAGCTGCTGGACATTACCCTGGATTTCTCCTCCGCTTACCACCCTCAGTCCAATGGTCAAATGGAGCGGATCAATCAGATCTTGTCCAACTACCTCCGGCACTTCGTTGATGCTCACCACTCGGACTGGGTGGATCTCCTACCATGGGCCGAGTTCTCTTATAACAACCATGAGAGCGAGTCCTCTTCCAAATCCCCGTTCTTTATAGTCGGTGGCCAACATCCCCGGATTCCACTTCCTGTCTCCGTTTCTGTGGACAACCCTGCTGCGGAGTCTCTTGTCAGCGAATTTTCTACTATTTGGGAGAGCACCAGGTCCGCTCTTCTTCTCTCCTCTGAGCGGATGAAGAGATATGCTGATAAGAGACGTCTGGATCCGCCCCAATTCCGTCCGGGAGACAAGGTTTGGCTCTCATCCAAACATGTGCGGCTCAAAGTACCCTCCTACAAGTTGGGTCCTCGATTCATCGGCCCCTTCGAAGTCCTCAGGCAAATTAACCCTGTGGCCTACAAATTAAAACTCCCGGCCACTCTACGGATCCCCAACTCCTTCCACGTATCTCTCCTCAAACCCGTTGTCTTTAACTTTTTTTCCAAAAATCCAGGTGCCCCTCCTGCTCCGGTTTCCGCTGATGACATCTTTGAGGTAGAGAGTATTCTGGCCTCCAAGAGGGTAAGAGGAAAAACCTTTTTTCTGGTAGATGGGAAGGGGTTTGGTCCTGAGGAGAGAACTTGGGAACCCAGGGAGAACATCAACGCCCCGCTTCTCCTTGAGAAATTTCTTTCTGGCCAAAAAAAGAGGGGGCCTAAAGGGGGGGGGTACTGTAGCATCGGCGTCTCTGCCCCGTTCTAGGCAGAGACGCCGTCCCTCTCACCTCCCCGCTCCTGGCGCGGCGTCCTCCAGCGCTGCTCTCCCCGCTGCTTCTGGCGCGCGCTCCTTCCCCGGCAGTGTGCTTAGGGCGCGCGCACGCGCGCGCTTCCCCTCTCTTAAAGGGACCGCGCGCGCCATCCTAAGGAGTCCCCGGCCAATTGCCGGAGGACCTCCCATATAAAAGGCACCTCCTCCAAAATGGAGGTGCCCGAGCAATGTTGTAGCACTGTTCACTGCTCTGCTTCAGCCCTCAGGTCCCGTTGCCAGTTACCTGCCAGATACCTGCCAGATTCCTGCCAGCTTGCTGTCTTATTCCTGCCTGATATTCTTCTACCTGCCTGCTAGCCTGAGGTCCGACGGTCTGCCCTCCAACTCCAGTCAGTCTGTCTATGGACCAGCTTGCCCGCTCACCTGGGAGCGCACACCTGTTACCTGCCTGCTAGCCTACCTGGAGGCTCCGCCGTCACGTGCTGTGACCACCTGCCATTCCAGAGACTCCTGCCCGCTCACCTGGGAGCGCACATCTGTTACCTGCCTGCTAGCCTACCTGGAGGCTCCGCCGTCACGTGCTGTGACCACCTGCCATTCCAGAGACTCTCGCTTGCTCACCTGGGAGCATACATCAACCATCTGCCTGCTAGCCTACCTGGAGGCTCCGCCGTCACGTGCTGTGACCACCTGCCATTCCAGAGACTCTCGCTTGCTCACCTGGGAGCATACATCAACCATCTGCCTGCTAGCCTACCTGGAGGCTCTGCCATCACAGGTCGTACCTACCCTTTACCCAGAGACTGCCCCGGTCACTTGCCGTGACCTCCTGCCCGTTCATCCAGAGACTGCCCCGGTCACTTGCCGTGACCTCCTGCCCGTTCATCCAGAGACTGCCCCGGTCACTTGCCGTGATCTCCTGCCCATTCATCCAGAGACTGCCCCGGTCACTTGCCGTGATCTCCTGCCCGTTCTTCCAGAGACTGCCCCGGTCACTTGCCGTGACTTCCAGCCCGTTCACTCAGAGACTGTCCCGGTCACCTGCTGTGACTGCCTGCCCGTCTTCCCTGGTCGCCACCCGCTCCCTTACAAGGACCGCCCCCTTGTATAGTAGCTCAGAGGTTCCGCCTCCCAGACCCGTTACACTTTGTAACGATCAGCGATCTCACAGCAGGGGCCTGATCGTTGCTACCTGTCAGACATAACGAGATCGCTAGCGAGATCGCTATTGCGTCACCAAAATCGTGACTCATTAGCGATCTCGCTAGCGATCTCGTTATGTGTGACGGGGCCTTAACTCTCCTATGCATGAAGACGGGAATACTCTGGACCGGATATTCTCCCGGCTCTGCTCAGTGTATGATTTTACTAACTCCTCTCTCCCGCTCTCTGACCACAACCTTCTTTCATGCTCTGTTATGAACTGTTACCCCACTCAGGGCACCCTCACTTACTACATTTATATGAATATACTGTACATGTCATGAATACCCAGAAACTTATGAAGAATTTGCAGTCATCATTGGCCTCAATCTCCTCCCTATCATATCTTGATTCTTCTCTGAAACAATATAATGAAACACTGCAAAGTGCCCTGGATGAAACTGCACCTCCTACACATAAAACAGCTTGGCACAGCAACCCTGGCACATGCTGCAAACACGTTTTCTCCAGCAGTGCATCCAGTCACTGCAGTGACATAAAGAGCAGTAGCAAGTTTTAAACCCCTCTTCAAAGCACAGGAAAGGCAAGAGAGGTGTGATTAAGATTTTCTAATTCTTCAAAAACCTGCTGTTCCTTATGTGCAACAGCTCCTCTCTCTGTAACTGTATAATGTTTTGGATTGACTTCTAGAATATTTTTTTTCTTCAAATCTGAAACCAGATATTGTGAAGTCTGAAAATCCCAAGTTATGTGTAGTTTTTTTCCCCTCATCTCCATTGTCAAGGAATACAGCCCTGGAGGTCACGCAGATCCACCAGCTGTGATCTTTTTGTCACAAATAGCTTTCTGCTGCCCCCCATCGTCCAGACAATTACGCGATTGAACAATGATTAACGGAGGAGGCCGCAGGCTGTTTCCACGAATAGGCCGGTTATTAGGAAACTAACAGTGAGTGTATGGTATATACACCTCCGATTCCAATGCATGGAATATATGTATATATCCGCGGTATGGTCACTGCTAACTCCACGATAACCCAAAACTACTCGCTGCCACCACCAGTCGTTTTTACAGGCGGACTGGATGCCCGATTCTGGTAGTGTGTGGCTTACAGAACAAAAGGAACAGAACTATTAAATTTTATATATTATCCAGTATTATAGGCAGTGTTTATAAAAATTATACAAAAGATTTTACAAAGGGGACAAAACAATACAGCATATACAGCTACATAAAATAAAAAGGAATAATGAAATAAACTTACTACTCTGATCACAGAGATAATTTAGCTTAGCAAAGTATTGCACTTCGATTGAAAGCCTCCAGTGAACAGGTATTATGCATACATCGATGTGTATTTCTCTATAGGAACCCAGATCATAATTTGCTTTGACCTTTTATCAGCACCTTAGTTACACCCACACACCCCCTTGATGAACTCACGTGGGCCGGGATGTAGGAGGTCCTCAGCACTTCAGGATTTTATGAAATTCCCAACTTATGAGATATCTTCAGTCATGACGATCGCAGAAGTTTGAGATCGCCTCCATATTTTTTTATCAGGATTTCACCTTTCCATAGATAGTAAACATGGCATGGCTATTATCAGTTAGCTGGTGCCTATTGATTTTGGGCTTAAAGACAGGTGTTTCAGTTATAAGAAAATATGGATGTTCTTCTCCAATTAGCCCTGAAGCTGAAAATGTAACTCCCATCTATATAAGCCCCAATATTCCTAACTTTTCACTGGTTCCCCTGAAGGGAACAATGTATTTCCTGGGGACAAAAGAGGCTCTTCCACTTTTCTATGTGTAAACACATGTCCCTATTGGTATCCGACCCTCTGAAAAGACCCTCCTCATCCAATTACCTGTACTCTGTAAATCTCAGTCTTCCATACAAAAGACATCTTCTTTCAGTCACCTGGGCTTCAAAAGGACTTTTAAATAGATTTGTCACTTCCCAGCTATATGTAATTTCATCTATGTCCACTGGGCAATTCTTTGTCAAGGCAGCTTAGATTGCAAGCTTTTGTCTCGTACTGCAATTCTGTGTGAGAGAGGGGGATGAATGCCTCCTCTCTAGTGGCTTTATGAATCTTAATATTTTCTATGACATCTATAATAACATTTTGTTATGGAAAACATTATTTTTTTTCATCTTCAGGAGCTCTTTTAAATATTTTTTTGTTCCCAACATATGACAATTTTTCCATCACTTCTATAACACACTGCAATACTTCTGCATAGTAGTGCAACCTGTTCTTGTCACGATTCCTCCACTCAGTGTGTCTTGGACGCAGTGAGTGACAGATCAGTCATCCAATCTAGTGATGGGGTGTGCTGAGCGGTCCGTATTTTAATAGCTAGCTCAGCTTTCCAATTCGAGACTGGGAGGTGCTGAGCTTCCTTCAGGTGTTCCCTGTTCTAAGTGATTACCCAGCTACTTAGAGAAGATCTCAGTCCCAGATCTCTGCCGGTCGTAGCGTTTGCTTATTGGTGCATGTTTGCCTTGTATTCCTGTGCTGTTTGTTGATCTATTGATGCCTGGCCGTGGACCTCGTTTTGACCATCCCTTTGCCAAGCCCCTTTGTTCTGATCCACTATCTTCCTCGTATTCTGACCTCGGACTGTGACCTGACTACGTTTTTGTCTTTCCCCTTTAGTTTATGACATGCTCTCTTGATATCACACCCAGGACGTTTGACTACCATGCCTGATTGCTTGTCTGGGAGTAGTGATTAGCATCACAGTTTTCTGTGTATACATAAAGAAAAACAGTTTTAAAGGAAATCTATCAACAGGTTTTTACCACTGCTGAGAGCAGCATGATGTAGGGCAAATACCCTGATCCCAGTGATGTATAATTTACTGGGTTACTTGCTGCAGTTTTGATAAAATCACCATTTTATCTTATGCACATTTATAAGTTCCCTGAATTATGTATAATCCCACTCCCACTACTGAATAACAGACTTCAGTGTATACTGTGCATAGTAGAAAGCTGGAGAAAGCTTCTGATCAGTGTTGGGTACAAGGTTATACAGAGCTCATGAATATGGAGGACTACACGGCAGTCCTCTAGTAATAATCTCTTTCTGATAAAATAGTGATTTTATCAAAACTACAGCAAGCAGCTCAGTAAGTGACATCACTGGAATCAGGGCCTCTGTCACGCCTTTATAGAAACGCATATAATCAGTTTTACTATGCTTTTGTAATAAGATTGTAGTGTATTGTGAGAACTTATCCAACAGCGCCATCTGTTGACAATGTTCTCTTACTACAACTTGTTTATCTCTTGTTTCATTGGTTATTGTGCAATCTAATCTTTGCTCATCAAGACTTCCGTAGTTTTCCATCAGCCTCTTCACTAAGCCTTGCCCCCTTCTTCTTCAGCAGCAGCCATTATATCCTCATGGATTCTGACATGCTGATCTCTCTCTCTGGATTTCAGCCCATCTGGTTGTTTACCTCCACATAGCAGCGTCAGTGAGTTATTATGTTCCCCTTGTTAGAGCTCACCATATTGTATGATGCAGGTACTCTGCCCCACTTGTTTTCTTATCAATAATAATAATCATTATTAATATAGCACCAACATATTTCGCAGCGCTTTACAATTCAGAGGTTCATATTAAACAGTCATAAGTAACAAAGCTAAAGATAATACAATAATTAATGCAAAAATAATGACGACCCTGCTCGTAAGAGCTTACAATCTACAATGAGGTGGGGGTGACACAAACTACAGTGGCTTATTTACAGTGACGGTCTAGCCATCTTGAGGGGATGAGGGATAGATAAAGGCTGCATGAGCTAGTCACCAGCCAGTATCTATAGTGCTTTTGGGTTTGGTGGAGACTTATGTTTGGAGAAATAAGGAATGGGCTATAAGAATATAAAAGGACTTCGATTAGGGAACGTGATAGGCCGCAGTAAACAGGAGTGTTTTTAGGGAGCACCTAAAACTGTGTAAGTTGTGGTTCGTCCTAATTTCTTGGGGTAGAGCATTCCAAAGAATAGGTGCAGCTCGGGAGAAGTCTTGAAGCTGGGAGTGGGAGGTACGAATTAGTGCTGATGTTAGTCGAAAGTCGCTTGCGGAGTGTAGAGAACGGGTAGGCCAATAAACAGAAATGAGGGAAGAGATTTAGGGGGGTGGCGCACTGAGGAGAGCTTTGTGGGTGAAAACAAGCAATTTAAATTGGATCCTTTAATTTATGGGCAGCCAGGGCAATGACTGGCACAGAGCGGAGGAGTTTGAGTAACGATTAGCCAAATAGATGACCCTGGCTGCAGCATTAAGGATGGACTGGAGAGGGGAGAGTCGAGTGAGGGGGGGGGAGGCCAATTAACAGAGTTACAGTAGTCAAGGCAGGAGTGGATCAGGGCAACCGACAGTGAGGGTTTTTGTTGTTTCCAAGGTGAGAAAGGGGCGGATTCTAGAGTTGCTCTTCAGGTGCAAGCAACAAGAGTGGGCAAGATATTGTATATGGAAGGTGAAGGAAAGATTGGTGTCAAACACAACGCCCAGACAACTCGCCTGCTGGCTCAGCATTATTGTGGTGCCACACACGGAGAGCAAGAGGTCAGATTTAGCGAGGTGAGTAGACAACGGGAGCAGAAGTTCAGTTTTGGAAAGGTTGAATTTCAGATAGAGAGCGGACACGATGTTAGAAACTGCTGCCAGACAGTCAATAGTGTTCTGTAGTACAGTGGGGGTAATGTCAGGGGATGAGATGCATAGGTTGTGTATCATCAGCATAAAGATGGTACTGAAGACCAAATTTGCTGATGGTCTGTCCAATTGGGGCTGTGTAGAGAGAGAAGAGAAGAGGGCCAAGGACTGAACCCTGAGGAACCCCAATAGTGAGAGGAAGGGGGGAAGAAGTGGAGCTAGTGAACGATACACTGAAAGAGCGGTCAGATAGGTAGGAGGAGAACCAGGAGAGCAGTGTCCTTTATGCCGATTGAGTGGAGCATAGAGAGCAGGAGGTGGGGGTCAACGGTGTCGAAAGCAGCAGAGAGGTCAAGAAGAATGAGCAGAGAGTAGTCACCATTATGTTTTGCTGTCAGAAGGTCATTGGTTACTTTGATGAGTGCAGTTTCTATAGAATGTAGGGGGCGGAAGCCGGACTGTAATGGGTCTAGAAGAGAGTGAGTGTAGAGGTAACTGGTAATGCGGGAGTAGACCAGGCGCTCCAAGTTTAGAGATGCAGGGAAGATTGGAGACTGCTATGTAGTTGTTTGTGCAGGAAGAGTCAAGGAAGGGTTTTTTTTAATAATGGAGTAATTATGGAGTGTTTGAAGGAGGAGGGGAAGATACCAGAAGAGGGAGAGGTTGAAGATTTTAGTTAGGTGAGTAGTGACAACTGAAGAAAGAGACTGGAGTAGATGTGAGGGGATGGGGTCAGTGGTGCATGTAGTGGGATGAGAAGAAGAGAGGAGCCTGGAGTCGTCTTCTTCTGTGACTGGGTCAAATGTGGAGAGTGATCCAGAGGGGATGTGTGGAGGGATGGGAGTCATGGCACTTGGTGGCTGGGAGCTGACTTCCTGACGGATGGTGTCTATTTTCTCGGTGAAGTAGGAGGCCAAGTCCTCAGCACAAATGTCTGTGATGGGGGCCTGGGCTTTAGGACTGAGGAGGGAGTGAAAGGTGTTGAAGAGGTTTTTGGGGTCGTTGGATAGTGAGGAGATCAGGGTGGTAAAGTAGGTCTGTTTGGCGAGGTGAAGGGCAGAGTTCTACAGTACAGACCAAAAGTTTGGACACACCTCATTTAAAGATTTTTCTGTATTTTCATGACTATGAAAATTGTACATTCACACTGAAGGCATCAAAACTATGAATTAACACATGTGGAATTATATACTTAACAAAAAAGTGTGAAACAACTGAAAATATGTCTTATATTCTAGGTTCTTCAAAGTAGCCACCTTTTGCTTTGATGACTGCTTTGCACACTCTTGGCATTCTCTTGATGAGCTTCAAGAGGTAGTCACCAGAAATGGTTTTCACTTCACAGGTGTGCCCTGTCAGGTTTAATAAGTGGGATTTCTTGCCTTATAAATGGGGTTGGGACCATCAGTTGTGTTGTGCAGAAGTCTGGTGGATACACAGCTGATAGTCCTACTGAATAGACTGTTAGAATTTGTATTATGGCAAGACAAAAGCAGCTAAGTAAAGAAAAACGAGTGGCCATCATTACTTTAAGATATGAAGGTCAGTCAGTCCGAAAAATTGGGCAAACTTTGAAAGTGTCCCCAAGTGCAGTTGCAAAAACCATCAAGCGCAACAAAGAAACTGGCTCACATGAGGACCGCCCCAGGAAAGGAAGACCAAGAGTCACCTCTGCTTCTGAGGATAAGTTTATCCCAGTCACCAGCCTCACGAATCGCAGGTTAAACAGCAGCTCAGATTAGAGAGCAGGTCAATGCCACACACAGTTCTAGCAGCAGACACATCTCTTCAACAACTTTTAAGAGGAGACTTTGTGCAGCAGGCCTTCATGGTAAAATAGCTGCTAGGAAACCACTGTTAAGGACAGGCACCAAGCAGAAGAGACTTGTTTGGGCTAAAGAACACAAGGAATGGACATTAGACCAGTGGAAATCTGTGCTTTGGTCTGATGAGTCCAAATTTGAGATCTTTGGTTCCAACCACCGTGTCTTTGTGCGACGCAGAAAAGGTGAATGGATGGACTCTACATGCCTCATTCCCACCGTGAAGCATGGAGGAGGAGGTATGATGGTGCTTTGCTGGTGACACTGTTGGGGATTTATTCAAAATTGAAGGCATACTGAACCAGCATGGCTACCACAGCATCTTGCAGCGGCATGCTGTTCCATCCAGTTTGCGTTTAGTTGGACCATCATTTATTTTTCAACAGGACAATGACCCCAAACACACCTCCAGGCTGTGTAAGGGCTATTTGACCAAGAAGGAGAGTGATGGGGTGCTATGCCAGGTGACCTGGCCTCCACAGTCACCAGACCTGAACCCAATCGAGATGGTTTGGGGTGAACTGGACCGCAGAGTGAAGGCAAAAGGGCCAACAAGTTCTAAGCATCTCTGGGAACTCCTTCAAGATTGTTGGAAGACCATTTCCGGTGACTACCTCTTGAAGCTCATCAAGAGAATGCCAAGAGTGTGCAAAGCAGTCTTCAAAGCAAAAGGTGGCTACTTTCAAGAACCTAGAATATAAGACATTTTCAGTTGTTTCACACTTTTTTTGTTAAGTATATAATTCCACATGTGTTAATTCATAGTTTTGATGCCTTCAGTGTGAAAGTACAATTTTCATAGTCATGAAAATACAGAAAAATCTATAAATGAGAAGGTGTGTCCAAACTTTTGGTCTGTACTGTATGTTTTTAACAAATTTATAGTGGATAAAGTTTTCTAGTGTGCGAGCTTTCCTCCATAGGCGTTCGGCACTTCTAGAGCATCGCTGGAGAAATTGGGTCTGCGGTGTGAGCCAAGGCTGTTTTACTCTGTGTTTAGAGGTTCTGAGGGTGAGGGGCGCAACTTGGTCTGGCGTGCTTCTGATATTGTCATTGTAGTGGTTTACAGCCAGATCAGGACAGGAAAAAGAGGAGATTGGAGACAGTGATAAGTGAAGGGAGTCTGTAAGTGTATGAAGGTTAATGGCTTGTAGATTTCTAAATGCGTGATAGGAGTGTGCTGGGGCAGGCGAGGATTTGTGAGCGTGAAGGAGAGAATGTTATGATCAGAGAGGGAAAGACGTGAGTTATCTAGGTAGGGGATTGACCAAAGCTGGACAAAGACCAGATCATGGTGTTTCCGTCTTTCTGTGTCTCAGACGTTGAAAGCTGTGAGAGGCCAAGAGAAGTGGTTAAAGATAGAAGCTGGGATGCGGATGTTTATGGGGATGTTGAAGTCTCCCAGGGGTTGGTAAATCTGAGGACATGAAGTATGGCACCAGCCTGAAAAATGGTCAAGGAACTGGGTGGGTGAGCCTGGGGGATGGTATATGATGGCTACTCTGAGGGAGAAGGGATGGAAGAGCCTGATGGTGTGGACCTCAAAAGAAGGGAATGAGAGTGATGGAACTGGGGGATGACCTGGAAGGTGCATTGTGGGGACAGGAGTATGCCTACTCCACCACCAAGTCTGTTCGTAGGTCTCGAGGAATGAGAAAAATGCAAGCCGCCATGAGAAATAGCGGCAGGGGAGACAGTGTCAGAATCCTGGATCCAGGTTTCAGTGAGGGCCAGCAGATTGAAAGAGTTGATCAAAAAGTAATTGTGCAGGAAAGAAAGCTTGTTGCATACAGACCGTGGATTCTACAGTGCACAATTGAAGGCAGGAGATGCAGGAGTACAGCTAATGTTAATAAGGTTAGCAGGGTTTCGATGTGAGATGGTGGAGGGGTTGAGGTTAGCGGGGGGTGGACCGGGGTTAGGAGAGATATCCCCTGAAATGAGTAGTAGCAGTAAAATGAGAAAGAGCAGATAGTTTTTGGATTTGTGACGTGGTTTCTTGTGCAATACCTTTGGATAAGGTAGAGTGAGATTTTTCAGGAAGTTCTGAAGAGAATGGGAGCTGTACATGGGAGAGGGAAGGAGAGAGGGGCAGATATGGATGAGTGGTGATGGAGGGGGGATGGGGTGGTGAATGTGGATGAAAAGCACTCAGGAATATGGACGCAGGAATAAAGTACATAGAAGAGAGTACAAAGTGTGTGTTACCTGACTCCAGTCCTGAATGACTGCCATTGAAATGACTGTCAGACACTTGTCGAATAGGACACGTGCATGCACCCCACACCACGTGCACCCCTTATGATGCATCTAGATTTATAGGAAGGACTATAGCTCAGGTGAGAGGGATTGTGGGAGCTGCTTGTGACTAAATTGGCAGCTGCTCAATGGAGAGCTGATCAAAGACACAGACCTAACACCTTATGCCTGACACAGTATATTACCTCCCATCAGATAAGAGTTTACAATGATGGAAGGACAGACATATCAGTAAATATTGAATACAATGCAACTGATAACAGAGCACAAATACAGCAAGCAGACACATTATATCTAGTGTTGAGTGAGTATGTTCTGTTAACCCTTTCGCCGAGTATGCTCGGGCCGAGCTCCGAGTATTTACAGCTGCTCGGTGATATGTTTGAATCGCTCCCGTGTGCATGATTTGCGACTGTTTGACAGTTTTAATACATGTGAGGAATGTCTATTTCTTACACATTCCTCACATGTAATAAAGCTGTCAAACATTCGCAAATCATGCACAGGGAGTGATTCAAACATATCACCGAGCAGCTGTAAATACTCGGAGCTCGGCCTGAGCATACTCGGAACAGAACATACTCGCTCAACACTAATTATATCATAAAATTTTTCAAGATGAGAATTCAGCAGATGACATAGATTGCCATTATAGCTATTTGCGTATTCGCAATGTTGTGCAATTACATTGCGTGTCCTGTATCAAATATATTGCTATGTACCTCAGATATGCTTTATGTTGTACTTATTACTTTCATTTGTTTCTTGTAGTTTTACACTGATCCTATCAATAAAAGTTGTAAAAGGACCCCCTGCATCTACCTCAATGCATTGATAGGAAAGAGTTTAGCTGTCTGTCAACTCATTCTTCTTAAGCACAGAGTGAGGGTGCCAGAACAGTAAAACGACTACTATAAAACAGGGTTAAAGCACAGACACTGGCGTCTATCAGAGAGCAGTCAAGCCGCATACAGACACGATGTCAGATAGAGGATCTGAAGATTATGCAACACGCTCCCATGTAAGCTCATCAGCTTCAAGGAAGTCTGTGAGCAGCACCGCAATTGCCACCATCAGGGCGAAGGCGGAAGCCGCTAAAGTGAGAGCTGCCTTCTCTGAACACGAGTTGAAATTAAAGAAGGAAAAACCACATGTAGAAGCCGACCTTGCAAAACTCGCCGTGGACACGGAAGCGGTAGCATCAGAAGCTGAAGTACAGGCTTTAGAAGAAGCAGCATGCTACAATAGTAAAAGTTTCAGCATAAGACTCGGACCCGAACTTAGTCATAGTGATATCTCTCAGTGAACTTCAGACTACGTGCTAAAGCACACTCCATTACTACATTCAGCTCCAAGAGCGAGACCAAACCCTGCCGATCATCAGCAACAAAATCCTGCTATTCAGTCATCAACTTTCATCCACCAATCATCTCACGTTAAGCATGAAGGCAATTCCGTCCACTTACTATCATCAGTGCCACCTGTACTCAAGCCTGTAGATTCCTACTGCAGTGAACGCTTTCAAGATAGAAGACTCCGATGGTGACTGTCAAGGATTATGCACACGCACGATCCCGATTACTCACTACGTAGCTATTGGCAAGAGAGCAGTGAGAGTATGGTGTATACACCTCCAAATTCCAGCGCATGGAATCTGTGTATGCCCCCGTATGATCACTACCAGCTTCACGATGAACCAATAAGATTATTCGCTTCCACCGCCAATCAGTTTCGTTTTTAAAAGATATAAAATCCACTACAGGCCTGATTGGAGGCCTGCTTTCTGGTAGCGTATATGGCTTCGGGGGAGGAACGATTACAAAACAGAAGAAACAGAACTATTACATTTTATATTTAACCGAAAAGGGAGGCACTCTTTATGAAAAAATATACAAAAGATTTTACAAAGGGGGACAAAACAATACAGCATATACAGTTACACAAAATAAAAAGGGATTAATAGAAGAACTTACTAGACCGAACGCAGAGACGATTCAGTTTAGCTGGAGGGAAGTACTCCTATGAACCGTTATGAAACAGGACCTCTGCTTACACAAATATGTATCTCCCGGCATGAGTATAGATCAATATTCGGCTTGATCTTTTCTTTTATGCTGAAAGGGGCCCTGCCCACACACTGCCCTGTGATGACCTCACGTGGGCTGGTCTCCACCCTTCATGGTTTTATTGAATTTCTAGTTTCTGCGATAACTCCTCGCTGGTTGATCTCAGAAGTTAGCAAGTGATGCCATATTTTTATTGAGGTTTTACCTCTCCTTAGAGACCAAACATGACACAACTGCTGTTGGTCATTTTTGCCCTCTTGCGTTACAGGTACATAAAATGTGAATATTGTTCCTTAGTTAACCCGGTCTCTAAAAATGTGTCCCATCACAATCAGAATTATAGAACTTCCGATATTCCATATCTCATTTTGGTGCCTACACGTCTGCCTAATGCAGCTGGGAACGCCCTAGCTATTGTACAGAGTGTAATAGATTCCCTTTGAAGCTTTAGCGAGAAGTTTCCTACTTACTCAGGTGTCTATTCATCACCCATGACTCTCCATTTGGTATGGTAATTAGCCTGGATAATTTAGTTTTCCACCTCTTGTGTGTACTGACATTTGCATAGAGACAGCTCCTTAGATTGCGAGCTCTTGCTCCTTTGACAAATGGTATAGGGGAGGAGGGAAGAGTGAGAGAGGATTTTTAATATTTTCTATGACAGTGACTATTGCGGCAATAATGTGTTTTATGGCAACAATAGCTCATTGAGACCTCACCACAGCAACATGCACCCAGATTGCCCTCCCAGAGCTCAAGAGCTACTAGCTTTTCTCAAGTTCTTTGCAAATCTTGAGTTACTCTCTAAAAGTCTCGTAAAGTTTAATGACCGTCCTGAAAAAGTTACAGAGTGTGGAGAGCTTCCTTCAGAAACGCCACTGCTGGCCTAGACATTTCTGCCAGTGAAGAGATCGACCTCTTGGTTAAGTGGCTAGGAAACGAATCGGTAGAACACATAAAACGCATCAGAGATATTAATATTAACCACCAGAGCAAAGAGTTATACATGTTATGGGAGAGACTCAACGAGTGCTATGGCTCCTCAGAGATGATAGAAGAATCCCTCTTTAAAAGGTTGAAGGATTTTCCTAAAATCTCTAATAAGAGTTTACACATGCTAAGAGAACTGAGCGACCTCTTGGTAGAACTTCAAATCGCCAAGACTGAAGGAGACCTTCTAGGCCTCGTGTCCCTAGACACAGTCAGGGGCATCAAACC
This sequence comes from Phyllobates terribilis, assembly GCF_046119375.1. Lineage (NCBI taxonomy): Eukaryota > Metazoa > Chordata > Amphibia > Anura > Dendrobatidae > Phyllobates > Phyllobates terribilis. Next base: position 282,739,785 of record NW_027362771.1, read on the forward strand.
CATAGTGAAGAAACTACATTACACTTTGCAAGAGAAATGGATCAACCAGGGTTCAGATTACAAACAGCGGCTCAACGTGCTGTTCCCTCCATTCTGCTTCTTTGTAGACTTTGTGCGCCAGCAGACCAAGATCAGGAATGATCCCAGCTTTGACCTTTCCACCATAGATCCTGTCAACCCAAGAACAGGTAAGCCCTCTCCAGTCCGAACCCCAGAGGCTCACCTATCACCGTGCACAAAACGCATGTGTCTTCTACAGATTCATCACACAAGACCTGGAGTACAGCAGAAACCGAAGGGTCATTAACAAAAGACCCAGACAGGGAGAGCCCCCTACATAAAAGGCCTCACCCACTACAAAAATGCAAGAGTTTTAGGGAAAAATCCCTTAAAGACCGTAAAATCTTCCTCAAAGGGAACAGCATATGCTACAGATGTTGCGCATCTATGTGTCACTTAGCTAGAGACTGCAAAGCCAGTATTACTTGTTTAGAGTGTAACAGCCAAGAGCACAATACAGCTCTACACTCAGGGCCAGTGGCACAGACTCACTCACCCATAGACCGACCTACAGAGCATGATGGGGAGGAGAAAGACCGTACACCTACTGAAGTGTCACCCCAGTGCACTCATGTGTGTGGGGAAGGCCTCACTAAAAAATCCTGCTCAAAGATTTGTCTGGTTACAGTTTACCCTACAGACCACAGAGAAAAGGTGGTTAAACTCTATGCTATCCTCGACGACCAAAGTAATAGATCGCTCATCCTACTCACTTAACACATGCACAGGAGTGAGTAAAGAATCTGGGAGAAGAGGCACAGGTTATCAAATCGAATCACTGGATGGGCAGACATCCTAACCCCTTCCTACATTAATTGAGTGTAATTCTATCCTGAACAATAGAGATGAAATCCCCACACCAGAAGCAGCTCTACATCTTCCTCACTTGAGAAGCATAGCGCATCTCATTCCCGCACTCAGTCCTCAAGCCAAGTTGGTCCTTTTGCTGGGGAGAAACATCATCAGAGTCCACAAGGTGAGGAAGCAGATAAACGGTCCTCATAACTTGCCCTAAGCTCAGAAGCTAGACCTGGGATGGGTCGTCATAGGGGACGTTTGCCAAGGAAACGCTCACAAGCCAAACAATGTCAACTCTCTCTGCACGAACACGTTAGAGAGTGGGCGTCCATCCTTCTTCCTACTCTGTTCCAACAAATTCCTTGTAAAGGAGAAGCTCACCAACTCGGCACACCTGAACGACAGGGAGGACAGATACGCCATGGATTACTTGTGCGACGGAGACAAAGATCACCTAGGGTGTGCTGACTTCCAAAGGACTAAAGAAGATAATAAATTAGTCCATTCCATCGAAGATGAAACCTTCCTGGAGATAATGGATCAAGTATTTCACAAAGATGAAAACAGCTGGGTGGCTCCCCTACCGTTCAAGCCACAGAGACCCCGTCTTCCTAACAACAAAGAGCCGGCACTAAAGCTCCTTGCCTTCTTAAATCGCAGCTTCTTAAGGAAACCGGAAATGAAAGAACACTTCTTTGCTATCATGAGCAAAATATTCGAAAATGGCCACATGGAGGTAGCTCCACCTCTGAAAGGGAACAATAAATGCTGGTACCTCCCAATATTCGGTGTCTATCTTCCCAAAAAGCCTGAACAGATACGCGTAGTGTTCGACTCCAGCTCACGATACCAAGGACTCTCCTTGAATGATGTTCTCTTAACGGGTCCCGACCTCACGATACCAAGGACTCTCCTTGAATGATGTTCTCTTAAAGGGTCCCGACCTCAACAATGCACTCATTGGTGTTCTCATCAGATTGCGGATAGAAACAGTTGCCATCACTGCAGACATACAAATGTTTCACTGTTTTTTAGTTGATGAAGAACATAGAGACTTCCTACTGTTCTTCTGGTTCAGAGATAACAAACTTACCAAAGACATTGTAGAATACCGCATGAAGGTGCACGTTTTTGGCAATAGCCCATCCCCTGCGATAGCAATCTACGGACTTAAGCGGTTCTTATAAGGAAGTGAAAGAGACTTTGATGAAGACGTCAAACAGTTCATTGAAAGAGACTTCTACGTAGATGATGGTCTAAAGTCTCTTCCATCGCGAGGCTGCAATCCACCTACTCAAGAGGACTCAGAATGCACTTGCTTGTTCTAACCTCAGACTGCATAAGATAGCTTCTAATAGCAAAACGGTGATGGAAGCCTTTCCCACTGAAGACTACGCCACCGAATTGAAAGACCTAGACTTATCCACAGACTCTCTTCCTGTACAACGCAGTCTAGGGCTCAATTGGGACTTAAAGTCTGATACTTTCACATTTCAGGTCAACCTACAGCAAAAACCCTTCACACGATGAGGCGTCCTGTCCACAATCAGTCTATATGATCCTCCTTGGATTTGCTGCACCGGTGATCATTCAAGGTAAGACCTTTCCTTCTTGAATTAATTGTAGACTTGGTTGATTGGGACACCCCACTTTCTCCTGGTAAAGAAGTTTTGTAGGTAACTTGGAGGGATTCTCTAAAGTCATTATCTGACCTGCACATACACAGGCTGTCCACGTATATCTCCTCAGAGGAAGTTCTCCTAGGAAGCTGTGTGTATTTTGTAATGCCTCAGTTAAATCCATAGCTGCAGTCACTTACTTGAAAACTATAGATGTTACGGGTAATGTCCACATAGGGTTCATCATGGGAAAAGCCAAGCTGGCGCCTTGTCCCGAATCTACCATACCTAGACTAGAACCCTGCGCTGCTGTTTTTGCCATAGAACTGGCGGAACTTATCACTACCTTAATGGCCAAGGAAGTAGTCATTATAAACGCTAGACCACTGGTTCCCATATCCACTGATCCTGAAGACCCATCTCTGCTTACTCTTTCAAAGTTCCCCACCCAGAAATTTAATGTGAGCATGCCGACTTCCGAGGAGTTTACTACTAAAGACTTGTACAAATCCCAGCGGAAGAAAGTCCAAATGCTAGCAGACCTTTTCTGGACCAAGTGGAGAAAACAATACCTTTCTACGTTACAGACAAGAGACAAATGGAAAGCTAGTAGGCCCAACATGAAACCTGGAAATGTTGTCCTAGTAAAGAACACTCAGTCTAAAAGGAACGAGTGGCCTCTAAGATTGGTAACCAAAGTCTTCCCAAGTCAAGATGGACAGGTCCGGAAGGTGGAGACCAAGATCCCCCAGAAAAGCGGAAAGCTGTTTCTTAGACCTGTTTCTGAACTTATTCTATTGCTCTCTAGTTGACGTTTATTTGGCATCCCCTGGATACCAGACGAGGAGTGTCATGCCTTTATAGAAACACATATAATCAGTTTTACTATGCTTTTGTAATAAGATTGTAGTCTAGTGTGAGAACTTATCCAACAGCGCCATCTGTTGACAATGTTCTCTTACTACAACTTGTTTATCTCTTGTTTCATTGGTTATTGTGCAATCTAATCTTTGCTCATCAAGGCTTCTGTAGTTTCCCATCAGCCTCTGCACTAAGACTTGCCCCCTTCTTCAGCAGCCATTATAGCCTCATGGATTCTGACATGCTGATCTCGCTCTCTGGATTTCAGTCCTTCTGGTTGTTTACTTCCACATAGCAGCGTCAGTGAGTTATTAGGTTCCCCTTCTTAGAGCTCACCATATGGTATGATGCAGCTACTCTGCTCCACCTGTTTTCTTATCTAGTCTTCTGCCATTGTAGCCATTTGCGTATTCACCATGTTGTGCAATTACATTGCGTGTCCTGTATCAAATGTATTGCTATGTACCTCAAATATACTGTATGTTGTACTTATTACTTTCATTTGTTTCTTGTAGTTTTACACTGATCCTATCAACACAAAGTCATCAAATATGATGTGTATGCTGCATTTTTCCCCAGTTTTCCTCCTCTGCCTGTTCTAATTGTCATTTTTCCTTGAGCTAGTGGGTTGAAACCAACTCCTCTGATCTGTCACAAACATACAGAGTAGAGATCCTACTTCCTGATCTCTTTGTAGCACACTTCCATAAGCAACATGAGGGACGTTATACAGCAGTACTATGCAGCCCTGGGGAGAGATACTACTAATGTATTCAAGTATGTTTTCTAGTATCTGTCTCTCAGTTATCCCTCAGTAAGCTGATACATACTCAGAAGAGAACACTTTAGACCTTAAATTTGTAATAAAGGATCATTATAGGAGACAGGTGGGAATGAAGATGTGTGATATGTAAAAGCCATTTTTATCTAATAAGAAACATTGAAATGTATCTTATCTTTACTTTGTATTTCTGATTTATAGAAACAATGGATACTATTTAAGGCCACTTTCACGTACCATTATTTTGATCAGTATTCAGAGTTGTGGCCCAAAACTTATAGTTGAACATTAACGGAGAAAAAATATTGTAGAAGAACATGAATCCATTTTTCATTTTTACTTACAAATCGTGATGCATAATATTAAAATATTGCTATGTGAAAGTGACCCGATGGATGTAGCATGTTTAACAATAAGATCAATAATTTTCAGGTAGAAATAATATTTTAGAAAGATTTGTATGAAAAACTTTATCTAGGGAAATATGCATTTTGCATTGCCTGAGATGTAACATTTAGTTTATTATTATCCAAGATTAATACAAATGTAGCATTTGCTACCAACAATTATGAAATAAATATGAAGCACAAATAAGAAGACTTCCAAATGATGAAGAAGATTTCTATTGGTCAGATGTGTAGACAAGATGGAAAAATGAATACTATCTGCCATGGTCACATAGTATTGAATCTATTGCTAATAAATGATAAGAACATTGAGGAACTTCTTAGCTAAGAGTGTAGAAAGAAAATCCATTTAAAAGATTCTTGCAATTATTGAAGTAAAGGAACAACTAGTGTTTTGCATGTCAGACTTATGCAAACCTAAAAGTAACAAGAAGCACTATGATGATTTGAAATAAAAAAAATAAACTAGTTTGCTAAATGCTAAAAATAGACACAATAATAACGATAATAAGCATAATAAAAACATTGAAAGAAACTTAAAAAAAAAAGGTAGTTTTTAGATGAGTCAGCATTTTCATAAATATTTATTTTTTGAAGTTACATTACTTATTCTGTTATTGCTACATTTTTATTTCAATGGGTAAGGTTATTTTATGTTCCTATCATCACTGACAGAGCTTAACAAAAAGTTCAAACAATTTGTAAAATATATTTATTTGCATGCATACAATTTGTTGAAAAAGGTATGTGGACATCCTTTCTTATTAATAGGCTGACAATTTCAGCCATATCCATTGCTAACAATTGCACAAAATCAAGCACACTTCCAAAAAAATTCCAGAGTAACAGCAGAAATAAAATGGCTGAAACTGCAGAGCTTTCCAAAGTGGCACTATCATAAGATGCCACCATTTCAACAAGTCAATGTGTCCTATTTCTGCTCAGATATTAAAGTGCAGTTATTGGGAAGTGAAAAGGTCTAGGAGTAATAACAAAGTGGTAGGCCACCGCCAGCTCACAGAATGAGACCACTGACTGTAGAAAGGTTATAAACTACTAATCAGTGATGAGTTCAAGTGCTGGTTACTTAAGTTTGCCGAGGATGCACCGAGTATCGCGGGTGCTCGAGTGACATTTTCGAGTCCCCACGGCCGCATATTTCATGGCTTTTAGACAGCCACAAAACATGCAGGGATTGCCTGTGTATGTCAGGCAATCCCCGCATGTTTTGTGGCTAACAGCCGATAAACATGAGGCCGCGGGGACTCGAACACCCGTGATACTCAGAACATACCAGAGCACCCTAGGCAAACTTGAGTAACGAGCACTTGCGCTCAACACTACTACTAATTACTATTAAACAGAGAGGAAAAGCAAAGGGTAAAGTAGGCACCAAGCATAGTAAATAATGAAATATAAAGGCAGTGTATAGAAAACATTGTAGAAAGTTTATTATAGAAAAGACATACAACACCACTTGGTTAAAAAATGCAGTTAAAAAACATATAAGACAAAAAAAGGACACATAGACAAAAATAACCCCCTAGAGAATTCTAGCATGTGAATCCAGTTAATGTGATGTGCATAAAAATGCCTATATCAGAGAATACTTACAATTGGTCGTTACTGTCTGGGGCTACTTAAGTCCCCTCCGTTGTGCGCTCCTCGCTGACACGCAAGCAGGCTGAAGGGAATATGCCTCCTCTTCCGGCGCATACTTCCGATTTGCGCGTATCCGGCGGTGCGTTCCAGCGAGACACGCATACTGCGATAACATATGGCTGCATTACTTCCTGATTACCCAGCTGAGAGCGATGCGTTCCAGCGTGGTACGCACGCAGACTACACACGTGCCATGCATCTCATAATGACTGTCTCAATGAGGCTTGAAAGGATGACTTAGAAAACCTGGTGTGTGGAACATTGTGGACATCTCTGTAGTTCCCACAGTGGATCTATCATTAAGGGGCAGCCGCTTCAACTTGGTCCGGTCTGTATATTTACTTGCTCTTTAGTTTGATTAAATTGGTGTGGTGGTGTTTGGTGTATATATATGAGGTATCTGGGACTTTTACTCTATACCCCTGAGGAAGCCATGATCTAATGGCGTAACGTGTAGGGTTACTTATTGGTGACATCCCCTGCACACTAGTGTGAATCCATATGGTTAGTATTTCTTTATTTGTTCACAATTGATGTATGCAGCTTCTCTGCAATATATTGAATTGCTAGATATGCATTTATTTCTGGGAGGTTGCAGATCAGTACACTGATCAGTAATTACTGGTATTGGGTGTGATAATGACTTTTCCTGACGAATAATATTTATATTATAATAACATTTTTATTAATTATTTAGAGGGCTTATTATAGCTGTTCACTTCTACTATCAGGATTAGTGTACTTTGCATTATATTTGTGCCATATATTCTCTGATATAGGTATTTTTATGCATATCGCATTAACTGGATTCACATGCTAGAATTCTCTAGGGGGTTATTTTTGTCTATGTGTCCTTTTTTTGTCTTATATGTTTTTTAACTGCATTTTTTAACCAAGTGGTGTTGTATGTCTTTTCTATAATAAAATTTCTACAATGTTTTCTATACACTGCCTTTATATTTCATTATTTACTATGCTTGGTGCCTACTTTACCCTTTGCTTTTCCTCTCTGATTCATTTCTCAGGGACTTTGGCACAGGTGTATGTCTAATTATAAGGTGGTGCTGGGTTATATATATTTCTTGTACTTTAATTACTATTAAACCTTATCCCAGGAACAGAAGTTTACAGCAAGCTACAAAAGATATCTAAAATGATATTGTCTCAAAACCTGAGTGAATCAAAACCTGTTTTCAACATATAGAACAGACTGTAAATGTTTATTTGAAATACAAAGGAAATGAAAGTATTTATTTATATTACCTATTGATAAAGAAAAAGTGTAAGGAAAATCTAGAAGGCAATTAACATTTCTGATATGAACTGCAGACCATTGTCTACGAAAACAAATGATAGGAACAAACTTCAAGTGCCAAAAGGGTAAGCACACTCTTACTCATTTCAATCAAGCTTTAATATGAAAAACTAAAATACAAAAAACCTAATTCATTATTTTACATACAAAATAAAACAAACATCAGACTGAAGACAAAACACTTTTAATAAAAAAACTACTGATCCTGGAAGTGTTGCTTATCTTTGCAGCATAATTTTGGACAATGATAGATCCTTAGTATCTGTGAATGACAAGGTCACATACAGGACATCTAAAGGCGATCTAATTGAGGATTAAGAATTAAACTAATCATCAGAGTCCTCTTCTTGTTGATTCCGTTTCTGTCACAAAAAAAGTATTTGTAATTACTATTTACTGCTGACAAAACACATTTCCATTTGTTAAAACTGCAATTTTTAGGTCAGTACAGAAACTAAATAATCTGGCAGTTGAATTGATATATTTTATTGCCGCGTCTGTGGCCTGCCAGGATTCCGCTTTGTATTGTACAGTTTATTACAGAGAACTTCGAAAGAGATGCACAGCAGTTAATAGCTCATTGAAATAATTTATTGAAATGTTGTTTTATGGAAATGATAAATGGGGAATGAGACAGAGAAAAGTATGAACCATTTATAAGCTAAAAAATATAGAACATCTCCAGTTAACAAAAGTGAGCAAATTCAAGTTTATAATCTAGAATTAAAAATAATGTCTCTAGGCTGCTTGGTAAAATTATTGCTGCACACTATATTGATTTTAATAGGAGTCTGTCCTTTACTTCCGTCCTGCTCATATCAGCTGAAGTAAGAGATGAAAATATAACATTTTTAAACAGTGATTTATGGTTTGTTTTATTTTTCTGTAGAGGAAGTTTTTTAGACAATAAAGTCCTGTGATTACAGAAGCCTCAGCGTCTGAGTGTCCACCTCCAGTAGACGTACTCTCCCGAAAATGATGCACATTCGCTCTGCCGCCACAATTCTAGTCTATGGCCCCGTTGGTGCATACGTCCGTATCACGTTTTGCGGGGGGTTCGGACGTAAACCCCGACAGGGCCACTGAACATGTGCCTGAACGCAATGTAAAAAAAGCACCCTTAGGGGTTTCCACAAGCAATAGATAGCAGTCAGCTGAAAGCTGATTAAGCCTGCAGCCATCTCTCCCCATTCCTGCATATACAGAGTACTTGCGCTGCCAAGCACTCCTGAGTTCTCTATGAGAGAGCCGCTGCCAGAATCCTCTCATGACGTCTTATCTCCTCGAGCAGTCCGAAATTAGACACACTGAAACCTCATCTACCCAAACAAAATCTGTCAGGAGAGAGTCGGGAAGCCCCAAACACAGACTGTATTCTGAGCTCGGCGGGTTTGTCAGACAGTCTAAGGTGTATGGCTCCTGCTATGAATTTATTCGAATCATCACTTTTACATGGCAATACAGTAACATAAGATTAAGAGCAAGTATGGGACGACAAGCATGTGATTTGCATAGTTCTGGCAACATTCCGACTAGACGTGCTTGACTTTGCTCAATTCACTTGTACTGAGAGAGCACGTCTAGTTGGCAAGTGACCGTATGTATGCAAATCGCATACTGATGGTCATGTGACCTCCTGCTCTCAAGACCAGACAACCCCCTTTAAATTAAGAGTGTCCCTAATTGGTTAGTTGTAAAGGTTACGCTTTTGTGAGGCTCCAGGTTACCTTGTGATTCTGTACAACAAAAATGCTGGACTATTAGAAGTTAAATTAAAGGAATCTAAAACTAATCAAGACAACAAAATAAAAAAATACTTGTTCTTAATTAAATAAATCTTAAATTACTCTGATAGATCAAATTATATACTCACCAGTTTAAGAAAATCAATAAGCTTATGTGCATCTTTTCCTGTTGAAAGATCAACAAAATCCTTTGGTAATCGGTAACTCAAGTAAGGGCTAGGTTGGACTGTGACTTCACTAGTAGTATTGCGAAACATAGGGCAATCCTAGAGTTAAGAACAAAAAAGGGCAGTTTATACACTGGTCACTGTTTTGCAATGTAGTATAGCAGATTGCTGAGAAGACAACATAACTAGTGATGAGTGCACGTGCTCGTTAATCAAGTTTGCCTAGGGTGCTCGGGTATGCACAGAGTATCACTGTGCACAAGTGACATGTTCGAGTCCCTGTGGCCTCATGTTTCACAGTGGTTAGACAGCCACAAAGCATGCGGTTATTACCTGACAAACACGGGCAATCCCAGCATGTTTTGTGGCTGTCTAACAGCCATGAAACATGTGGCCGTGGGGACTTGCACATCTCACTCGAGCACCCTAGGTAAATTCGAGTAACGAGAACTTGTGCTCATCACTAAACATAACCTTGGAGTTCTTACTCACTGGTACTTTCTAATCCAGGTACTGTCAAAGATAAATATTTATTTTGTTAGATTCCTACAAACTTGACAATCTACTCAAATAATTTAAAAGAAATGTCTACATGGTGTAGTTAATACTCTTACATACTTGTTATAGTGCCCCCTTTTGGTTCCGACAGAGCTGATCATTACACATGCTCAGTAACCTAGTTCCATCTTGTAGATACACTTGTACATGGATGACACCGCGATTACTGCTATTGTGCAGGACAGCCAATAAGAATATGCACATTAGAAGCAACTCAAGGTACATTAGGTGGAAGTTCTGAAAGGTCATCAAATCAGCAGGGGGTGCAACAACAGGTATGTAAAAGCAATATCTATTCAGTGGAGAATTTTTTTATTCAAAGATTGCAAGTGAAAAATTATGTTTTGCATGACCTAACCAAGCAATGTCCTTTTTATTCATGGAATAACACTTATAATGAAGACAAATCTTAAACTTCTTCTACAGTTATTTTTTATTCTCTTCAATCTGCTCCCTCGCTGGGTATATTCACAGTTGGCTGATTTGTTTAAAAAATGTCTGTCACATTCACTTTTTAAGGGGCTTGCGGAAAAGCATGCTGCAGACACGACATTATTCGCCGCTCTTTTCCTGTCTCTCTACTTTGCTTTGGCTAGATAGGAATTAAATCTGATCACAGTGATGACCAATGAGTCAACATTGAGGACAGTGATTAGCTACAGCTGTCACATGTTCGGTTGCAAGAGAAAGTACAAACCCCGATAAGGAAGAACTGGAAGAGGAGTGTTGGGGGGGGGGGGGGGGAACCAGTGTCATGTTATTATTTGGTGGTGGTTAGACCTAGTATTGCAAACTTATTTTAGTCAAGTAAATAGTGTCCCAAGAGGTTGTTCAAGAATTAAAAATAAAATACTAAAAAAAGGAAAGGAAAGTGCTGAAATAAAACAAAGGCTTGTCTGCTAATTCCCCAACTTCTGCCACTCTGGTGGTCCCTACAAGTCTTTTAATTGTTCTGCAGAGACGACTTACTGGCCAGCCGCCACACATGACCATTGTAGCCAACATTTATAAAGGTTAAAAGAGAAGATTAGAATCAGCCTACAAATTTTATGTACATAGGACATCCTGTGGATTTTAAAACAGACCTAATGAGAACCATAAGTGGAAAACCCACTGTGACGATACAGCGTAAAATCTTAATTAGCCAGACGATTAGATTTGTTAATCCAAGAGAAATACCTTATTGTGTTTTATTAGAGATTGCTGGCTGTGTTTTATTAATGTTTTGCTTGCTCGTCAGTTTATGTACACTAGTTTAACTTGTAAAGTGTCCAGCATTCCACTAATCTCATTAGTATCTCAGGAGTCTTTAACCATTGTTCAAAAATCGTCTAGGCCAATTATGTAAGTGTTGAAAGAAGATCCAGTGGAGCCTTCACCACAGGGAGTCTCACATGTAGACCCAGGTGATGGGGTCGACCTGAGAAAGTACCTCCACTAATGCACACTTCGCTTTGGAGGGGGAGGGTGAGAGCAGTTCTGCCATTCAGGGGGCGGAGCCTAGAGAAGCAGAAGGGACATGTGTTTTTGTAGCAGTCAGACTTGGGACAGAGAATCAAGGAGCATCAGAAAGACTTTACAATGAGAATGAGAGACATCCTTCAGGAAAGTAGATGGATAGCATGGCACCCAAAGAGACACTGATTTGTATTCTATATGATTCTAGTCTAAGGGTATCGGCCCTGACTGGAAAGATTCAGATCTGCTCCATTTGACCATCAGAGAGACATGGATAAATTTTGGGGAGACCAGGGTTGGGACGAAGAAGTCACCTGGCCCCATGGATATGTTGTTTGGGGTTGCCAGGAGGGACGCATCGGTCGCCTTAGGGTTGGGATTTTTTTCAAAAGTAAAAAAAAAAAAAAAAAAGATGACGATATGGTGACTAGTGTTGAGCGCAAGTGCTCGCTACTTGAGTTTGCATTGGGTGCTCGGGTATGCACAAAGTATCACGGGTGCTCGAGTGACATGCTCGAGTCTCTGCCCCATATGCTTTGCGGCCAAAAAAACCTTGTGGGGATTGCCTGCCATGCACGAGCGATCCCCGCATGTTTTTTTTGGGGTGTCTAATAACCGTGAAACATGCGGGCGGGGACTCGAGCATGTCACTCGAGCACGTGCGAAACATGGTGCATACCCGAGTACTCGTTTCAAACTCTAGTAGCGAGCACTTGAGCTCAAGACTAATGACAACTTATTCAATATGATGACCTAATGTTATCAAATTCTGTGTCGTACCTCTGGGTTCATTGTTCACTATACCCCTTGATAAAATCCTTGAGGGGTGCAGTTTCCAAAATGGGGTTACTTGTGGGGGGTTTCCACTATTTAGTCACATCAGGGGCTCTTCAAACGCGACATGGCGTCCACTCTCAATTCCAGCCAATTTTGCGTTCAAAAAGTCACACAGTGCTCCATCCCTTCTGAACTCTGCTGTGCGCCCAAACAGTATTTTCCCCACATATGGGGTATTGGTGTACTCAGGAGAAATTGCACAAAAGTTTTGGGGTCCATTTTCTCCTCCTTATTGTGAAAATAAAAAAATTGGGGCAAAAACATTTTTGTGAAAAAAAGTTTTATTTTCCACTGTTTAGGCACATCAGGGGCACATCCGCTAATTATTCAAGCAAATTTTACATTCAAAAAGTCAAATGGCGCTCCTTCCCTTTCGAACCTAGCCGTGCGCCCAAACAGTGGTTTTCCCCCACATATGGGGTATCGGCTTACTAAGGAGAAATAGCACAACAAACTGCATGGTGCAATTTCTCCTGTTACCCTCATGAAAATGCAAAATTGGGGGCTGCAATACATTTTTGTGGGAAAAATGTGAAAATTTTATTTTTACGGCTCAATATTATAAACTTCTGTGAAGCATCTGGGGGTTCAAGGTGCTCACCACACATCTAGATAAGTTCCCTGAGGGGTCTAGTTTCCAAAATGGTGTCACTTGTGGGGGGTTTCCACTGTTTAGGCACATCACAATCAAAAAGTCAAATGGCGCTCCTTCCCTTCCGAACCCCGCCGTGCGCCCAAACAGTGGTTTTTCCCCACATATGGGGTATCTGCATGCTCAGGGGAAATTGCACAACAAATTTTGGGGTCCATTTTTTCCTGTTACCCCTGCAAAAATAAAAAATTGGTTCTAAAGTAACATTTTTTGTGAAGAAAGTTAAATGTTCATTTTTTTTCTTCCACATTCCAAAAATTCCTGTGAAGCACCTGAAGGGTTAATAAAGTTCTTGAATGTGGTTTTGAGCACCTTGAGGGGTGCAGTTTTTAGAATGGTGTCACTTTTGGGTATTTTCTGTCATAAGGACCCCTCAAAGTGACTTCAAATGTGATGTGGTCCCTAAAAAAATGGTTTTGTAAATTTTGTTGGAAAAATGAGAAATCGCTGGTGAACTTTTAACCCTTATAGCTCCCTAATAAAAAAAAAATTTGGTTCCAAAATTGTGCTGATGTAAAGTAGACATGTGGAAAATGTTATTTATTAACTATTTTGTGTGACATATCTCTCTGATTTAACCCCTTAAATACCGGGGACGTATTAGTACGCATATTTGCGTACTGCCCGTTCAGTGAGGGCTGCTGCACTGAGCCCTCACTGAACCGGGCACATGTCAGCTGATTCTTACAGCTGACATGTGCCCGCAACAGCCGCGGGTGGAATCGCGATCCACCCGCGGCTGTTAACATGTTAAATGCCGCTGTCAATCTCTGACAGCAGCATTTAACGCGCGCTTCCGGGTAGCGTGTCATAAGCCCCGCCCATCGGCGACCCCGTCACGTGATCGCGGGTCGCCGATGGGCGTGCATGACAACCCAGGGTCTGCAGCAGACGCCTGTGGTTGTCATGATCTTGTCGCTATGAGCGCCACCTAGTGGTCGGCGCTCATAGCACAGGACCATTTCTGCTGCATGCAGGGGACCTGCTCGTCCCCTGTATGTAGTAGAGGCGATCGGATAGTTGCTGCTTCTAGTCTCCTATGGAGACTATAGAAGCATGCAAAAATAAAAAATAAAAAAAGATTTTAAAAATATAAAAAAAAATAAAAAAATATAAAAGTTTAAATCACCCCCCTTTTGCCCCATTCAAAATAAAATAATAAAAAATAAACCACACATACACATATTTGGTATCGCCGCGTTCAGAATCGCCCGATCTATCAATATATAAAAAGAATTAATCCAATCGGTAAACGGCGTAATGAGAAAAAAATTCTAAACGCCAGAATTTCGTTTTTTGGTCGCCGCAAAATTGCAATAAAATGCAATAACAGGCGATCAAAACATCGGATCTACCCCAAATGTTATCAATAAAAATGTCAGCCCGGCACGCAAAAAATAAGCCATCAACCAGCCCCAGATCACGAAAAATGGAGACGCTACGGGTCTTAGAAAATGGCGCTATTTTTTTTTTTTTTTTTTTTTTTTAACAAATTTTGGAATTTTTTTCCACCACTTAAATATAAAAGAACCTATACATGTTTGGTGTCTATGAACTCGTAATGACCTGTAGAATAAGAAGGGCATGTCAGTTTTAGCATTCAGTGAACGTGGTAAAAAAAATAAATAAAAAACAACTGTGGTATTGCACTTTTTTTGCAATTTTACCGCACTTGGAATTTTTTTCCCATTTTCCCGTACAGGATATGGTAAAACTAGTAATGGCGTTGAAAAGTACAACTCGTCCCGCAAAAAATAAGCCCTCACATGGCCATATTGACCAAAAAATAAAAACGCTATGGCTCTGGGAACAAGGGGAGCAAAAACGAAAATGCAAAAACGGAAAATGCTCCGGGGCTTAAGGGGTTAAGGGCATAAAAATTAAAATTTTGAAAATTGCATTTACATTTTCGCCAAATTTCCGCTTTCTTTTTTCACAAATAAACACAAGTGATATTGAAGAAATTTTATCACAATCATGAAGTACAATATGTCACGAAAAAACAATAGACTCAGGGGGATCCGTTGAAGCGTTCCAGAGTAATTACCTCATAAAGTGACAGTGGTCAGAATTGGAAAAATTGGCCTGGTCATTAATGTGCAAACAGCCTTGGGTTGTAAAGGGGTTAAAAACCTTTCCAAGCGAAAGTCATTATTAACCATCGAATGATACAAATTTGGCACACAATGCATAATAGTAATTAATTAAGCTATTAATACATTTTGAAGCAGCAATTGAAAAAACAAAACAGTTCTTTATAACAATATTACCTACCTGCTCTATATCCTCCTCGTCCCCTGGCACTCGGCCGTTCATCAGCTCTTCCCAAGTGAATAGCAAGGAGTCTGTTACTTCTCCAAATGGGTTAAAATCAATCAGCCAGATCTTGCCCTAAAAGCATGGACTGCATTACTGTAAATCCTGAAAAGTTTTCTATATTGTTATACGACTTTATGCACTTTGAAGTGTTAGGATTCAAGCATAATGCCATATCAAGACGATTTCATACACAGCTGTAACACAACTTTTTAAAGAGATATTTTGATCCTCTACCGTATTGCCTTATGCCTGGTTTAGTAGAAAGGTGTTTTTTTTATACTGGAATCTGTACAAATCCAAAAAGAAGACAAAAATACTGCTACATTATGCTCCATACAGATGGAGGTATTTTTTGTTTAATAGAGCCATTACAATCTGACCTGCAAATTAACAATAATAATTTTATTTCTATAGGGCAACCATATTCTGCAGCACCTTATAAATAGAGGTGACATACAGACAATACCAGACGTCACAGAGTAACACATACCATACACATACAAGAGCAGTGAGGGCCCTGCTCACAAGCTTACAATCTATGAGGAAATAGGGAGGACACAAAAGGTAAAAAGTGCTTGTGGTGTATGATTAAGCCATCATTATAATAAACACGGGTATTCACCTAAAACTGTATATAACATGTACTCATCCAGCTACATAGACTGAAAGGTTAAGCTATGGTTCTTAGAATTTAATTATGTAAAAGCAAAAAAAATCAATTGCTGGGTCAAAAACCACATAGGGGCAGCATATTACAGATACAGATCTGCTGTGCAAGAGTGCCAAATCTTACTGAAAAATGCACAGGTTATTCAATACTGCAGACATGGGTGAGCTGTATCAATGAGCCGGGCTTTTCTATTGCACACAGGAGTCCTGAGTGATACAAAGAAGTTGCCATCACTCGGCCTTAGAAAGGAAAGGAAGGGAAGGAGGTGGGAAACAACAAGCAGGGAAAGACAGCAAGAAAATAGAAATAATCAACAGGAAACTTTCCTCTGTATCATCTGCATAATTTCTACAAGACTATGTTTAAAGCGCACCTGTCAGCAGGATTGTGCTTAGTGTAACGGCGCCCACCTGACAATGTATGTAGTTTACAGAGTAAAATGATGCCTTTGTTGATGAAATCCGTCAAGTGGTTCTTTTATAATCTTTACTTTCATCCCTGCCATAATGATATGTTCGAACTTCGGGGTGGCCTTTGGGAGGGACTGTAGCTGGTGCTCTCATTATGTATGCCTAGCTCTGGCCTCCGACATGTCACTGTGCTTTCAGTGACCTGCCTACTATTTTAAATGCTGCCTGTGTAATTTCTGTGCCAAAGTGAAATTTACATCCCACAAAATGGCTCCCGCCACACACATGTGCGAAGTTGCATCTATCACTTGCCGAAAGATGCTACTGCGCAAGCGCCGCTAGCAGCGCCATGTTGCTGGAAGAAAATGAAATTTGCCTGCAGCAATATGGCCCCCGCCACCCGTATTTGCGCCTTAGCATTTCTCGGTTGCCGAGAGAGGCGTCATATTACTGCAGGCAAATTCTTTTTCCTCCAGCAAAATGGCACCCGCACGTGCACAGTAGCATATTGTTCAACATCTTTATCAATGATTTAGATGAAGGAATTGAGGGTAAACTGATTAAATTTGCTGATGACACAAAGCTAGGAGGGATAGCTAATACTAGAGAAGAGAGAGAGAGGATTCAAAAAGACCTAAATAAACTGGAGCAGTGGGCAGCAACCAACAGAATGGTTTTTAACAGGGAAAAATGCAAAGTACTACATCTGGGCAATAAAAATGAAAAAAGCATATACAGAATGGGAGGAATAGAGCTAAGCAACAGTACATGTGAAAAAGACTTGGTATACTAATAGATCATAGACTAAACATGAGTCAACAGTGTGATGCAGCAGCAAAAAAGGCAAATACAATTCTGGGATGTATTAACAGAAGCATACAGTCTAGATCACGTGAAGTCATTATCGGTCTTTACTCCTCTTTGGTCAGACCTCATCTGGAATACTGTGTACAGTTTTGGGCACCACATTTTAAAAAAGACAGACAAACTGGAGCAAGTTCAGAGAAGAGCGACCAGAATGGTGACTGGTCTGCAAACCATGTCCTATGAGGAACGGTTGCAGGATTTGGGAATGTTTAGCTTGCAAAAAAGAAGACTGAGAGGAGACTTAATAGCTGTCTACAAATATGTCAAGGGCTGTCACATTGTAGAAGGATCATCTTTATTCTCATTTGCACAAGGAAAGACTAGAAGCAATGGGATGAAACTAAATGGGAGGAGACACAGATTAGATATTAGAAAAAACTTTTTGACAGTTAGGGTGATTAATGAGTGGAACAGGCTGCCACCAGAGGTGGCGAGTTCCCCTTCAATGGACGTCTTCAAACAGAGGCTGGACAGACATCTGTCTGAGATGATCTAGTGAATCCTGCTTTGAGCAGGGGGTTGGACCAGATGACCCAGGAGGTCCCTTCCAACTCAACCATTCTATGATTCTATGATTCTATGATCTCTCGGTGACCGAAAGATGTTACTCCACATGCGCAGGGGCCATTTTGGGGTTTGTAAATTTCACTTTGGCACAGACACAGGCAGTATTTAAAAAATAGTAGGCAGGTCACTGAAACCACAGTGACCTGTCAGAAGGCACAGATATAAATACATAAGCAGAGCACCAGATAAAGCCCCTCCCCAAAGACACGCTCCGAAGCAAGAACATATCATTATGTCAGAAATGAAAATAAAGATTATAAAAGAACCACTGGATGGATTTCATCAACAAAGGTATCATTTTACTCAGTGTAGCGGCACCCCCCTGACAGTGTATGTGACTTACTGAGCACAATCCTGCTGACAGGTGCGCTTGTAGAAAATTTTGTCAGTGGGGACAAAGTTATATTTTGTTCACCATTTATTTCTAGGTCCATTAAATTACTTCTACTATGTTGACTACATCTACTATGCAAACCTATATAAAATTCTAAACTCTGTGTTTAATCTAGTCTTGCAGCTATCGCCTTTATCCCCGACACTGGCTAACCAATAACTAAAGGTTGAAACCATGAAAGCACTTAATTCTGCATATGAACTGCATACACATAATAGAACAATATTTTTTTTTATTAAAGGAAATCTGTCACCCCCTGGGACTTATCTGACCTACTAATATGGGCATACAGGTGATAGAAATGTAAATCTATACCTACCTGTACGCGCATAGTAGAGGTCTAGTTGCTGTGAAATGTTTTTTTATTAATTCAGGTGTCTGATGCCTTGGGCCCGCAAAAAGTCCCCGCTTCCTTTGTTAATTATAATGTTTCCCCCCTCCTCTGCACATCATAGTGCCCTGTGAAGTGCAGTTGCGGAGGCCAAATCCCACGCACTTCACTTTTTAGGCAAGGCGCAAGTCTTCCTCCCTTCTATGTTCATTGTACGGCAGGGATCTTGTGCGCAGGTGAGTCACTGTGACTTCCGCTCCAGTGACCTCCGGCATGCGCAACGCTAAGATTCTCTCCCCACCTCCCCCGGCATTGTCAGGACTATAAGTATATATGTATACATGTGTATATATACAGTGTAGTGTTGCGCATGCCGGAGGTCACTGCAGCGGAAGTCAAATTGACTCGCCGGCGCCTGTGCACAAGATCCCTGCTGTACAATGAACACAGAAGGGAGGAAGACGTGCGCCTTGCCTAAAAAGTGAAGTGCGCAGGAGCGGGATTTGGCCACTGCAACTGTACGTCACAGGGCATTATGACGTGCAGGGGAGGGGGGGAAACATTATAATCAACAAAGGAGACAGGGATTCATCAGACACCTGAATTATTAAAAAGAAATTTCACAGAAACTAGACCTCTAATATGAGGCATACAGGTAGGAATAGATTTACAGTTCTATCACCTTTATGCCCATATTAGTAGGTCAGATAAGTCCCAGGGGGTGACAGATTCCCTTTAAGTCAGTTTTTCATGTTAGATTAGATAATTTTTACTAAAATATAACATTTGCAGTCTAACTTTTGCAGGACATCCAAACCACTTTTGATTAAAAAAAAAAAAAAACCTAAATGAAATTGGCCCTACTTATATTAGTGGATCGAGGTCATTCTACAATGTAAATTGAACCTTGTTAAAATGTTATCACTACTAATCAAGATGAATGAATCACTTACAGAAATCTGAAATTACGTTAATAAAACACCCAGGATGTTAGGAAAAAATTCTTGAGTAAACATTAACAACAAAACGAAAAATATGTCACATAAACGAGAACTAGTTGTTCAATTTAAATACGTGCTGCTGTGATGATTAAAGAACACTTTCATTCATCACAAGTCAAATCAGCATTTCATGGTTTAGTGTTATGAAACAGGCATCTAAGAAAAAGACTAAAAGCAAATTATCACCTTACTGCAAGGTTTACATTATTGTGCGTTGGATCATATGCTGAACATGCATGATAGGACCCAAGAAATAAGTAGAGGGTTGAACACTGTATTTGGGTATTACAAGTACAATCATTTACACAATATTGCAAGACCAAAGATAACCAGAACAGCAGAGATATTGGAGATGTTTAGAGAATTTTACATGCACCTATATGCCTCTAATACACGAGCTACAGCAGAAGATATAGAGGAGTTTTTAAAAGAAGCAACTTTACCCTGCATCAGTGAGAGCGACAGGCGGAGACTGGAGGAACCCATTACAATGGAAGAGATTGAAAAGGCTATAGTGGCCATGGTGAATGACAAGACTCCAGGGGCGGATGGTATCCCGAGCGAGGTATACAAGCAATTGGTTGAAGTAATAGCCCCTAAACTGAAAAAAGTTTTCGATGAGGCATTGGGGGGGGGTTTCACTGCCGCTATCCATGAGGGGGGCCATAGTAGTCGTGATCCGTAAAGAAGGTAAAGATATGAGGTTTGTCGAGTCCAATGGGCACATATCCTTGCTGACGGCAGATGTCAAAATATTGGCAAAAATCTTGTCAAGCCGGTTGGCGAGTGTGATCCGGACGGTAATACACCCTGATCAGTCCGGTTTCATGCCGAATATGTCTACGGCAATTAATCTGAGAAGATTGTATCTCAATTTGCAGCTGCCGTCGGATAACGCAGGTCATGGTGGTCTCATTAGACGCGCGTAAAGCGTTCGACAGCACAGAATAGAACTATTTATGGAAAGTGATGGAGCATATGGGATTTGGACCGGTCTATACCTCATGGGTGCGGCTGTTTTATACCTCTCCGACTGCTAAGATCACAGTCAATGGGGAGGTCACCAGAGAGTTTACCTTACATAGGGAAACGAGGCAGGGGTGTCCGCTGTCCCCTCAGCTAGTTGCGCTGGTGGTGGAACCATTGGCAGAGATAATCAGAAAAGCGACCTCGGTGCACGGATTTAGGTATGGTACAGTGGAAGAAAAGATAGCGTTATATGCGGACGACGTATTACTTTTTTTGGAGGACTCAGGGAAATCTTTGGAAGGTGCAATGAATCTTATCAAGAAATTTGGGACACTATCTGGTCTAGAGATCAACTGGGATAAGTCAAAATATGATGGCGGTAGATGGGGAGGGGGAGGACCTGTTTGTGGCAAGAGAAGGGGCACAACTGGCAATAGTAAAACAGTTCAAGTACCTGGGGATACAGGTGACACTTCCACTATCAAAATATGTAGATCTGAATATAAATCCACTGCTGGAGAGTTTTAGAGGCAAGACGGGGGCCTGGTGTAGACTTCACCTGTCGGTAGCAGGGAGGATAAATTTGATCAAAATGGTCTTGATGCCAAAATTACTGTACAGGCTGCACAATGCTCCCGTGTGGCTACCAAAAAAGAGGTTTCGCAGAAAAAAATCTATATTTAGGGATCTGGTGTGGTGGAAAAGGCAACCGTGGATTCAGGCAGAAGTTTTGCAGAGGCCTAAGGATGGAGGAGGGCTGGCGCTACCGAATCCTTTGCTCTATTACCTATTTGCTCAGAGCCAACAGCTGAGCAGGTGGAGTAAAATTGGAGGGGAATGATCTGTGCAGAGAGTACTGACCAGGGTGACTGGAAGAAATCCACTAGTGCAGGGTCTAGAGGTGGGAAGCTTTAGAAGGTTAGGATCGATGTACCCAACACTAGCACTAGTGCATAAGGTATGGGAAGGAATTAAAAAAATTAGGTGGATGGAATATCTAACAACTTTTTCCCCCATTTTGCAAAATGATAAACTGCCTGAATTTGATAAAATGGGCATTCAATATGTTTACCAGCTGCTGGAGCAAAATGTCTTCAGAACATTTGAGAATATGCGATGCCCACCATATGTAGCTTCCAACATAGACAGATCAAACATGCGTATGTTAAACAGAGTAAATCGGTTATTAAGACAGTTCAGAGAGATATACTAGTGGAATACATTTGTGGGAGGGAGGAACCAAAGGGGTGGTCTCAGAGGTCTATAGAGACCTAATGCATACATATATAAATAAATACCCTATTAAGGCCAAATCAAAATGGGAGGGAGACATAGGGCGCATAGAGGAGGAGAAGTGGGATTCAATTTTGGAATGTGTACCGCAGCTATCCCTAAGTAAGCTGGGAAGACTTTCGCAGCTCTTTGTGATACATAGAGTGTATAAAACCCCCCTGATATTGTATAAGGAAGGGTTAAGACCGACCTCAAGGTGTCCAAGGTGCCAGGTGGAACAAGCAGGACTCCTTCATATGTTATGGCTTTGTCCTAGGTTTATCACAAAGCACAGTAAATACATACTAATTGGTAACAGACAGACTAAGCTCTGTATCTGCACTTCGGTGCATTCCCTTCACATCGCAGAATGGGTGGTCCTATTCTAATTTGCTAAAACTACATTTCCCAGCAGCTTCTCATCAGTGCTACAGGCCCCTCCTTCCCTCTCCTGTGTGCTGCTGACTAACCCCACCCTAAAATTACCATCAATCTAATCTAAGTGTACTATTAAATACCTTATGCTTCTGTACACACTCTACTACAGTACCATGTCTGACCAATTTTATCTTCTAGCTGCAGTGTGATTTTACATCATTTGCAGGTTCTAGCAGAGCTCAACTCTCCCACACTTCTCCACAACAGCAGTACAGAGCTATGTTTGTTGCCTGCTGCTGACACATCAGTTTTATGAAACTGCAAATTCAGCTCTATTGATGCATATGGCAGATGATAATCTTTTGTCATATGTATCAATACAGCGGCATTTGCTTTTTCTCATCACTGATCTCTCAGCACCAGGCAATAAACACAGAGCAACTAATCTCAACCCCTCTATGCAAAGCCCCCTCCTTTCTATCCTCTGTATGCAGAGTCACTTCTTGCATTATATCCCCCTTTCAAACCCTGTTTTCAGAGACCTATCATGCAGTATATCTCTCCTCTCAGCCCCCTGGATACAGCCCATTCTTTGTTATGTCACTCCTCTTAGTTACCAGCACACTGGCACACCCACCGTGGCTTCCTCATATGAGCTCTCTGCATTGGGATGGAGACTCTGCCCCTTTCCATGACATCAACTCTGATCATAGAAGTATAGCTATGCTGGCAGAAAGCCAGATGAGAAAAACTGCACTGCGCATGATCGACCAGGGTTATTTGAACTACTAGAGGATGGTTCCAAAAACAACTGGAGTTTAATAAACAATGGAGGGTTATATCAGGATGGGGTGCAAAACAGGGCAGATTTCCAAATTATTGGCACAAATGAATAAATATATGTGTCCATTATTATAAGACCACATTGTGATCTTGGGAATAACTTTTTAAATAACAAAAGTTAAGCTAAGGACTTATCGAACAAATAGATGCCAGATTTGAAATGCGCTTTTGACAAAAAGAATAAGGGACATACCCATTCTCCCAAAGAACTCTGTGGACGCCTTCAATTTTATTAATATTCTATTGCCCAATAGGTGAAAGCATGCTGCAAAAATTTATCTAGAAGCTCAGGTCTCATTTTTTAGATGAATACATATACAATTAACTTACCTCACTGTCTTTGTATATGTCGAAAACAACTAAAAGACAGAAAACAGTGGTTAAATGTACTTAGCAGTGATATACATAGATGTAATAAAAGAATGTATTTGGTTTAAAAGTCAAATGTCTATACACATTTTTATAAACAATAAGACCAAAATTTCATGCAGCTGAAGCAAAAAACGGGCTAAGAAGTACCGTATTTTTCAGACTGTAAGATGCACCGGGCCATAAGACACACCTAGGTTTCAGAGGAGGAAAATAGAAAAAATTTAAGCAAAAAATGTGGCCATGATGCACTGTTATGGGAGGGGGGTCTGCCGTTGACACTGTTATAGTGGAAATGTCTCCCAATTCTGAACTAATATCCCCCCATCCTGGTATATATGCCCCCCCATCCTGATATATGTGGCCCCCATCCCCATCCTGGTATACATGGCCCCCCATCCTGGTATTCATAGTCCCCCGTCCCCATCTTGGTGTACATGGTCCCCTATTCCCGTCCTAGTATACATGGCACCTATCCCCACCTTGGTATATATGACCCCTATCCCCATCCTGGTATAAATGGCCCTCCATCCTGTTATACATGCCCCCCCCCATCCTAGTATATATGGCACCCTCCCATCCCCATCCGGCTATATATGGCACCCCCTCATCCGGGCATACATGACCCTCTCACGCAGCACACATAAAAATAATAAAGGATTCTACTCACCTTCCCTCTGCTCCAGTGGCGTTCTGTTCTGATGCCAGCAGCTGACATCAGCTTGTAAGCAGCGCATGACATCACTGCCATGCGCCCTCACACGCTGAGGACAGCTGCCGTAATATTCACTGCTCCCCATGGGAGTGGAGAGCAGTGAATATTCATGCTCTTTAATAGCGGGCATACTGTTCGCCGAGCAGCTGCAGGAGCCGCGGCTATCACCGCTACTAAAGGGTATAAATATTCACTGCTCAACACTCCCATAGTCCCTCCCACTGCTGGCTTCCGTGCATAGAGGTGGGAGAGACTATGGGCATGTTGAGCAGTGAATATTCATTTTCTTTAACAGAGGGCACAGTGTTAGCCGCAGCGGGCGGCTCCTGCCTCTGTGACCCCGCTCCTCCGCCATTGCCGCTCCTCCCTCACCATCCACAGCCATACATCCGTACTATAAGACACAATCCCATTTTCCGCCAAAATTTTGTGTACAGATTAGCTATGGAGGTTCAAATGTCCAATGAATAAAACTTAAAAATCCAGTTAATATGGGTGGGGTGGCAATACCAATTTGCAAGAATATTACTTGTCAGTGAAAATTAATCACTTCATGCCAAATGCCAACTGAACGTCCAGATTACAAGTGCTTTCCCGCAATCCTCCATACAGTTACATCCCAGGGATGGCACGGGCACAGGAGTTAGCTGCAGCAAGCAGCTGATGCAGATGGCACAGACACAACTATATCTGCTGCGTGTGCTGGGACCGGACCTAGCTCCCATCCCTTTAACCCCTCAGAACCAGTGTCAATAATGATAAAGGCAGGACGCAAGTTTGTCACAGGGAGATTGCTCCCTCTGTCAGTCCGTCGGCACTTCTGCAGTGCGATCGTGGTGTGCCAATGGTTGCTATTATATGGCAAGAAAAAGGCCTAACAATGGCCTCAGTGTCTGCCATATCCCGCTAGGGGCGGAACCTGATAGGGTAACCGGAAGTCAAACACTGATAGTTTAGATACTGTACAGCACAACATACGTAGTACATTGTATCGCCAATGTGATCAAACGATCACATGTTCATGTTCCTTTGCATGATTAATGAGTATTGTTAAAAACAAAATCTAATAGTCTGTAAAAAAAAAAAAAAAACCCTGTAAAAAGCAACACACATTTGGTATGGACACATTTGTATAGACCCAAACTATAAAACGGTTATTATTTACACCGCACAATGAAGGCTGTAAAAAAAAATAAAAACTATGCAAGAACTGCTGTTTCTGTTCATCTTGCCCAACATAAAATTAAAGAAAAAGTGATGAAAAAGTCTTATGTATCCAAAAATGGTAACAATAAAAACTCTAGCTCATTATGCAAAAAACAAGAGCTCTGAGTGTTTGTAGAAAATCTACTGATTAAATCAGTAACCACTATAAGGAATAAGGGGGAGAGCGGCAGACGGTCTAGGGTTTATCAAAAGATAATGAATGAAAAGCAGGAAGATCGCAATATGGAATGTATGGATAAAAGATATCTACATGATAATAGAAACTCCGTGGGATAATAAATTGTGTAATGTGCAAAATTTTGTAAAGCCTAGCTATTTATATTATTAGGGCATTTTATTTCCCTATGTCAGATGAGCAAAATGTATTTGGACAACAAGGAGCTATCTAGCCCTAAGTGTGGGGTGGAGAGAGGAGATTTAGTGAATATGCTATGGAGTTAGCTGAGGTGGTTACAACTATTAGTAAACACATATAGAATCAATCTGCCCTTAGATCCAGAGATTTCCAGTTTTGAATTGGATTGTTTTTATGTAATCTAAAAAGCATTAAAAAAAAACCCTATGATATTTTAAGCTATTATACTGTGCCTGGAAAATAATTATGAAAAATGAATTATGAAATCTAAATCCCCTCCAACGAAAGAAGGATGGATTTTAAATGTAAATAAAATGTTACAATATGAGGAAATTCATTCCGCGAAAAAAAAAAAAGACAAAAGAGTTTCAGGCACTATTGTTATTTTGTATGCTGTACTCTTTTTTTGTGCAATGTATGTTTATAAAAAGGAAAAGTTCAATTGAAAATAATTTGGTTGAAAAAAATAAATCTGTTTCAGGAGCTCATCCATATGTCCTCTCCTGCTCCCTGGCCTGTGTGTGGCTGTAAAACAACTGTCTGTAGCAGAAGTCTGCCTGTATCAGGACAAAAGATCACTAAGCCTTGCCCCTGGGTCAGGGGCGTCACCAGTCAAAGATGGCATTGACCAGCAGAATATTAACACCTTCTCTGCAGGATTCCTACAAGACTGTTTTAGGATTATGCAGAAAATTCTGAAGAATGACAGTGACATATTTCCTGTATAATTTAAAACATTAATTTCTAGCTATACATAGGGTTCACATCAACATTTTGCCACATATCCGTGGCCCCATTGGGGCTTCAGTCTGAAGCCCTGAAAAACAGGATTCATGTGAATTCGCTGATGGGACCCATTAACTTTAATGAAGGAGACTTAGTTACGGTACTTTGTGCTCTGTCTAACCTCATTTTTTATGAAAAGAATGGAGACAAGTGCACAAAGGGTTGTAGAGTATGGTGAGATATATGCTCACATGATGGGGTTGTGTTTAGCTAACCTCATTTTTTTTTTTTTGCAGCATCAGCCTTTTTTTAAGCAGGGACAAAAATGCAGTTGACCACTCTTCTTGTGCCTACCCGAAAAAGCTGTACACTGCCGCATATGTTAGACAGAGCACAAGGACTGCGTCTACTTGACTAAAGTCCATGGCTACATAAGCAGATGCACCTGAATCACGTTTTTCATGGCTTCTGATGTGTGCCCAAAACGTAATATGAACATAGCCTTAGTGTTTGTTTGTTTTTTTAAAGGACTGCACGTTAATTTAAAATCCTTCCGTTCACCTGAAGAGTGTGCAATGTGCACATAGTTAGGGAAACAATCATGGAAACAGGCGTTGTTCAAACTGGCCAAGCCCTGTTTAACTGGAACATGGCTGCAGAAAATTCTTTAAATAATTTAAGGTAGAATTCTTCTACTTACAGTCCTCATCAAGGAACTTGTACTGGATGTTTTCTTTGAAAAAATCCTGTATTGATCCGCAGATGTCTTCTTTTTGCTTACAGACGTGTTCATAATACTGTGTATAATCTCTCTGAGAAATACCTATAAGTAGATCAAACTCAGATTTATGCCAGAATGTAGAATCAATATAATCATTAGAGGCATAATGCATCCTACATTATCATTCACAGATGTGCTTTGTTAGTCTAGCAAAGAAAATCAACACTGCCCACTGTGTTACCCTTACGTCACACCACACAATTATTATTATTATTATGCCATTTATTCCATGGCGCTTTACATGTGAAAAAGGGATATACATAGCAAAAACAATTACAATAATTTTAACGAGTCAGCGACTGGTACAGGAGGAGAGAGGAACCTGCCCGCGAGGGCTCACAGTCTACAGGGGAGGGGTGAGGATACAGTAGTTGAGGGTAGAGCTGTTTGTGCAGCGGTATGGTGGAGCGGTGGTTACTGTAGGTTGTAGGCTTGTCGGAAGAGGTAGGTCTTCAGGTTCCTTTCCACAGTAGGCGAGAGTCTGTGTTGGGGTAGAGAGTTCCAGAGTAGGGGGGGGGGGGGGGAGCACGGGAGAAATCTTGTATGCGATTGTGGGAGGAGATTAGAGGGGAGTAGGGAAGGAGATCTTGTGAGGATCGGAGGCTGCGTGCAGGTAAGTACTGCGAGACTAGGTCACAGATGTATAGGTGAGACAGGTTGAGGATGGCTTTGTATGCCAGGGTTAGGGTTTTGAACTCAAGTCACTGGGCAATGGGGAGCCAGTGAAGGGATTGACAGAGGGGAGAGGCTGGGGAATAGCGAGAGTGTTAGAAGGGAGGCCACAGAGCAGGAGGTTGAAGTAGTCAAGGCGGGAGACACAATGCCCAAAATCCCTCTTTCCTGAACCTCTCTGAGTGTGACATGGGGAGTATGGCACTCACTGTGAATTGAGTGAAGTTAGGCTTTAAAACACAATCAGTAAGCATTTTTTTCCAGCTTATTAAAATTGTGACAATCACCACAATAGGACCATAGCATGTGGGTGGAGGGTTGAAGGAGTTGTCTCAAGTTTTGGAGTTATCCCCCCATCTGTGGAATAACTCCAAAATTGCTGGGGTCCAACGGCAGGGAACCCCACCGATCCCGAGAACAGGGCATTTGAAGAGTTCCATGTGAATTGAGCAGTGGTCGATCATATGCATATCCACTCCATTTGTTCTTCATTCATTCTTAACCCCTTCACCCAAAGCCTGTTTTCACCTTTCTGACCAGGACAACTTTTTCAATTCTGACCAATGTCACTTTATGAAGTAATAACTCGGGCATGCTTCAACGGATCCCAGCGATTCGGAGGTTGTTTTTTTTGTGACATATTGTACTTCGTGTTCGTGGTAAATTTAGGTCAAATTTTTTTGGGGTCATTTGTGAACATTTCAGGATTTTGGCAAAAATGTTTAAAAATTTGCAATTTTCAAACTTTTAATTTTTATGTCCTTAAACCAAAATACTGTATTTTGCGGATTATAAGACGCACTGGTGCAAGATGGGAAAAAAATTTTGTTTTTACATAAAATGGTGCACCTTATAAATCAGTTTTACCTGAGGGGGGGCTGCAATGGTGGAGCAGGGGTCACAGGAGCCAGGGTCACAGATACAGGAGGTTGGTGGCCACTGCGGCAGGAGTCGGCCGATACTGCGGGCATCACCCGACTCCTGCCGCAGTGAAACTCCTGTATCTGTTACCCCGCTCCACCGACGCCGCCCTCCAGGTAAAATACTGTACCTTCGGATTATAAGATGCACCCCCATTTCCCTCCCAAATTTGGGGGGGGGGGGGGGGGGGGAGTGAGTGCGTCTTATAATGTGAAAAATAAAGTAGTTATAGCATACAATATAGTTAATAAAAATAGCATTTACCACATGTCTACTTTACATCTGTATCATTTTTTAAACAATTTATTTTTGTTAGGAAGCTAGAATAGTTAACATTTTATCAGCAATTTCTAATTTTTCCATCAGAATTTACAAAACCATTTTTTTTTTTTTTTTTTTTTAAGGACGACATCACGTTTGAAGTGACTTTGAGGGGGAAAATACCCAAAAGTGACACCATTTTAAAATCTGCACCCCTCAAAGTGCTCAAAACCACATTCACTAAGTATATAAACCCTTTAAGTACTTCACAGAAATTAAAGCAGTGTGAAAGTTTTTTTCCCACAAAAACGTTCCTTTAGCCAGCATTTTTTTTTATTTTCACAAGGGTAACAGGAGAAAGTGGACTGTACAATTTGCTGTGTAATTTCTCCTGAGTATGCTGATACTCCATCTGTGATGGAAAACTCCTGTTTGGGCGCAAAAGGGAAGGAGCGCTAATTGAATTCTGGAGTGCAATTTTAGCTGGAATAGATTGCGGATGCGGTCACATTTGAAGAGCCCCTGACATGCCAAAACAGCAGAAACCTCCGCAAGTGACCCCATTTTACAAACTACACGCCCCCAATGAATTCATATAAGGGTGCAGTGATCATATTGACACCACATGTGCCTCACAGAATTTTATACCACTGGGCGGTGAAGAAAGAATAATTACATTTTTTCCACTAAAATGTTGTTTTAGCCCAAGGTTTTAATTTTTATAAGGGCTAATATGAAAAAATGGACTGCATAGTTTTTTGTGAAATTTCTCCTGAGTGTAACAATACCCTACATGTAATTGGGAACTACTTTTGAGGCACAGTGCAAAGCTCAGAAGGGATGGAGCACCATATTATATTGCAGATTTTGTAGGAATTGTTTGCTGGAGCCATGTCACATTGGCAGCACCCATAAGGTGCCAGAACAGCAGAACACCTCTATGTATGACCCCATTTTACAAACTACACCTCTCAATGTATTCATCTAAGGATGCAGTGATCATATTGACACCACGGTATTTCACCGAATTTTATACCATTGGCCAGTGAAGAAAAAACAATTACATTTTTACCACAAAAATTTAGTTGTAACCCCAAATTTAACATTTTCATTGGGAAATGGGGTATAATGGTAGCAAAAGTTGTCACACAATTTCGTGGCAATACCCCAAATGTGGCTGTACAGTACTGCTTAGCCACATGGTGAGACTCGGGAGGGATGGAGCGCTATGTGACTCCTGGGAGAACAAATTATTATAGAATAGTTTGTGGACTCGATATTCAGAGCCCCTAAGTGCCAAAAGAGCAGAATTCCCCCTCAGGTGACGCCATTTTGGAAATTACACTCCTCTGGAAATTTATCTACAGGTGTAGTGACAATTTTGACTCCATGGATGTTTTCCAGAAACAGAAGCATAAGTGGATGTTGTCGAGTGAAAATTGCAAATCTGCCATTGTAGTGCCCAGTACGTTGTAGTGCCCAGCTTATGCTTCAGGACAATAAATTAAGCGAGCTCTCATCGCTACAGAAATGCCAAACATGTGGATGCAAAATGTGGTTTAAGCACACTGTAGGGCATTAGAATTTTGGAATGCAGAATTCCCTAGATTTCTTTTGGGGGGCGAGGAGACACAGTGCTTTTCCAGAGCCTTTGCACAATCAGTAACGTGGAAGCCCCATATATTTCCACTTACAGATGATGGACCTAAGTGGGAGCTTTTTTTTGTGGATTATGTTGAAGCTTTTGTTGGGAACATTGTACATAACATTTTAGATTACATTTATCCTGCGCTCTACGCTGAGCACTTGCATAGGGGTTTCCATCTTAATTTCCGAGTGACATGATTCAGATGAAACCCCAGATGAGTCCATTCACTATAATGAGGCAGCAGAGTTACTCTCTTCTCCATCAGGCCTCTGTTCAGCGAAGTCCTTCTTTTCAGAGGTGCACAAAACTGTGGCCGATCGCGCTTTTATGCACGCTTAAAAAGACGGACACCACCTCCATCTGCCTCATTATACAAAATCTTCTGCAGGTGGTTCCATCTGAATCACGTATTTTAGAGATTTAAAAAGAAACCCTGGTGGAAGCGCTCAATGCAGAGCGCAGGATAAATGTACGCAGAGCCTTACTGCGATCTTTCGGAGGCAGAATGAACAAATTAACAGCAGGTGAAGAATTGTTTTTTTGTGATTAGGCGGCTTTATTCTTCAAGTCGGTGCAATTACAGAGATACCAGATTTATATAGTTTTTTATGTTTGGCTGCAGTCACACACTAAAAAACGCTTTTTATTGCAAAACAAAGTTTTTGCATTGCCATATTTTGAGAGCTATAATTTTTCTACATTTCTGCTGACAATCATGTGAGGGCTTTTGACGTTTTTTATTGGTACCATTTTCGGTCACGTAACATTTTTTTGATTGCTTTCTATTTCGATTTTTGGGAGGCAGAATGAACAAAAAACAGCAATTCAGAAATAGTTTTTTTATGCTGTTCAACGTTTGGTAAAATTGATAAGGCGGCTTTATTCTTCAATTCAATATGAATATAGCGATACCATATTTATATAATTTTATTATGTTTGCCGCTTTTACACAAAAACTATTTTATAAAAAAAAATGATTATTTTTGGATCGCTATATTTTGAGAGCTATAGTTTTTTTTATTTTTCCACTGATGGAGCAGTTTGTTTTTGCGGGACAATATTACATTTCCATTTTTATTTACATTCGACTTTTTGATTGCATTTTATTCCACTTCTTTTTTGAAGGCATAATGAGAAACCATATTTTTTTGCCTCATTTGTGTTTTTTTTTTTTTTTTACGGTGTTCACTGAAGGAGTTAACTAGTGTGACCACTTTAAAAGTCGGGTCGTTCCGGATGCGGAGATGCCGAATATATGTACTTTGTTTATTTTTGTTATAACATACATCTATATAAGATATATTTATTGGTATAATATTTTTTCTTTTTTCTGTTCTTTTTTTTTTTTTTTAAACTTTTTTATTTATTTATTTATTTTTCATCTTGGATGGGACATCCTCTTTCCTTGCCATGATCACTGATCTAATACTCAGGCAATCGCACACAGGCAGGAGACGCGTCAGCTCCTACTCTCAGCAGGAGCTTACAGGCCACAGTTACTGGCTGACCCTGTGGCCATCTTTCGGCGACCAGCCGAGCGCAGCTCTCCGCTATCTCTGGCAGTCCCATTATTTATTCTTAAAGAATGAATGGATGAGTGCATGATTGACCACTACCCCATTCACATGGGGCTCTTCTGAGTCCCGGTTCTCAGGACAGCTGGGTGTCCGAGCGGTCAGACCCCAGTGATCAGGAAGTTATCTCCTAACAATGAATAGGGGACAATTTCCAAATTAGAGACATCCTATTTAATGTGTGTGGAATATTTTTTAAAAAAAGGAATCAAACTATGTTTGGCAGAGTAACACTATGACTAGAGTCCTTATTTAATACCATATGTTTTGAGTAATCAGAACGGGATTATGGAAATGATCCATGCAGTTCATGAGTCATCATATAGCAAGCAAGATTGTGTGAATACATCTGAAAATGCTGAGGCAGGTTACAAGTCCTTCTTGTCAGCTGTCCGCAGTATGACTAAAATATTATTCATACAACAAAGTCATCAGATTTTTTACATCTATGCCAGGGAATTTATAGATACATGTCAAATGTGCTAGCGGAAAAACATTTCACAGTGGCATGCTTAATATTACAGTTTTGGCAATACAGCCTTCAATATATGACCAATTTATGACCTGATTGTTAAGTCTTTCCTCTTTAACCTCTTCCTGACATGGCCAGTCACTAAATCTGTGTGAGGGTTTATTTTTTGCGAGGCAAGACATTTTTATGGATACCATTTTGGGATAGATATGACATTTTGATCGCTTCTTACAGCATTGTTTTGCAGTATAGCGGAGACCAAAATTTTTTTTTTTTACTGTTTACGGTGTTTACCGATCGGGTTAATTATTTTTATAGGTCAAACTTTTTTGATTTTTTGATGCAGCAATACCAATAGCTTATTATCTTTATTTTTAATGGGAAAAAAAGAGGATGCTTTGAACTCATGTTTTTTTTTCTTTAAAATTTTAAAAACTCAAAAGGAGCTCTGTGATGACACAGACAGAGGTCTTTAACAGAACCCCGGCTGTGATAGCAACCCATCGGCGCCCCACGATCGCATCACCGGGGCGCTGATGGGTGAATAGTATGATGCATCCCCATGCTGGCACGCTGTTAACAGGTTAACGGTCTCCTGCATACACGTACCGACTTGCGCCGTACATGTATGGTGGATGTCAGTAAGGGGTTAAATGACTATTCTGCAAATTTTAAAATGGAAAAATTGTATAAAAAAAAAAAAAAAAAAGTTTTTTGGATTGTAAACCAATATAAAAAAAAATGATAAAATAAATTTTGGAACAATATGAAAAGGGAATCTATCAGCAGGATTTCAACCCCCAGTCTACTTACAGTATATGCACATGTCACTCTTTCAAAGACAAATCAAGCAATACCTTTACATAGTCAGTCCGTCCATCCCTCTGTTACGGAGATACCCGCGTTTGAATTGATTTGTATATGAGGTTGTAGATCTGAAGCCTCTGTCACTCCAGCTCTATTCCCCGCCCAGCGCTGCCTCCTGCTTGAATGACTGCACCTTTGCCTGAAGTCACAAACCATAGAGGCTGTCAGTAAAGCAGGAGGAGGGGGCGCTCCATTTGCATATAAGAATTCTGGTGGGTAAAATCCTGCTGACAGATTCCCTTTAATTTATTGTGCTGTGGTAATTGCGCTGCACTTAAGTGCTAATCTTATTTTGTTTTTATTATTTTAGATTTAAAGAGAATCTGTCACCTGTTTTTTGACACCATCTGAGAGCAGCATAATGTATGAAAAGAGACCCTGATTCCAACAATGTATCACTTAGTTTACTGGGTGCAGCAATTGTGACACAATCAGTTAACCCCATCCACACCACAGCTTTCTATGTACATTGTCTATTGACAGTGAGCTGCTTATCAGAGGAAGGAGTGTAGTCTGTCTAGCAGGCACATAGACTTAGTCCAGGCAGTAATAATCTTGACGTGATAAAAACTTCTTTGTAAGTAAACAGCACACAGCCTAATAAATGACACATCATTGAAATATGTATCTCAGCCTCCATCTCCTGCTGTCTTCAGATTGCATAGCAAAAACCTGCTGACAGATTTACCTTTTAGGTTTTTTTTGGGCTCATTGTAGCTATTATAATTGTGAAAGTGTTGTATGTTAAAGGGAACCAGTCCAATGCTCTATGTCTGAATAAGCAGCATGAATAAGAGACCTGCTCAATCATTACAAATATCCATATTTTATCCTGAATCAGAGAAAAAATACTTTGAGCAGGGAAGCAGGAATAAGGTGACTAAGCGGACTAGTCATGAAGGCGGGTTCTGCTGCCTTCTCTCTGTCGAACTCATATAAATCATGTTGGATAACCCCTTTAAGTGATTGCATGCTTAGTGAATTTCTGATGTTTCTCTTCTATCTATTACAAGTGAAGTAACAGTGTTCTCTGGAAAGTTAGTAAAATCCAGGTTTTGTTTCTGTTTGGACATGCACAGAAATCAACAGTCTAAAATAGTAAAAATCTTGTTAATTAAGTCTTAAGATAGGAACTATATTCTGCTAATGGTGCTGAGACAGCAGGCTTGAGCAAATGTAATTTCCCTGTAGTGTTCACCCCTATAAACGGAAATGTAACATTAGCGAATCAAAGCATATTAGGAAATTACACAGAATGCGATGTTCTAATATAAAAGTAGGGGTGCAGTAGTGAAGTTTTGCCGTTTGGGGGCTCTACAGAATCTGATCATTTGTCCTCCATTGGCAATGCATGGTCACCGGGGTCCTCTCCTCTGGTTCATCAAGAGAACATCCACTCATATTTGCTTATCTTAATAGGTCAAAAGGAGATGGGTTTTTCCTAGATGACATAAATGTTGCCATTTCATAAATCGGCTTTTTTGCTCACCCACACACATGTTAAAACAGCTTACATATGGGTGCACTTACCTATGAGTTTGTTTTCCTTAACAAAGCATCTGAACTCAGCCCCTGGAATGAGTTCACACCACTTTCTGAGAACAAGCTAAAAGAAAGATCAAAAAATGACAAAGTGTCAATATCAATAGTCTTTTTTTTTTAATCAATGATGTCCATAACTAGAAGCCGCAAAAATGGCCAAGCCCATGAAGAGAAATGAGCCAAATTAGCTTGCTTCAACTTTTTTTTCTACAAGATTAATGTAAACCTGCACCTGTGACCAGGGATGTGGAGTCGGCGTCCGTATAAAATGGACCGACTCCAACTCCTAAAATATATAATGAATTGGGTACAGTAATTCAATGCAGTTTGTGGGGAATATTTTTTTCATAAGAATTTGGGAAAGTTCTGAAATGTCCTATAAATGTCTGTCCTATTCCTGATCTAAGGGTCTAGACTTTTAGCTGACATGAATCTGTGCTACAGTAAATTTATCACTTAAACATGAGCCATGTATGAGGGAGTCGGAGGCATGGAAATTGAGGAGTCGGAGTCGGAGGTTTGGCTTACTGACTCCATAGCCCTGCCTGTGGCGCAGCTACAACTGAAGTGTATGGGAGCTAAACTGCAGTACCTGAGAACGGCCACTACACCGTGTACAGAGCTGTGCTGCTCTGGCTCTGTATAGTTACTAGCTATATTCAGCAGGGGCCTGAGCTGGTAACAGCTTATCAGTGGGAATGCCAGGTGTCGGACCCTACCAATCTGATACTGATGACCTATCTTAACGATATTTATTAATAAATGAGTCCTCATCGTTCCCTTTAACTCTTTAGTTCTTCTCTTAAACAGGAAAACTATACATCTTTGGACCGTGTTAGCCAGTAGATAGAAAAATATTTAAAACTGAGAGTCTTCAGTGTCGGATACCCTGTAATGGCTAACTGAAAAGATGGTAACAAATAGCAAACCTTAGGTAGTCTGGAAAGCTTGACATTTGTTACCATCTTTTCAGTTAGCCATTAAAGGGCATGAACCACTGAGGACTCAATTTTGAATATGTGGCGCCCCTGAGGGTTCGACTGCCACAGGAATGCTGCACTTCTCTAATGGAGTGTAGTGTTCCTCCTCTGAGGTAAGGCCAGTGTGATAGTCGTGACCTAACCTTTTGTATCCAACACCACACTTCTCCACCAGGGGGAGCTGGTATGCACTAGGTGCTGCTCCCCTGGTTACAGGGAGACTGGGGAACACAAAGTGGTAGGAACCAGTTAGTTAGTGGGTGAGGGTGGAGGACGTACAAGTTAGTTACACTTTAAATTTCATATTTAATAGAAAGCAATCTTTGATCTTGGTCTCTAGCAGTCTGTCTGTCAAGCGGTCTTGTTGCTAGTCTTTGGTGCATCTTGGCACAACCTGGCTAGTCTGCCTTGGTTGCTGTGTGCAGTCATGTACTGTGTGTTAATGTGACCTCCCTCCGGGAGCGCAGATCCTGTGTGGGCCTGCACCGGCAAGGGACACAGCCCTCGTACTCCGGCCTTGGGACGAGAGGTAGGTTGCAGACAAGGAATGTTTCAACCCGGCCAAGGACCAGGATCAAGAAGGCCCGGAGCTTAAGAGTGTGGCTCCGTAGCAAATGGATCCCAGGCAGGATGCAGACGAAGCGGTATACGCCACCTGTCCTCGCCAACCTGATATATTCAGAGGGACTCCGGCTGCAAGAGGGGTACCGGCCCCCGACACTGCTACTCTACGTCCTGGACGGGAAAGCCCGGTTAGGCCCAGAGGATCCCACCGGGTATCGGATGGAGAGGAATTGCCACCCGTACCCTTGTTCTGAGAGGAGCTCAGAGGGAGACCCGGCCTATTTGCACGCACACGGACAGGAAAGGATTTGGTCTGTAGTTCAGGAACACTCTGGTGTAAGGTCTCGACTGAATGCTGGACTTACTCAGAGGTTGTCGGACCCCCGTCCCTGGTGACCGCAGGACTCCGCGAGGAGCAGGGAGTCGCCTTCCTTCTGCCATCTCTAAAGTGAGTAAAGCCTTGGAAGTTCACCCCTATGGCCTCCAGACTGTTTATTCTGCGCCACACCGCAAGACGCGGCGCCCGTCTCCCTCTACTACTACCCCCAGTCCTCCTGTCCCTCTGCCCTGAGGCCTTGCTCCGCCTGTGGGGAGCAGTGAGAACTTTGGCCGCCATGACACCGGGCCTCAGCGGACTGTAGCAGCGCTGGTGACCCTTCACCAGGCACCACAGGTGGCGTAGTCGTTAAAATAAGCCACTCAACCCGGACAAGCCCACACCATCTCTTTCTAACGTGAC
This sequence comes from Phyllobates terribilis, assembly GCF_046119375.1. Taxonomy (NCBI): domain Eukaryota; kingdom Metazoa; phylum Chordata; class Amphibia; order Anura; family Dendrobatidae; genus Phyllobates; species Phyllobates terribilis. The sequence goes on from NW_027362771.1 coordinate 282,777,139, forward strand.
GGCCCTGAGCACGGGTCGGGCCCGGGCCACGGCTGCATCCCACCTCTCCATCACAGGGCCCGACACCGAGTCCCCCAACACCCAGGGTAAAACACGGGCTTCTCGGAGTAGAGGCGTCACAAATATTTTTCTCCTCTTAAAATAAATGGACAGTCTATATTGGGTCCTTCAAAGCAAAACATGCTCTTTATAGGCCTTTTTCTGGCTGGCTAATAGATTAGCATCCTAAACATGGACCTTTTAGTACAAACAAGGAAAAAAAACAAAAAAAAAAACCCAGAGATTTGCCTGTGAATTTGAGAGGCATGGTGGATGCAATCTAAAAGGGGCTGTCTTAGATAACATAACACTAATAGGCCAGTTAAATAGGGCCTTTACAAGGAATTTCTAAGTTGTCAATTTTGTTCAAAATTTTTGGTTAAACATTTGGACAACAAATAGAGCCCAATTAATCATTTGCAATTTATTAAAGCCACTTTTCTGTTTTTTCCTCCTCTGGTATCAGCTAGCCCTTTTTGCTTCAATTCTTCAAAATGGTGCATGCGGTTGATATATTTAGTGCAAAATAAAAAATGCCATTTTTTCCTTTAACAAACAGTCGCAAATCCTTTTAAAAAGTCGGAAAAATGCGCCAAATTGATAACTCCTCCAGAAACTTTACTCTAGGCAGGCAAGTCATTTCATTTATTTGTCTAAACATCTAGATAAAGTTGTCAAGGAAAAATAAAAGAAGATTTGAAAAAGAGACAACTATTTAGAAAATAAATAAATACTAAAGCCACTAATGGAGGAAATTACTGCAAAAATATGGAGAACCAGCAACGATGAATCGGGGCCATAGAGACTATAAAATGAAGATAAATTCTAGGCGTTCTACATGAGTTCCTATCAAGAATTGTAAACTAAAGACAATTATTGAAGTTTCTAAATGTGTAAAAAATCCCTTAAATGCACATCCACTCAACATAATTGTCACTTAGACTCATGCTGGACTTGTCATACAATTTCACAGTGTGTGATATTCTAATAAGACCTAAAAATGGAAGTGGCCCATTAGTCTACGAGCAGTGATTGCATCTCTGTGAGAAGTAAATATAGGAATAATTCTTTATCTGAAAGCTGTATCAGATCACTCCAAGGGGGCAATTTTATTCTTAAATATTACTGAACGAATTGCTAAAATTCCCTCCTTTATCCGTTAAATATTGGCAACGAAAACGTGAGCAAATAAATCAGAAAAAAGTGTGAATTAAAATGTATTTCAGCAAGAGAAATAAAACTCAATGTAAAGAAACCATTTTATACAATCCTGATGTTTCATTTGATATATTTGCTCTGTAATCAACATAGTTTAAATCCAATTAGACCATCCTGAACATAATACATGGTCACAATCAGGTTACATCCCTGGAGGTCAGGCTGACTGGTAATGTAACCTAATTTCCTATTAATCTTAGACTTGTCATACATTAATTACTTTCACCTCAGTTTATGTGCCTGAGGTAACATTTCTCCCATTCCTTTAGCGAAAGCTAGAAGTAATGGCCTAACAAGGGAATTTTGTAAAAATATGGGCAAACTTATATTTTTGCACCGTTATTATCATACGAGAGTGGAGGTGTTCATCATAAGACATAAGGGTATAGTAAGGTTTGCCCAAAAAAATAGTAGTTTTTTTTTTCCGGGGAACACATTTTAAATTACCATGAATACATGTTACACTTTACATTTAGTTTTCTGGTGTAAAACACTGAAAAAATATGGGATCAAAAAATATTATTTATGAAGCCCATGCACCATTTTTTCAGACTCTTAAGATGGCCATACACATTAGATGGCTGCCGGCTAATGCCATCTCAGCTGACTCTCCCATACTCAGGAGCACTCGTTCAGCCGACAGCCATCTCAGCCGACTCTCCCATACCCAAGAGCGCTTGTTCGGCCAACAGCTATCTCAGCCAACTCTCCTATACTCAGGAGCACTCGTTCGTTCAACAGCCATATTAGTAGACTCTCCCATACACAAGAGCGCTTGTTCGGCCGACAGCCATCTTAGTAGACTCTCCCATACTCAGGAGCACTCGTTCGTTCAACAGCCATCTTAGTAGACTCTCCCATACACAGGAGCGCTCGTTCGGCAGACAGCCATCTTAGTAGACTCTCCCATACACAGGAGCGCTTGTTCAGCCGACAGCCATCTCAGCAGACTCTCCCATACACAGGAGCGCTTGTTCAGCCGACAGCCATCACAGCCGACTCTCCCATACACAAGAGCGCTTGTTCGGCCGACAGCCATCTCAGCCAACTCTCCCATACACAGGAGCGCTCGTTCGGCCGACAGCCATCTCAGCCGACTCTCCCATACACATGAGCGCTTGTTCAGCCGACAGCCATCTCAGCTGACTCTCCCATACACAGGAGCTCTTGTTTGTTCAACAGCCATCTCAGCAGACTCTCCCATACACAGGAGCGCTCGTTCGGCCGACAGCCATCTCAGCCGACTCTCCCATACACAGGAGCGCTCGTTTACGCAACAGCCATCTCAGCCAACTCTCCCATACACAGGAGCGCTCGTTCGGCCGACAGCCATCTCAGCCGACTCTCCCATACACATGAGCGCTTGTTCAGCCGACAGCCATCTCAGCTGACTCTCCCATACACAGGAGCTCTTGTTTGTTCAACAGCCATCTCAGCAGACTCTCCCATACACAGGAGCGCTCGTTCGGCCGACAGCCATCTCAGCCGACTCTCCCATACACAGGAGCGCTCGTTTACGCAACAGCCATCTCAGCCGACTCTCCCATACACAGTAGCGCTCGTTCACCGGACAGCCATCTCAGCCGACTCTCCCATACACAGGAGCGCTCGTTCAGCCAACAGTCATCTCAGCAGACTCTCCCACACACAGGAGCGCTCATTCGGCCGACAGCCATCTCAGCCGACTCTCCAATACAAAGGAGCTCATTTGGTTGAGGGCTCCTGTGTTCTGTATAAGAAAGCCTCAGGCCGACACTTTGGCCAGCAGCTTATCTCTATGAGAACAATGCGATCAACAGTTTGAAATCAGACAAGTGAGATCGACATCTCTCCTGACCATCAGTCAACTGGTGCTCCCCATACACATTAGACTGTCAGCTGAACCAGTTGATAACACTAGCCTAATGTGTATGGAGACCTTTACAAATAAGTCTGAAGTGTGGTTGGGGCATCAAAGTTGCACCAAGGACAATGTTTTCAGTAGTTGGTTCATGCTACCTGAAGGGGGGACAGGGCGGTATTACTAAATCATCCTTTGTCTTAGCTGTGAGAACGGAATATGGACAGAGATAGAAATCGGGAATATAGCTACACAGTAGAAGTCGTTGCCCTATCATAGTATGTCGGAAGGACACTTATTTGGCGTATGCTGGGTGCATGGGGAGCTATGAACACATTGCAGGTGTAAGTCATGAAATACTTCTAATGAATAGCTCTGATGTGTAGAAAAAGTACTTGATAAGTATAACATATACGGTAAGTCATGAAGGCGTTCTTTACCTCATACTGCACGCTTGGATCAGGAGAATCATCTGTACAGTGAAGAAACCTGTAAAAGAATTCTGCATGAGTGGTCAATATACTAATGCAGTTCATTTTCACTGCCCAGCAGACTCCAGTCATGTATAACGCAGCAATTTCACCCCATGGAATATCACTGGACGTTTACAGAGTAAGGCCACAGCCCCACTATCAGTATTTGGTCAGTATTCGATCAGTATTTTTTCTTAGGAGTGGGAGCCAAACCAGGGGTGGAACAATCAGAGAAAAGCTATAATAGAAACAAGTCACCAATTTTGCATTTATCACCCACTCCTGGTTTTGGCTCCCACTCCTGAGAAAAAAATACTGTCCAAATACTGATAGTGGGGCCATGGCCTAAAACTGAATAGCTAACCAGTTTTTTTTTGTGCCACTGTTGGACTTTTATGGCCTTTTACAGGCAGTCAGTTTGTCCTGATAAACCCATGAGGCGGTATTAACACTCTGCTATTGTAACTATGAGAACTGATGAAAAGGAAAAGGTGACTTCTAACAACATAAAATAACCACTTACAGAAAAAATAAGTCCTATATTATTGAGCAGTACAATTTATAAAGTAGATTTCTCTGTCTAGTTTGGTTTTCCGTTAGTTTTAGGCTATGTGCCCACATAGCGTTCTCGTAGTGTTTTTACGGCTGCGAAAATGCTTGTAAAACTGTCTGCCATGCAAACCAACGTGAATTCGGATGTGTTGTGCACATGATGCACTAATTAGCGCGCCAAATTCGCATTGCGTTGCAAAACGCAGCATGACCATTTCTACCGTGATTACGCCGCAAATTTGCGGCCATTGAAACGCAGCAAAACCGCAGGTATATGTGGATTTGCTGCGTTTCAATTAAATTCAATGGCCACGAATTTGCGGCGTAATCGCGGTGCGTGTGGTACCCAGGATGAAGAGGAGACTACAACACCTCTTCATCCCGGCTACCACGCGGTGGAAAAAAGGAATAAAAAAGTTAAAAATAAAAAAAACCTGTATACTCACCTCTCCGGTCTGCTCCCGGCGGCGTCCTCTCTCCTCGGCATCCCGCGGTGTACTTGCAGGACCTGCGGTGACGTCATTTACTCAGCTGATGGTCACGCGACAATCACCTGACCGCTGATGTCAGCGGCCGAATGACCATCAGCTGACTAAATGACGTCACCGCAGGTCCTGCCAGTATACCGCAGGATGCCGAGGAGAGAGGATCGCTGCCGGGAGGAGACTGGAGAGGTGAGTATACAGGTTTTTTTTATTGTTAAGTTTTTAATTCTTTTTTTTTTATTTTTTATACTATAGATGCAGCATTTAAAGTATCCAAGTTGGTCACACAATATAAATCCATGCAGGTTGCATGGATTTATATTGTGTGACCAACTTGTCAAGTCCTTTTCCAAGTGATGCTCAAAATCGCTTGGAAAAGTGCTTGAAAAAACGCATGTAAAAACGGTGAAAAAACGCTTCTCTCTGGCAGAAAAAAAGAGTGTAAATCTGCATGCGTTTTTTTCTGCCAGAGAGAGGCAAAAACGCTCAGCATCAAATCTGCTACGTGGGCACATAGCCTTAACAGTATGCTAAGTGTCTGTAAATTGAAGGTCATAAACGAGGCAAGATGGAATCAGACTGTAAATTACAGAATACGCATGTAAATAACAGTCCGAAGACAGGTTTGATGTATTATACATCTCTTCCATGTCTTTCGCCTATAAATCTCACTCTACTCCACAGTATACAAACTAATGAGACCAGTGCAAGTTTGTATATATTAAAATGCAGTGCCTAAAATTCATCATGTTCAAGTAACAAGAGCTTTAAATATGTGCAGTAAATAACATCTAGAAAAGTGTTATCAATTTAATATGGAAGTCACGAATTAGATGTGCAATGTTGGGATTTAAAGGGGTTCTCTCACCAGGGACAATTACTTGTTTATTTTACTCACTTATAAAGTGCCATTAATTCCATAGCACTTTACAGACATTATTGGCACTGTCCCTATTGGGGTTCACAATCTACATTCCCTATCAGTATGTCTTTGGAGTGTGGGAGGAAACCAGAGAACCCGGAGGAAACCCCCACACACACACACACATGGGGAGAACATACAAACTCCTTGCAGATGTTGTCCTTGGTGGGATTTGAACCCAGGACCCCAGCGCTGCAAGGCTGCAGTGCTAACCACTGAGCCACTGTGCTGCTCTTACAGGACATTATTTATATACTCGCTTATATAGAGCCATTAACCCCTTAACGCCCAATGACGGGGATAACCTGTCATGGCTGGATGCTCGTTTGCGCAGCATGACTGGTTATCTCCGTCATGCATTTAAACTGTCACTGCATGCAAACACGCAATGACAGTTTCATGCCGACAGCTGTCACAGACGGCTGAGCGGCACGGGAAGCGGTGCAGGGACCCATGCTGGTGGGCCCCGCACCCAGATCGCTGTGATCGGTCAGTCAATCTGACTGAAATATCAGCGTCTCCTGCGCGGTCAGAGTAGGAGCTCGGTGCTGGCTGCCAGTGGCTGAGCTCCTACTGTGAGAGCCGGGGGCGATTCTGGAACAGCCAGGGACGGTGCTGAGCACCGCCCCTGGCAGATTAACCCTCCAGATGCCGTGATCACTCAGATCACGTCAATTGGAGGACAGTGAAGAGATGCAGGGACCAATGACAGCGTCCCTGCATCTCTGCTGGCTGTGATTGGATAGTAACTGTAACTATCCAATCACAGCAATGTATCCAATGAGGGGACACAGCAGCACAGCTCCATCTGGTCACTCTGTCTGTGACATTGTTAGAGATAGGAGCTGTGCTGCTGTGAGAACCTGAATGAAAAAAAGAATACATTTTTTATCCCACCCCCATTGTGACCCCAGTCTCCCTGTCCATCCTCCCATCCCATTTTTATATTAATATATTATATACATATATACATACACACACACACACACGAATGTATACACACATATATACACACACACACTGAAATGGCTGCACGTCTGTATACGGCAGATTTGCTCAGATACAGACAGCGCCAGTGAGATGGACGAGCAGTTTTTGCTGAAGTAGTCCTTGTCCGCTAGTTCTAGCGACGATGAGACTCAGCAACAGCGCAGCGGGCGAGAACATGCTGGCGCTACTGGCTTTGTAAGCGACTGGGTGCCCACGGAATCCTACACTCCGTTAGTGCCAGAATTTATTTCTGCCACGGACGTCCATGTGGACACTGCTGGATTTAGGAAGATTGATTTTTTTTTTTTACATTTTCTTCTCTGAAGAATTAATAAATTTAATGATGGAGCATACCAATTCTTACGCTGCTCAGTTCATTGCCAGCCACCCCACATCCTACTACTCCAAAAGTAATAACTGGCGCCCTATTGATGTGGCGGATATTTTAAATTTTTCTGCCCTTTTTATCAATATGGTTCTGATAAAAAAAAACACACGATCAGATCATATTGGTCAACTGATGCCCTGTAAGACACCCCTATGTACAGAGAGGTAATACACCAGCAATAATTTCTAAGTATTCTGCGATTTCTACATTTCGCAGAAAACGCAAATTGCCCCCCTCCCAATGACCCCAGCCATGACCGACTTTACAAAGCCAGACCCCTAAAAAATAATTTTAATAATAAGTTTTCCCAGACATATACCCCCGAAACAAATATCTGCGTGGATGAGTCACTGGTTCTTTTCAAGGGCAGGCTGCATTTCAAGCAGTACTTGCCGAATAAAAGTTCCCGATTCGGACTAAAAATATATAAATTTTGTGAAAGTGACACTGGCTATACACACAAATTCCACGAGTATGAGGGGAAAGATAGTCAAATTGTTCCTCCCGAGTGCCCAGCCTCCCTAAACATAGCTGGGAAAATTGTTTGGGACCTGGTCCATCCCCTCTTAGATAAGGAGTGTACCCCTGTTCAGGTGCCTGTCTGCCAAAAAAAACAGGGCCTGTGGAACCATAAGCCATAACCAAAGAGCTCAGCCCAAGTCTCTGTACGCGGGGCAAGTTCTACTATCCGGAAGCCCCTCTGCATACAGGACTACAATAGGTTTATGGGTGCCGTGGACCTTGCGGACCAGATGCTGCAGTCCTACAGCACCGTTCGCAAGTCTTGCGTATGGTATAAAAAACTTGCCGTACACCTTATCCAAGTAGCCCTATACAATTAATTTGTAGTATACCGAAAAACTGGGAACCAAGGAAAATATCTTGAATTCCAGGAAAAAAATCATAAAACATTTAATATTTGGAGACCAAGGGAGGGTGGGGGGAGAATCATCTAGCGCAGACAGCAGAATTGTCCCTGGGCAGCATTTTCCCTCACAAGTACCATAGATCGCCAAAAAAGGCCGACCCCAAAAGAGATGCAGGGTGTGTTACAAAGATGGCGTTAGGAGGGAAACCATTTATCAGTGTGACACATGTCCTGATAAGCCTGGCCTCTGCATTAGGGAATGTTTCCATCGCTACCATACATCCCTAGAATAAGTGGATTTATATTTTTGTTTTTACCTTTGCCACCTTCTGCTATTTTCTCTCTATTCACTTTTTATTTCTTCATCGCCCATTAATAAATAGGAGTACAAAAAAAAAAAAATGAAAAAGTTAATACTCACTATACCCCTAGGTGAATACTGTAAGGGGAATTAACTGAAATAGTATACTTTTTTTTCTCTCTCGCCAGTTTGACTATGCCGTGCCATCTAAAGCAGCCATTCTGAACCTGTCTACTGTTTGGTGTTATAGACATGGTATTTTTTTATGGAGAATACCTAGTATACGAGCTGTTCCTGATCTATAAAGAATGGGCTTTCTTATTATTTTATTCGGGCATTATAAATCCCGTTATACCTGCTAAAACTGCCCTCATGTACTGTGGCATACTGCCTCCTTATATACTCTGTAAAAGGATGGGTTGTTCTGGGCGCATGGCGGGTCCTACCTTGCCGGGCAGGGACCTGTTATAGTGTATCACATGGCACATCTGTCCCTCATAAAGGGATTGATTGTGCTATGGAGACATTGTACAACTAGTCCCTTTTTAAGAGAGTGGCAGTAACCCTGGATGTTCTTTTATCCTGTGAACATGCTCAATTCAATGCAATTTTTTCCAGCACTAATGAAATAACTGTGGTATGCTCTGTGAGCACGGTATAGTCGTATTTACTGGCAAATGTGATGCTGGGGACATTGTACCCCATATATATGAATTTATGACCTAAAAATACAGGGTGCTACATCCCTTTTGGGTCCGATCGTTCAGTCAAACTATAATAAAGAGGTTACGTTTGAGCACAAGAGGAATAGCTCTATGAATTTTGGGATCCATTTTCTCACCTCTCACTACTACGTTACAAAAGTCGAATGGTGCTCCTTTCCTTCCGAACCCTGTTGTGCCCCCAAACACTAGTTTTCCACCACAAATGGAGTATCAGCATATTCAGGAGAAATTGCACAACAAATGGTATAGTGCATTTTCTCTTTTTACTCTTCTGAAAATGTAAAATTTGGGCATAAAACAGACGTTTTGTGGTAAAAATATGATTTTTTTATTTTCTCGGCTCAACGTCATGAACTTCTGTGAAGCACCTGGGGGTTCAAAGTGCTCACCACATATCTAGATAAATTCCTTGAGGTGTCTAGTTTCCAAAATGCAGTCACTTGTGGGGGGTTTCCACTGTTTAGGCACATCAGGGGCTCTTCAAACACAACATGATGTCCGCCACCAATTCCAGCTAATTTTGAGTTGCAAAAGTTGAATCGCGCTCCTTTCCTTCCGAACCCTGCCGCGCACCCAAACAGTAATTTTCCACCACATATGGGGTATCAGCGTATTCAGGAGAAATTGCACAACAAATTGTATGGTCCATTTTCTCATGTTATCTTTGTTAAAATGCAAAATTCTGGACAAAAGTAAAATTTTTGTGGGAAAAAGTAAAATGTTCATTTTTTTCCATTCACATTCCATTAGTTCCAGCTAAGCACGTGAAGGGTTAATAAACTTCTTGAATGTGGTTTTGAGCACCTTGAGGGGTGCAGTTATTAGAATGGTCTCACTTTTGGATATTTTCTGTTATATAGACCCCTCAAAGTTACTTCAAATGTGATGTGGTGCCTAAAAAAAATGGTTTTGTATATTTTGTTAGAAAAATGAGAAATCGCTGGTCAACTTTCAACCCTTATAAAACTTCCTAACAACAAAAATTTTGGTTCCAAAATTGTGCTGATGTAAAGTAGACAGGTGTGAAATGTTATTAACTATTTTGTGTCTCTCTAATTTGAGAGCATGAAAATTCAAAGTTTGAAAAGTGCAAAATTTTCAACATTTTCGTCAAATTTCCATTTTTTCAAAGTCATGCAAAATAAATTTTACCACTATCATGAAGTACAATATGTCACGTAAAAACAAATCTCAGAATCAGTGGGATCTGTTGAAGCGTTCCAGAGTAATTACCTCATAAAGTGACAATGGTCAGAATTGAAAAAATTGGCCTGGTCATTAACCTACAAAGTGGCTAGGTCCATAAGGGGTTAATTTGCACAGATAGAGAGCCTGGTATGGCACGCAATGTTTGTATGTGTGTAACATGCAGTGTGTGTGTGTGTGTGTATAACGCACAGGCAAATGTGGTCCTTGCTGGGATTTGAATCCAGAACACCAGTGGTGCAAGGTTACCGTACTGACCACTGAGCCACCATGCTTCCCCCAGAGCGGCTAGTCACTGCTCACTATACTGTGAATGATGGCTGTAAGCACACCCCAGCACACAGCCGGCTCTACAGAGCATCTGTTCAGGGAGAGCCATCAATCAAAGTTCCGAGGCGTGCTTAGAACTAGCGGTGCTGTGAGCGGTGATTGTAGCAGATCCATGCACCCCCCCCCCCCCCCCCATGATTGAAAGCCGGCAACTCCCAAGTTATTTTTCTCCTGGTAGCCGAACTTTAAGGAAGGCGGCCGGGCAGCATTGTAGCGCCATTTATCTTCAGATTATTATTTATTATTATTATAGCGCCATTTATTCCATGGCGCTTTACATGTGAAAAAGGGGTATACATACAAGAACAATTACAATAATCTTGAACACAATGTGACGGAGACTGGTACAGGAGGAGAGAGGACCCTGCCCGTGAGGGCTCACAGCCTACAAGGGATGGGTGAGGATACAGTAGGTGAGGGTAGAGCTGGTAGTGCAGCGGTATTGGTGGAGTGGTGGTTACTGCAGGTTGTAGGCTTGTCGGAAGAGGTGGGTCTTCAGGCTCTTTTTGAAGGTTTCCACGGTCGACGAGAGTCTGATGTGTTGGGGTACAGAGTTCCAGAGTAGGGGGGGGAAGCACGGGAGAAATCTTGCATGCGATTGTGGGAGGAGGAGATTAGAGGGGAGTAGAGAAGGAGATCTTGTGAGGATCGGAGGTTGCATGCGGGTATGTAGCGGGAGACTAGGTCAGAGATATATGGAGGAGACAGGTTGTGAATGGCTTTGTATGTCATGGTTAGGGTTTTGAACTGGAGTTTCTGGGCAATGGGAAGCCAATGAAGAGATTGACAGAGAGGAGAGGGCGGGGAGAGAGGTGGATTAGTCGGGCAGCAGAGTTTAGGATGGATTGGAGGGGCGCAAGAGTGTTGGAAGGGAGGCCACAGAGGAGGAGGTTGCAGTAGTCAAGGCAGGAGATGATGAGGGCGTGCACTAGTGGTTTTGCAGATTCATGGTTGAGGAATGTGCTGATCCGGGAGATATTTTTGAGTTGGAGTCGGCAAGAAGTGCAAAAGGCTTGGATATGTGGTTTGAAGGAGAGTTCAGAGTCCAGGGTTACCCCAAGGCAGGGAGCCTGAGGGACTGGGGAGTGGGCAGCCATAGACGTTGATAGATAGGTCAGTTGGGGGGTTGAATGAGATGGCAGAAAGATGATGAATTCTGTTTAGTCCATGTTAAGTTTTAGAAATCTAGCAGAGAAGAAGGATGAAATAACAGACCGACATTGTGGGATTTTGGTTAGTAAGGAGGTGATATCGGGTCCAGAGAGGTAGATCTGTGTGTCATCAGCATAGAGGTGATAATGAAAGCCATGAGACTCTATGAGCTGTCCCAGGCCTAAGGTGTAGAAGGAGAAGAGCAGTGGTCCTAGAACTGAACCTTGGGGGACACCGACAGATAGGGGGCGAGATGAGGAGGAGGTCTGTGAGTGGGAGACACTGAATGTCCTGGCTGTTAGGTATGAGGAGATCCAGGATAGGGCCAAGTCTGTGATGCCGAGAGAGGAGAGAGTTTGTAGTAAGAGGGAATGGTCCACTGTGTCGAAGGCAGATGACAGGTCTAGGAGGAGGAGGACAGAGTAGTGTCACTTAGATTTGGCGGTTAGTAGGTCGTTGGTGACTTTAGTCAGTGCAGTTTCAGTAGAATGGTGCGGTCGGAAACCAGATTGTAGGCGGTCGAAGAGGGAGCAGGAGGAGAGGTAGGAGAACAGCTTAAAATGGACGTGTTGTTCCAGTAGTTTTGAGGCATAGGGGAGAAGAGATAAGGGGCGATAGCTAGACAGAGAGGATGGGTCAAGGGAGGGCTTTTTGAGGATGGGTGTGATTGAGGCATGTTTGAAGCATGAGGGGAAGACACCAGTTGTTAGTGACAGGTTGAAGAGGTGGGCTAGGGCTGGGATGAAGATAGTGGTAAGGTTTGGGATGAGGTGGGACGGGATTGGGTCAAGTTTACAGGTGGTGAGGTGTGATTTGGAGAGTAAAGAGGAAAGTTGATCTTCAGTAATAGTGGAGAAGGTGGTTTTGGAGGAGGGGGGTTGAGTAGGTGTGGGGAGGAGCGGTGAGGGCTTTAGGCAAAAGCTTTGTCTGATGGTGTCAATCTTCTGCTTGAAGAATGAGGCAAAGTCTTCAGCTGAAATAAGAGGAGAAGGAGGAGGCACTGGGGGACAGAGGAGAGAATTGAAGGTGTTGAATAGTTGTTTGGGGTTGTGAGACAGGAGGATATGAGAGATGAGAAGTATGTTTGTTTTGCTGCAGTGAGTGTGGACTTCAGATGCACTATATCTGCAGGTAAATTATTTTACGAGGCTAAAGGTTCACTATAAGATAAACATTGTAGATTGTAATGAATGATGATTTATGATTTTACGATGAGTGTTCTTAAAAGGGATCGTCTTGTAACAAGAAAAAAAAACAAAATAAACTGCTGATATACTTTAGTTGTGGGAATGGAGAGTCGCGCTGTAAAGACATGTATTGAAGAGCGGACGGACCCAGCACACCTACCTGAATGGATGGCATATAATTCAGGGGTTGTCTGGTCAAAACCGATAAGTCTGCAGTCACTCTGTGTGACTGCAGACTTATGAATCCCACCAGCGCAGGCACTGTGCGCTTCGGGAATTTGCAGTTTTCAGACCCGGTAACAAAGGGTATGTAATACATACCAGTGGGTGCGGCCTCGCTCTCCATACACTTCTATTGAGAGGACACGCCCTCTTGTCGGACATGCTCACTGGCTGTCTGCATCACTAGAAGGAGCGTGGCCTCGCTTAATAAAAATGTGTATGGAGCGAGGTGGCGCCCACTGACCAGAAAAGAGCCCTTTGGATATATTTGGCGTTTAGACCAGCTTTTCGGGTAGTATTCACCAATGCAGGCTCTTATCGGAATGTTAACAGTGACATAAATGTATAGAAGCTGTAAAGTGCATTTAAAATTACCCGACTCTGCGGCATTGAATGACTGCCGTTCAGTAAATATTATTCGTGTAATATTCTGCTCACACAGGCAGACAGTGCTTCAGATGAGCAATGAACAATCTATTATAACTTATTCAGCGCGCACAGGCTGCCATTGTTCTCGGCAGCACATGTCCTGATTACACAGGAAGATGCGCTGCAGGGAACGATGGCCTTTTTGTGTAGTATTAAACATAATTTCACCCAATGAAAAAGCAGTTGGCTCATTATTCAGTTGTTCGGCAGCCTATTTATACTGCACGATTATCGTGACTGATCGTTCCTAGGAATGCTCACTCACTATAATCACAAAGAGTAAATGCTCCTATAACAGCAGCATATCTATTGTTTATTAGATTGTAAGCTCTAAGGAACAGAGTATTCATTGTATTAGATTGAGCTCCTAAAAGCAGGTTGTATATTTCTCTGTAAACTATCAGGAGCAGCGTGTATATTAGATTGTAAGCTCCTAGGATCAGGTATGTCTTTCTGTGTAGGATTGGCTCACCTAAGCTTATAATCACTTACAGATATACAGTAATATGCAGCAGGACAGATGGGATCCAGGGAAATATCAGATCACCAGAACTGGAGTCAAGAAGGAATTCCCCCCCCACACTCCCCCCGCCTGAGGCAGAACTCTCTGGGGTGGGGCAGTTCTTTGCCTTCCTCTGGATCTGTGGTCCAGTGGCTCTCAACCAGTCCACAATAGCCACAGATAGTTCTGTAGTCTCCACCGGGCATGATCCTAGAGTCCCTGCCATCCTTGTTTACTTTTTAAAGGGCGGTACCACCACCGGTACCACCACCAATTAATAAAAGTGTAAATAAAAAATATAATGTGCTGTGTTTTTTTGTCTGGATTTTTCCTTACATAGGAAACTCTAGACCAATGGAACTATAGGGGGAGTAATATTCAGAAAGTTGATCACATATCTCCCCCATTGTGATGCTGTAACGTCCAGTCCTGTCCAATGCTACATTACAAGCGTTATAGGGTACAATCTCTGTGATGAGGACATTAACAAGTTATACAGGTGCATCTCACAAAATTATAATATCAAAAAGTGAAACTCATTATATAGAGTCATTACTAACAGAATGATCTATTTCAAGTGTTTATTTCGGTTAATGTTGAGGATTATGGATTACAGCCAATGAAAACACAAAAGTCATTATCTCAGTAAATTAAAATAATTAACAAAAACACCTGTAAAGGCGCCATAAGTGTTTAAAAAGGTCCCTTAGTCTGTTTCAGTAGGCTCCACAATCATGGGGAAGACTGCTGACTTGACAGATGTCCAGAAGGCAATCATTGACACACTCCACAAGGTCCCAGAGTTCCAATTTTCATTGGAAATCAAGGTCCCAGAGTCTAGAGGAAGTGTGGAGAGGCACACAATCCAAGCTGCTTGAGGTCTAGTGTGAAGTTTCCACAATCAGTGATGGTTTGGGGAGCCATGTCATCTGCTGGTGTAGGTCCACAGTGTTTTATCAAGACCAAAGTCAGCGCAGCAGTCTATCAGGACATTTTAAAGCACTCCATGCTTCCCTCTGCCAACAAGCTTTTTGGAGATGGAAATTTCATTCTCCAGCAGGACTTGGCACCTGTCCACACTGCCAAAAGTACCAATACCTGGTTTAAAAACTACAGTATCACTGTGCTTGATTGGCCAGCAAACTAGCCTGACCTTGACCCCATAGAGAATCTATGGGGTATTGTCAAGAGGAAAATGAGAGACATCAGACCCAACAATGTAGACAAGTTGAAGGCTGCTATCAAAGCAACCTGGGCTTCCATAACACCTCAGCAGTGCCACAGGCTGATCGCCTCCATGCCACGCTGCATTGATGTAGTAAATGATGCAAAAGGAGCCCTGACCAAGTATTGAGTGCATTTACTGAACATACATTTCAGTAGGCCAACATTTCAGATTTTAAAAACATTTTTCAAGCTGTTATAAAGTATTCTAATTTACTGAGATAATGACTTTTGTGTTTTTATTGGCTGCAAGCCATAATCCTCAACATTAACAGAAATTAACACTTGAAATAGATCACTCTGTTTGTATTGACTCTATATAATATATGAGTTTCACTTTTTGTATTGAAGAAATGAAATAAATTAACTTTTTGATGATATTCTAATTTAGTGAGATACACCTGTATGTTCTACACAACAAACTGCTTGAAAGAAGACTGAAAACTGGGATACAGAGCTGCTGAATACAAGAGAAATGGGGTCTTGAATAAAAGTAGGAAACGGACTAAAGAGGTGTGCGACAAGTGGCCCCAGGAAAAAACAACTTCGAAGTAGGGCTTTCACAGCAATGGCCACTAGTAGCAGATAATGGCGAATATTTACTAAATCTGGAATACCTTATATTATTCATTTAATAAAAAGGTGCAGTGATTTTTGCTAAATGTATTAAAAGATACAGGCCTATTAATAAATGTGGTGCAACTTGAAATGACCAGTTGTATACATTCACCCAGCACTTCCGTGGGTCCATGTGACTGCTTGGTCTCTACCGGAATTCTTTCCTGACAAGTGACAACACACATCTATGTACGTACAAAAATGCATGCCATCAACACCTTATGCAACTGGAGCGCTGTTCCAGATCACCAGGTGGCCTGTGATTTTAGTTCAACTGTATTTACAGAAGGGTACCATCTCTTTAAATAGGTATTAAGAAATTAGTTTAGTTAGACAGCATCAAAATATGCAAGTTTGCAAATGATTTGCCCTTTCTCTCTGCGTCATTCTATTGATATCTTTTGTCTTACATAATGTACAGTTTGTTGCCAAGAAGATCAAATACTAAAGCCTGGCCTATGGTATGGGTGGTAGTTACATTCCAGGCTGAGGAGTTAACTCCTGATATCCTAGCCACGCCTCTCCCGTCCACCAATTTCAGTACAGCAGTTAGCTGCTCACCTCCCTGACAGTTTCTAACTGGTTAATGCAAAAGGTAAAAGCTGGTGATAAGAAGCGATAAGGCATATAAAATTCAGCAATTCCTACCTTTAATAAAGTCCTGGTAAAAACATGACGCGTTTCAACGGCATGCAAGCTGTCTTCATCAGTTTCTAACTGGTTATCACTCTTCCAAAATCACCAGCCCTCATCTGTCTTCCAAAGCAGTTCTCCTAATCAAGGTTTTCACTTTCCAGAGCCATGTGCTTCATCAAAAGCAGCCATCTCTGAATACAAATATTATGATAACTGACTTCAGAACAAGCACTGACAGATCATTAATGTGTCCCAGTAGCAGAAGAAGCTCTTGAACCAGAATTGTTACTCAAGTTGTAGTGTCCACACCCCCTCCTGCTCACAAGTAAAAAGAAAGTAAGGAGACTGGAAAGCTGTGTGCTGCTCAAGACACAACTTGAGAATACTAACTCTTTAAGGCTGAGTTCACATGCTGCTGTTTTAATGCGTTGCCGCTGCAGTTTTTCCGCCACAAAAACGCATTAAAAACGCTTGGTAATAGGTCTGCCATGTAGAGCAATGATAATCCGCATGTGCTGTGCACAGGATGCGGAAATTTCCGCTGCGGATTATCATTGCGGCACAAACAATTCATTGACTTGCATTGAATCGCAGCAAACCCGCATGAATAATATCTATACATGTGGCTTTGCTGCGTTTCAATGTAAAACAATAGGCGCAAAATCGCGCCGCGGCTGGTACCCGGTTCGGGAATGGAGACTGCTACTCCTCTCATCCGCTGATAACAGCGAGAGCAGCGTGGATGGGAGAAGCAGCAGCCTGCTCCTCCCAGCCCCCGTGCCAGCGCCAGAAAAAGAATAAAAAAGTGAAATTTAAAAAAAAAAAAAAAAACAACCTTCATATCACCTGCCCGGCGGCCAACGGTGTCCTCCTCAGTGGCTCGCAGTACACTGCAGGGCACAGGCTCGTGCCCCGCAGTGTACTTCCAGGACCTGCGGTGACGTCAAGTGATTGGTGATGTCACCGATCATCTGATGGTCGCGTGAACATCAGGTGATCAGTGTCGGCAACAATCAGCTGATGGTCGCGTGACCATCAGGTGATCGGTGTTGGCAGCAATCAGCTGATGGTCGCGTGACCATCAGCTGATGGCTGAAGCCAGTAATCAGCTGATCGGTCTCATGACAGATCAGCTGATGCTCACCGTGGGAATGTTCCGACGGTCTCTAGCTCACCGTGGCTCATCAGCTGATGAACCCCAGTGACCCCCTGCAGCACTGTATACCGATAGGGGGTGATTTTACACCCCTGTCAGTATACAGTGCTGTATTCTACAGCTGTGACATCAGTGATTTCTAATGTCACAGTTGTAGAAATGATCCGGATCGTCGTGGGACAGTCGTGATCGTGGACTGCGTCATTGACGGCACATAGGTGAGGAATATTGTTGTTTATTATTTTACGTTTTTTTTTTTTCAAGAGATCGAGGGCTTCGCGGAGGCGGGTAATAAAGAAAAATTGTAGAACCGTGTGTGTTTTTTATTTCATTAAAATACTTTATTCTGGCCGTGTCTTTTATTGAAAAAGCAGCGACCATTTAACCACTTGGTTAGTAATGGAGGCGTCTTATAGACGCCCTCCATTACTAACCTGGGCTTCACGTCAGCTGCCAATACATGGCTGACATGAACTCCAACCCCATTACCCCCTGCCACCGCTACAGGGCAGTGTGGAAGAGCGAGGCCAACCGCCAGATTTGGCGTATCTTATGGATGTGCCATTTCTGGGACTGCTGAAGGGTGATATTAATAGCTGCGGACGGGGCTAGTATCCACGGCCCCTTCCCTGGCTATTAATATCAGCCCGCAGCTGTCTAGATTTTATAGGGGGCCCGACATCAATTTTTTTCTGTGGTCCCCCTGTAATGTAGCCAGTAAAGGCTAAACAAACAGGGAACATTTTTGACTAATGGCCCTTTCCGCGGCTACTAATATTAGCCCCCAACAGTTGGCGTGGGATCCGGCGTCATTTTTATAACCAGCAGAGGGAAAGCCATTTTTTATTTTTTTAAATTTAGGCTTTGTGCCCATAATTCATACATAGCAGCGCTTTGAATGCCAATTTTTGCTGCGACCAAAACGTTGCATTCTATTGAACGCAGGTCAATCCACATGTGTTCACTGAACCATGCAAATTTACCCCCTTCAATACATTCTAGTGGTCAAATTTCTGTTGTGGAGACTAGTGACATCACAAGAGAATTTGACATGCTGCGGTCCGGAAAGAAGCGCAGCAAGTCAGTGTCCACGGGTGATTCGCAGTCTCTGATACACACAGCGTCAAACCTGAAGCGGCTCCTGATTGTGACCATGTACCCAAACTCACCAGCAGCATGTCAATTTCTGTAACGGACAAGCTAGTCTCTGCTGCAGATTTTGACCAATTGAAGTGTCATTATATGCAGTGGATTCACATGTACCGACAACAAAAATGCGGCATTAGAACACAGAGTTTTGGACGCAACATAAATATGTTGTGTCCAAAGCGCTGCTGAGTGCTGATCGGGGAGGGGGTGGGGGGGACGGGGACGTAGTGGCTAATGAACCAGCTGTGAGAGGTTATTTAATGGCCAGAGAAATGTTTGCCTAATGGCACCTTCCCAGGTCATAAAAAAAACAGCTCACAGCAGTAGCATCAAATACATGAATAGAAATGCTAATGAAGATTGGGTGAATGGGACTAGCTGACACCCAGCTATTTTGTTTGTTTGTCAATGTGTCAATCAGACCTTTTCATGACCAAATAAAGTAAAGAAACACACACACACACACACACACACACACACACACACACACACACACACACACACACACACACACACACACACACTCTTTAATCATTTAAATCAGGGGTCCTCAAACTTTTTAAACAGGGGGCCAGTTCACGGTCCCCCAGACCATTGGAGGGCCGGAATATAGTTTTTTAAAAAAAAACTATGAACAAATTCCTATGCACACTGCACATATCTTATTTTGTAGTAAAAAAAAAAACTATACAAGAACAAATACAATATTTAAAATGAAGAACAAGTAAAGTTAAATCAACCGGTATTTCAATAGGTAGGTAAATGTCCCCAATAGGCAGCATAGGTCCTCAATAGGCAGGTAAATGTCCCCAATAGGCAGCATAGGTCCTCAATAGGCAGGTAAATATCCCCAACAGGCAGGTAAATATCCCCAATAGGCAGGTAAATATCCCCAATAGGCAGCATAGGTCCCCAATAGGCAGGTAAATGTCCCCAATAGGCAGCATAGGTCCCCAATAGGCAGGTAAATGTCCCCAATAGGCAGCATAGGTCCTCAATGGGCAGGTAAATGTTCCCAATAGGCAGGCTGTTTCCCCCTTATAATGCCCCATGCAGGATGTCACCCCCCCCCCCCATATTATACCCCTTGCAGGATGTCACCCCCCATATCATGCCCCATGCAGGATATCACCCCCCATATTATACCCCTTGCAGGATGTCACCCCCCTATATAATGACCTATGCCTCCATACATTAAAGAAAAAAAAAAAAAAATCCAATACTCACCTCACTTGCTGCCGCTGCTCTACTCTGGTCTGGACTCCAGTGTCGCGGCGGCATCGTCCCGCTCTGCGCTGCCTGTGACAGCACTCGGGAGGGCGCGGTGTAAAGAAGCACCGCACCCTCTGACCCGAGACGTCACAGGAAGCGCAGAGCAGGAAGACAGCGGATCTGCAGAGGCACGGGGAGAGGTAAGTATCCGACTGCTGGGGCCCTGAGCAAGCGGGGGAGAAGGGCGGGCGCTGACACCGCTCCCCTCTCCTCTGCCCATAGCCCGGCGGGCCGGATAAAAGTCCTCCGCGGGCTGCATGTGGCCCGCAGTTTGAGGACCCCTGATTTAAATGAATCAATATACTTGCCCCAGTTCTTATGGTAATCTAAGGGCTTAAGCAATGTCCCACCAACTTTATTTAGCTCCAAAAATCATTCATTGATGCTCAAAAATGCTTTAAAAAAAAAAAAAACACACATGTAAAAACGCGTCAAAAACGCATGTAAATCCGCATGCGTCTTTTTCTGCCAGGGAGAGGCAAAAAGGCTCAGGAAATTTCTGCTTAAATTCCTGAACGTGTGCACATACCCTAAGAGTACCAAACACTTACAACTTGGAGCAACAGTTATACCACATTAACCCCTTCACGCCATAACTTTTTTTGTTTTATCCTCCCCTACTTCCAAGATCTATAACTTTTTTTTTATATTTTCTGTCAATATAGCTGTATGAGGGCTTGTTTTTTGTGGGATAAGTTGTACTTTTGAATGGCACCATTGATTTTACCATATAGTGTACTAGAAAACAAGAAAAAAAATCCAAGTGTGATGAAATTGCAAAAAAAAGTGTAGATAAAGAAAAAACAAAAACTATATATGTTTGGTAAGTGTTAAAAAAAAAATCTGAAATTTGCATGAAAAAAAAAACGTTTTTGCGTTCATTGCCATTTTCCGAGACCCGTAGCTTTTCCAATTTGCGGCTGGGTGATGGCTAATTTTTTGCTCACTGAGCTGATGTGTTTATTAATAGCATGTTTTGATCACCTGCTATTGCATTTTATTGCAATGTGGTGGTGGCAAAAAACATAATTATGTCGCTTTGATTTTTTTTCTGTTTACTGATTGGATTCATTTATTTAATATTTTGAGAGATTGGACATTTCTGAATGCAGCGATACCAAACCTGTATTTTTTCAAATAAATATAATGGTTTCATTTGCAAATGAAATTTTTTTTTTTTTAAGTATAATATATATATATATATATATATATATATATATATATATATATATATATATATATATATATATATATATATATATATATATATATATATATATATATATATATATATATATGATCGCCTGTGCTATATATAGCAGCGCTATGTTTAGCAGAAATCACAATCTCCTATGAACGCTGGCCACGAGCTATCACATGACAGGGGCGCTGATGGGTGGGATTTATGACGCGCTTCCAGCCGGTGTGTGTTAAATCTCGATTGTCAGAGATTGACAGCGGGGCTTATCTGGTTAACATGAAAGGTCACTACCATGATCTTACCACCCAGTCTCCCTATAGACTCACACTTTTATTATACAAGATCATGTTACTAGCAGCATGTCTTGTTTATATCGGGTAATGTTTTACAGAAAACAATTTTTTTTTTCTGGCATAATTGATCCAAACACCCAGTGAATACATTTTCCTCATTTGCTGGGTGATTGCTGACATATTCACACCTACAAACACTCATCTGCAGTACACACACACACACAAACTCTATGAACCGTACATTACACAAACACTATATGTTATAATGGTCCCTGAGAGCAAAGAGAACCTGTGTATGAGCCCCTTCTCAAAGGGAATCTGTCAGCAAGCTTTTGCTGTGCAATCTTTGGACAGCATGAGGTAGGGGTTAAAATACTGAATTCAACGACGTGTCAGGCTGTGTGCCATTGTTTACTTACAATGAAGGTTTTATCACTAGGACATTATCATTATCATTAAGAGACCACTGCAAAATTTTCATTTTCTCTGATTTTTCTCTTTATAGGTTTATTTTTGACTAAAATGTACATTGTTGTTTTATTCTATAAACTATTGACAACATGTCTCCGAAATTCAAAGCTAAAAATTTTGTATTTATTTGCAGCAAATGAGAAATCGTCAAAATAATAAAAAAGAAACCGTGCTTTCAGACCTCAAATAATGCAAAGAAAACATGTTCTTGTTCATTTAGGAACAACAATACTCAGGTTTTAACTCGGTAAGAGTTCAGAAATCAATATTTGGTGGAATAACCATGATTTTTAATCACAGCTTTCATGCGTCTTGGCATGCTTTCCTCCAGTCTTTCACACTGCTTTTGGGTAACCTTATGCCACTCCTGGCACAAAGATTTAAGCCGTTGTTCTTTGTTTGATGGCTTGTGACTATCCATCTTCCTCTTGATTACATTCCAGAGGTTTTCAATGAGGTTCAGGTCTGGAGATTGGGCTGGCCATGACAGGGTCTTGATGTGGTGCTCCTTCACCCACGCATTGATGGACCCTGTGTGGCATGGGGCATTGTCCTGCTGGAAAAAGCAGTCATCAGAGTTGGGGAACATTGCCTGAGCAGAAGGAAGCAAGTGTTTTTCAAGGATAACCTTGTATGCGGCTTGATTCATACATCCTTCGCAAAGATTAACCTGCCCAATTCCAGCCTTTCTGAAGCATCCGCAGACCATCACCGATCCTCCACCAAATTTCACAGTGGGTGCAATACACTGTGGCTTGTATGCCTCTCCAGGTCTACGTCTAACCATTACACAACCAGGTGTTGGGCAAAGCTGAAAATTAGACTCATCAGAGAAGATTACCTTACTCCAGACTTCTGTGGTCCAATCCTTATGGTCTTTGGCTGACTTCAGCCTGGCACTCCTTTGCTTCTCATTGATGAAAGGCTTTTTTCTAGATTTACATGACTTGAGGCCTGCCTCTAGGAGCCTGTTACGAACTGTTCTTGCCGTGCACTTCACCCCAGCTGCCATTTGCCATTCCTTTTGTAGGTCACTTGATGTCATCCTGCGGTAGCCGAGTGACATTCGAATAAGATGACGGTCATCCCGGTCAGTGGAGAGTCGCTTTCGCCCTCTGCCAGTCTGTAGCTTTGTTGTCCCCAATGTCTGCTGCATGACCTTGTTGTAATGGATGCTCACAGTATCCCTCTGCTAGTAAAGCCAGAATTGAGCCCTTCTTTTCCTCAAGACTTTTCTTTTCAATTCCTTTGGCATGGTTAAAAGTAATTTTTTCATTCAAATTACTTTTGGGCTATTCCTAGCACTTGTTTTGCAATCCAGCTTGTCCTATTGCAAGAGGATTATGAAGACCACAGCAGTGTTTTTTAGGCTGTGTGCCCACTATGCGTTTTTCAAGCGTTTTTGCCGCAGAATTTCCGCAGACAAAACGCTTAAAAAATGCTAGGCAATACATGCCCCATGGTCCCCAATGATAATCTGCATGTGCTATGCACATGCTAAGGAAATTTCCGCTGGGGATTATAATTGCGGAAAAATACGCAGCATGTCCATTAATTTTGCGGACACGCAGCGTAATTGCCGCCATTGACTTGCATTGAAACGCTTCATATCTGCATCACTACATGTGCACATAAGGATATGAAGCGATTCAATGTGCGGATGGTACCCAGGCCTGGAGAAGAGGAGACTCTCATCCAGACCCAGGTACCAAAGAAACTGTAAAAAAAAAGAATTTAAAATAAAAAATAAAGATTATACTTACCTTCCGATGGCCCCCGGTCTCCATAGCGATGCGTGCCGATTGCATGGATTTATATAGTGTGATCAAGTAGTCAAGCACTTTTCCAAGTGATGCTAAAAATCGCTTGGAAAAGCGCTTGATAACCCGCATGCAGAAATGCATGCAAAAAAGCTTGACAAACGCTTCTACCTGGTGGGAAAAATGCATGTAAAATCCACATGCGTTTTTCCTGCCAGGGAGAAGCGGAAAAAATATGCAGCATTTCTGCATCGTGGGCACATACCCTAAGGCTATGTGTCCACGATGCAGAAAGTTTCTGCAGCGTTTCTGCATGGTCTTGGCAGTCAAAACCGCTTGCGGATTTTACACACGTTTTTTTGCAGCGTTTTTACATGCAGATTTGACTTGCGTTTTTCAAGTGCATTGTAACCTCAAATCTGCAAGCAGAAACGCACAAATAATGAACATGCTGCTGATTTTTCTGCAGCATGGGCAGAGAACATGCAGATTTTCATTGGGGATCAAGGGGCACGGATTACCAAGCGTTTTGGAAGCGTTTAGGCTGAGTGCCCACGTAGCGTTTTTCAAGCGTTTATGCTGCGGAATTTCCGCAGCGTAAACGCTTGTGAAACGCTAGGTAATCCGCACCCCATGGTCCCCAAGGGGATTCCGCATGTTCTATGCACATGCTGCGGATTATTCCGCAGCGTTTATGCTGCGTACAAAAATCCGCAGCATGTCATTTAATTTTGCGGAAGCGCAGCGGAACTCCCGCCATTGACTTGCATTGAGACGCATAGAAACCGCGACTGTACATTTTTACAAGCGGCTTCTATGCGTCTCTATGTGCGGATGGTACCCAGTTCTGGAGGAGAGGAGACTCTCATCCAGACCTGGGTACCATTGTACCTGTAAAAAAAGAATAAAATAACAAATAAAGTTTATATTCACCTGTCCGGCGGCTTCTCTCTGAATGCCGGCATCGCATGAGGACCTGCGGTTACGTCACAGTCATGTGACCGCAGGCCCTTCACCGCTCTGTCTCGCGATATGCCGGCAGCCAGGAACCAGACAGGAACGAGCGCTGCAGCCACGCCGGACATCGGGGGTGAGTATAGCTTTATTTGTTTTCATTTTTACGGTTCACACTGTATAAATCCATGCTGTTTGCATGGATTTATACAGTGTGACCTAGTTGTCAAGCACTTTCCAAGTGATGCTATCACATGGAAAGCGCTTGTCAATCTGCATGCGGAAACGCATGTGAATCCGCATGTGGATCCGCATGTATTCTGCAGGAAAAACGCATGCACAATCTGCATGTGTTTTTTCTGCCAGGGAGATGCAGAAATTTTCTGCTTCATTTCCGCATCGTGGGCACATAGCCTTATGCTGCGGAAAATAAGCATCAAAAACGCTTGAAAAATGCATAGTTGGCACACAGCCTTATACTTTCCCTCGTTACATAAGATTTGGTTCAGGTGATCACCTAATCAGAAGCACATTAAATAGAATGAGGTGTAATGTGGTTGGAATTCAACTGACACTGGAATAGAATGGCTGTCAGACATGTAGAGATGGGGATTTTTAGAAAACTGTGCAGTGGTCTTACTTTTTGCCAGAGCATATATTGGATCACTGCTGTATGCCTGTTAGTTTATGTACTATACAGCTGTGAGCCACTAAAGTCCCAGATTGCACTTTCAGGGTGTTATTAAATAAATATTAATAGAGGCCTAACTAGTGTCCCTCACACAATTAAATTGGCAAAGGCTGAAGAGTCTCTATATATTAAGATGTTAGTGTAAGACATTAGTGTTGCAAGAAACTGTGATCAGATATCATTAGTATCCATATATTATATTGTAGCAGGTTCATTTAATAAAAGTGCCATTCCTAACCTACATAAATGCAGGCTGGCACTTGTCTTGAAGGATAACTATCAGCAGTAGTATATGGGGTATTTTTATGCAGGAGGCCGCGCTGTACCTCCGATACACCCAAGTTAAACTGTGGACACGCTGCTTCAGCGCTCCACATAAGTGTCACTATGTGAAGGTGGTACGATAGGGGTATATGAATCCCACACTGCACTAACCCTATCTAATCTGGGGTAAATACAACTATCTGACCCTCATATACAACTGATCTGCAAAGCGGGACATATGTCCCCGACGAACATTTCGCAGGAATACCGGCTTTATCTAAGGGTCCTTATATATGCCCAATGTAACAATGGCTATATGAGATTTTTTATCAATTTAAATAATTATATATATATATATATATATATATATATATATATATATATATATATATATATATATATATATATATATATATATATATATATATATATATATATATATATATATATATATATATATATATATATTTATTACACATATACATACATATACACACACATACATACACTATACAGTGCCTACAAGTAGTATTCAACCCCCTGCAGATTTAGCTGGTTTGATAAGATGCAAATAAGTTAGAGCCTTCAAACTGCAAACGAGAGTAGGATTTATGAACAGAAGCATAAATCTTACAAACCAAAAAGTTATGTTGCTCAGTTGAATTTTATTAAATTTTAAACATAAAAGTGTGGGTCAATTATTATACAACCCCTATGTTTAATATTTTGTGGAATAACCCTTGTTTGCAATTACAGCTAATAATCGTCTTTTATAAAGACCTGATCAGGCCGGCACAGGTCTGTGGAGTTATCTTGGCCCACTCCTCCATGCAGATCTTCTCCAAGTTATCTAGGTTCTTTGGGTGTCTCATGTGGACTTTATTCTTGAGCTCCTTCCACAAGTTTTCAATTGGGTTAAGGTCAGGAGACTGACTAGGCCACTCCAACACCTTGACTTTTTCCCTCTTGAACCAGGCCTTGGTTTTCTTGGCTGTGTGTTTTGGGTCGTTGTCTTGTTGGAAGATGAAATTACGACCCATCTTAAGATCCTTGATGGAGGAGCGGAGGTTCTTGGCCAAAATCTCCAGGTAGGCCGTGCTATCCATCTTCCCATGGATGCGGACCAGATGGCCAGGCCCCTTGGCTGAGAAACAGCCCCACAGCATGATGCTGCCACCACCATGCTTGACTGTAGGGATGGTATTCTTGGGGTCGTATGCAGTGCCATCCAGTCTCCAAACGTCACGTGTGTGGTTGGCACCAAAGATCTCGATCTTGGTCTCATCAGACCATAGAACCTTGAACCAGTCTGTCTCAGAGTCCTCCAAGTGATCATGAGCAAACTGGACGAGCCTTGACATGACGCTTTGAAAGTAAAGGTACCATACAGGCTCGTCTGGAACGGAGACCATTGCGGTGGAGTACGTTACTTATGGTATTGACTGAAACCAATGTCCCCACTGACATGAGATCTTCCCGGAGCTCATTCCTTGTTGTCCTTGGGTTAGCCTTGACTCTTCGGACAAGCCTGGCCTGGCACGGGAGGACACTTTTAAAGGCTGTCCAGGCCGTGGAAGGCTAACAGTAGTTCCATAAGCCTTCCACTTACGGATGATGCTCCCAACAGTGGAGACAGGTAGGCCCAACTCCTTGGAAAGGGTTTTGTACCCCTTGCCAGCCTTGTGACCCTCCACGATCTTGTCTCTGATGGCCTTGGAATGCTCCTTTGTCTTTCCCATGTTGACCATGTCTGAGTGCTGTTCACAAGTTTGGGGAGGGTCTTAAATAGTCAGAAAAGGCTGGCAAAAGAGATCTTTAATCCACACATGTGAAGCTCATTATTCTTGGTGCCTGAACTACTTCTTAATACTTTAGGGGGACCAAACAGAATTCTTGTGGATTGAGGGGTTGAATAATAAATGACACTCTGAATTAATTTTTTAAAAAAAAAAAACAACAAAAAAAAAAAACAATATTTACTGCAGTGCATTTCCCACTTCCAGGCTGATCTACAGTACAAATGTCACAATGCCAAGTTAATTCCGCATGTGTCATCCAGCTAAATCTGCAGGGGGTTGAATACTACTTGTAGGCACTGTGTGTGTGTGTGTGATAATATATTATATTATATTTTTATTTATTTTTTATTATATATATATATATATATATATATATATATATATATATATATATATATATATATATATATATATATATATATATATATATATATATATATATATATATATATATATATATATATATATATATATATATATATATATATATATATAGTACAGACCAAAAGTTTGGACACACCTTCTCATTTAAAGATTTTTCTGTATTTTCGTGACTATGAAAATTGTACATTCACACTGAAGGCATCAAAACTATGAATTAACACATGTGGAATTATATACTTAACAAAAAAGTGTGAAACAACTGAAAATATGTCTTATATTCTAGGTTCTTCAAAGTAGCCACCTTTTGCTTTGATGACTGCTTTGCACACTCTTGGCACTCTTGATGAGCTTCAAGAGGTAGTCACCGGAAATGGTTTTCACTTCACAGGTGTACCCTGTCAGGTTTAATAAGTGGGATTTCTTGCCTTATAAATGGGGTTGGGACCATCAGTTGTGTTGTGCAGAAGTCTGGCGGAAACACAGCTGATAGTCCTATTGAATAGACTGTTAGCTGATTTTTTCGTGCCATAATACAAATTCTAAGTAAAGAAAAACGAGTTGCCATCATTACTTTAAAAAATGAAGGTCAGTCAGTGCGAAAAATTGGGGAAACTTTGAAAGTGTCCCCAAGTGCAGTTGCAAAAACCATCAAGAGCTACAAAGAAACTGGCTCACATGAGGACCGCCGCAGGAAGGGAAGACCAAGAGTCACCTCTGCTTCTGAGGATAAGTTTATCCAAGTCACCAGCCTCAGAAATCGCAGGTTAACAGCAGCTCAGATTAGAGACCAGGTCAATGCCACACAGAGTTCTAGCAGCAGACACATCTCTTCAACAACTGTTAAGAGGAGACTTTGTGCAGCAGGCCTTCATAGTAAAATAGCTGCTAGGAAATCACTGATAAAGGACAGGCAACAAGCAGAAGAGACTTGTTTGGGCTAAAGAACACAAGAAATGGACATTAGACCAGTGGAAATCTGTGCTTTGGACTGATGAGCCCAAATTTGAGATCTTTGGTTCCAACCACCATGTCTTTGTGCGACGCAGAAAAGGTGAACGGATGTACTCTACATGCCTGGCTCCCACCGTGAAGCATGGAGGAGGAGGTGTGATAGTGTGGGGGTGCTTTGCTGGTAACACTGGGGATTTATTCAAAATTGAAGGCATACTGGACCAGCATGGCTACCACAGCATCTTGCAGCGGCATGCTATTCCATCCGGTTTGCGTTTAGTTGGACCATCATTTATTTTTCACAGGACAATGACCCCAAACACACCTCCAGGCTGTGTA
Organism: Phyllobates terribilis; assembly: GCF_046119375.1. Taxonomy (NCBI): domain Eukaryota; kingdom Metazoa; phylum Chordata; class Amphibia; order Anura; family Dendrobatidae; genus Phyllobates; species Phyllobates terribilis. The sequence goes on from NW_027362771.1 coordinate 282,806,130, forward strand.
AGGGCTATTTGACCAAGAGGGAGAGTGATGGGGTGCTACGCCAGATGACCTGGCCTCCACAGTCACCAGACCTGAACCCAATCGAGATGGTTTGGGGTGAGCTGGACCGCAGAGTGAAGGCAAAAGGGCCAACAAGTGCTAAGCATCTCTGGGAACTCCTTCAAGATTGTTGGAAGACCATTTCCGGTGACTACCTCTTGAAGCTCATCAAGAGAATGCCAAGAGCGTGCAAAGCAGTCATCAAAGCAAAAAGGTGGCTACTTTGAAGAACCTACAATATAAGACAATTTCAGTTGTTTCACACTTTTTTGTTAAGTATATAATTCCACATGTGTTAATTCATAGTTGTGATGCCTTCAGTGTGAATGTACAATTTTCATAGTCATGAAAATACAGAAAAATCTTTAAATGAGAAGGTGTGTCCAAACATTTGGTCTGTACTGTATATATATATTTATTAATAAAAGTTATATTTTACTCACATAACTAGTTCCCCCTTTCCTTATTACTCAATAATTCTTTAGTGTCGGACATATACATTTTTTGGGACTAGCTGCCTAGTGTCAAGTCATCTGACCCTGCCCCTCCCCTGATGAGCAGCTCACTGTCAATAGATAATGTACATAGAGAGCTGTAACATCTAAGAACTCTGATTGTCACAACTGGTGCAGCCAGTAAAGGAAGTGATACATCGTTGGAATCAGGGTCTCTTGATAAAAGGTATTCCATTTTAATTTTTCATGCCTTTAATCGTGCACTAGGGAAAAGTAATAAAAAGCAGAGTTGCTCACCTTCATCAGGTCGAGCAGCAGTCTGTTTACAGACTGCAGCAATGACGTCACACTACAACATACGTGATTCCCTCAACCAATCACTGGGTTCAACAGCTTGTGTTGTCTATCTCGGCACGAGTGCTGAGATCAGTGGTTAGTTGCAGCAGTCTTATGTGCTGTAGTCGTGACGTCACAGCTGTAGGCTGTAAAGAAAGAATGGAGCAGTATTTTACTATTGTTCCCTAGCGCAGGCCTGTGGGTATTAAAAAAACGGAATAAACATTTAAAAGGGGTTTTCCCAAGAAAGAAAGTTCATATTAATCAATAGATATTGGAATAATAATAACTTCCAGTATACAGACATTACAGCAAGGGATCACAGCTGATTCTTTTTGTGAGGTAAAACATTTCCCTGCCTGTTTTTAAAGATTGTTTTACTTCAAAGAAAGAATCAGCTGCTGTAATGTCTGTATACTCTTTTGCTTCCCCCCCTGCCCAGGAGATGTGATATGATCAGACCATGTTCCGTACACGGTCAGATACAGACATTACACAGAGGAACATTTTTAAGGAAAATTTTACTTAAATTGTGGAAATTATCATCATTCCAAGATCTATTGATTAAAATGAACTTTTGTTCGTGGGAAAACTCCTTTAAGTAAACCATTTCAACAGCAAAAATATGTAGACACACATGAAAATCAGAGTGCACGTCATACAAGTACAAAAACAATAAATTCACTAAAGCACAGCGCCCACATCATGTCACAGAAGCACAGCACACATCATACAAACACAGCGCCCACATCATGTCACAGAAGCACAGCACACATCATACAAACACAGCGCCCACATCATGTCACAGAAGCACAGCACACATCATACAAACACAGCGCCCACATCATGTCACAGAAGCACAGCACACATCATACAAGCACAGCGCCCACATCATGTCACAGAAGCACAGCACACATCATACAAACACAGCGCCCACATCATGTCACAGAAGCACAGCACACATCATACAAGCACAGCGCCCACATCATGTCACAGAAGCACAGCACACATCATACAAGCACAGCGCCCACATCATGTCACAGAAGCACAGCACACAGCATACAAACACAGCGCCCACATCATGTCACAGAAGCACAGCACACATCATACAAACACAGCGCCCACATCATGTCACAGAAGCACAGCACACATCATACAAACACAGCGTCCACATCATGTCACAGAAGCACAGCACACATCATACAAACACAGCGCCCACATCATGTCACAGAAGCACAGCACACATCATACAAACACAGCGCCCACATCATGTCACAGAAGCACAGCACACATCATACAAGCACAGCGCCCACATCATGTCACAGAAGCACAGCACACATCATACAAGCACAGCGCCCACATCATGTCACAGAAGCACAGCACACAGCGCCCACATCATGTCACAGAAGCACAGCACACATCATACAAACACAGCGCCCACATGTCACAGAAGCACAGCACACATCATACAAACATAGCGCCCACATCATGTCACAGAAGCACAGCACACATCATACAAACACAGCGCCCACATGTCACAGAAGCACAGCACACATCATACAAACATAGCGCCCACATCATGTCACAGAAGCACAGCACACATCATACAAACACAGCGCCCACATGTCACAGAAGCACAGCACACATCATACAAACATAGCGCCAACATCATGTCACAGAAGCACAGCACACATCATACAAACACAGCGCCCACATCATGTCACAGAAGCACAGCACACATCATACAAACACAGCGCCCACATGTCACAGAAGCACAGCACACATCATACAAACATAGCGCCCACATCATGTCACAGAAGCACAGCACACATCATACAAGCACAGCGCCCACATCATGTCACAGAAGCACAGCACACATCATACAAGCACAGCGCCCACATGTCACAGAAGCACAGCACACATCATACAAGCACAGCGCCCACATCATGTCACAGAAGCACAGCACACATCATACAAACACAGCGCCCACATCATACAAACACAGCGCCCACATCATGTCACAGAAGCACAGCACACATCATACAAACACAGCGCCCACATCATGTCACAGAAGCACAGCTCACATCATACAAGCACAGCGCCCACATCATGTCACAGAAGCACAGCACACATCATACAAACACAGCGCCCACATCATACAAACACAGCGCCCACATCATGTCACAGAAGCACAGCACACATCATACAAGCACAGCGCCCACATCATGTCACAGAAGCACAGCACACATCATACAAACACAGCGCCCACATCATGTCACAGAAGCACAGCACACATCATACAAGCACAGCGCCCACATCATGTCACAGAAGCACAGCACACATCATACAAGCACAGCGCCCACATCATGTCACAGAAGCACAGCACACATCATACAAACACAGCGCCCACATCATGTCACAGAAGCACAGCACACATCATACAAACACAGCGCCCACATCATGTCACAGAAGCACAGCACACATCATACAAACACAGCGCCCACATGTCACAGAAGCACAGCACACATCATACAAACATAGCGCCAACATCATGTCACAGAAGCACAGCACACATCATACAAACACAGCGCCCACATGTCACAGAAGCACAGCACACATCATACAAACACAGCGCCCACATCATGTCACAGAAGCACAGCACACATCATACAAGCACAGCGCCCACATCATGTCACAGAAGCACAGCACACATCATACAAACACAGCGTCCACATCATGTCACAGAAGCACAGCACACATCATACAAACACAGCGCCCACATCATGTCACAGAAGCACAGCACACATCATACAAGCACAGCGCCCACATCATGTCACAGAAGCACAGCACACATCATACAAGCACAGCGCCCACATCATGTCACAGAAGCACAGCACACAGCGCCCACATCATGTCACAGAAGCACAGCACACATCATACAAACACAGCGCCCACATGTCACAGAAGCACAGCACACATCATACAAACATAGCGCCCACATCATGTCACAGAAGCACAGCACACATCATACAAACACAGCGCCCACATGTCACAGAAGCACAGCACACATCATACAAACATAGCGCCCACATCATGTCACAGAAGCACAGCACACATCATACAAACACAGCGCCCACATGTCACAGAAGCACAGCACACATCATACAAACATAGCGCCAACATCATGTCACAGAAGCACAGCACACATCATACAAACACAGCGCCCACATGTCACAGAAGCACAGCACACATCATACAAACATAGCGCCCACATCATGTCACAGAAGCACAGCACACATCATACAAACACAGCGCCCACATGTCACAGAAGCACAGCACACATCATACAAACATAGCGCCCACATCATGTCACAGAAGCACAGCACACATCATACAAGCACAGCGCCCACATCATGTCACAGAAGCACAGCACACATCATACAAGCACAGCGCCCACATGTCACAGAAGCACAGCACACATCATACAAGCACAGCGCCCACATCATGTCACAGAAGCACAGCACACATCATACAAACACAGCGCCCACATCATACAAACACAGCGCCCACATCATGTCACAGAAGCACAGCACACATCATACAAACACAGCGCCCACATCATGTCACAGAAGCACAGCTCACATCATACAAGCACAGCGCCCACATCATGTCACAGAAGCACAGCACACATCATACAAACACAGCGCCCACATCATGTCACAGAAGCACAGCACACATCATACAAACACAGCGCCCACATCATACAAACACAGCGCCCACATCATGTCACAGAAGCACAGCACACATCATACAAGCACAGCGCCCACATCATGTCACAGAAGCACAGCACACATCATACAAACACAGCGCCCACATCATGTCACAGAAGCACAGCACACATCATACAAGCACAGCGCCCACATCATGTCACAGAAGCACAGCACACATCATACAAACACAGCGTCCACATCATGTCACAGAAGCACAGCACACATCATACAAGCACAGCGCCCACATCATGTCACAGAAGCACAGCACACATCATACAAACACAGCGCCCACATCATGTCACAGAAGCACAGCACACATCATACAAACACAGCGTCCACATCATGTCACAGAAGCACAGCACACATCATACAAGCACAGCGCCCACATCATGTCACAGAAGCACAGCACACAGCATACAAACACAGCGCCCACATCATGTCACAGAAGCACAGCACACATCATACAAGCACAGCATCCACATCATGTCACAGAAGCACAGCACACATCATACAAGCACAGCGCCCACATCATGTCACAGAAGCACAGCACACATCATACAAGCACAGCGCCCACATGTCACAGAAGCACAGCACACATCATACAAGCACAGCATCCACATCATGTCACAGAAGCACAGCACACATCATACAAACACAGCGCCCACATCATGTCACAGAAGCACAGCACACATCATACAAACACAGCGCCCACATCATGTCACAGAAGCACAGCACACATCATACAAACACAGCGCCCACATCATGTCACAGAAGCACAGCACACATCATACAAACACAGCGCCCACATCATGTCACAGAAGCACAGCACATATCATACAAACACAGCGCCCACATCATACAAACACAGCGCCCACATCATGTCACAGAAGCACAGCACACATCATACAAACACAGCGTCCACATCATGTCACAGAAGCACAGCACACATCATACAAGCACAGCGCCCACATCATGTCACAGAAGCACAGCACACATCATACAAACACAGCGCCCACATCATGTCACAGAAGCACAGCACACATCATACAAACACAGCGCCCACATCATGTCACAGAAGCACAGCACACATCATACAAACACAGCGCCCACATCATGTCACAGAAGCACAGCACACATCATACAAACACAGCGCCCACATCATGTCACAGAAGCACAGCACACAGCATACAAACACAGCGTCCACATCATGTCACAGAAGCACAGCACACATCATACAAACACAGCGTCCACATCATGTCACAGAAGCACAGCACACATCATACAAACAGCGCCCACATCATGTCACAGAAGCACAGCACACATCATACAAACACAGCGTCCACATCATGTCACAGAAGCACAGCACACATCATACAAACACAGCGCCCACATCATGTCACAGAAGCACAGCACACATCATACAAACACAGCGCCCACATCATGTCACAGAAGCACAGCACACATCATACAAGCACAGCGCCCACATCATGTCACAGAAGCACAGCACACATCATACAAGCACAGCGCCCACATCATGTCACAGAAGCACAGCACACATCATACAAACACAGCGCCCACATCATGTCACAGAAGCACAGCACACATCATACAAGCACAGCGCCCACATCATGTCACAGAAGCACAGCACACATCATACAAACACAGCGCCCACATCATGTCACAGAAGCACAGCACACATCATACAAACACAGCGCCCACATGTCACAGAAGCACAGCACACATCATACAAACATAGCGCCCACATCATGTCACAGAAGCACAGCACACATCATACAAACACAGCGCCCACATGTCACAGAAGCACAGCACACATCATACAAACATAGCGCCCACATCATGTCACAGAAGCACAGCACACATCATACAAGCACAGCGCCCACATCATGTCACAGAAGCACAGCACACATCATACAAGCACAGCGCCCACATCATGTCACAGAAGTCCACGACACATCATACAAACACAGCATCCACATCATGTCACAGAAGCACAGCACACATCATACAAACACTGCGCCCACATCATGTCACAGAAGCACAGCACACATCATACAAGCACAGCATCCACATCATGTCACAGAAGCACAGCACACATCATACAAACACAGCGCCCACATCATGTCACAGAAGCACAGCACACATCATACAAGCACAGCGCCCACATCATGTCACAGAAGCACAGCACACATCATACAAGCACAACGCCCACATCATGTCACAGAAGTCCACGACACATCATACAAACACAGCATCCACATCATGTCACAGAAGCACAGCTCACATCATACAAGCACAGCGCCCACATCATGTCACAGAAGCACAGCTCACATCATACAAGCACAGCGCCCACATCATGTCACAGAAGCACAGCTCACATCATACAAGCACAGCGCCCACATCATGTCACAGAAGCACAGCACACATCATACAAACACAGCGCCCACATCATGTCACAGAAGCACAGCTCACATCATACAAGCACAGCGCCCACATCATGTCACAGAAGCACAGCACACATCATACAAACACAGCGCCCACATCATGTCACAGAAGCACAGCACACATCATACAAGCACAGCGCCCACATCATGTCACAGAAGCACAGCACACATCATACAAACACAGCGCCCACATCATGTCACAGAAGCACAGCACACATCATACAAACACAGCGCCCACATCATGTCACAGAAGCACAGCACACATCATACAAACACAGCGTCCACATCATGTCACAGAAGCACAGCACACATCATACAAACACAGCGCCCACATCATGTCACAGAAGCACAGCACACATCATACAAACACAGCGTCCACATCATGTCACAGAAGCACAGCACACATCATACAAGCACAGCGCCCACATCATGTCACAGAAGCACAGCACACAGCATACAAACACAGCGCCCACATCATGTCACAGAAGCACAGCACACATCATACAAGCACAGCATCCACATCATGTCACAGAAGCACAGCACACATCATACAAGCACAGCGCCCACATCATGTCACAGAAGCACAGCACACATCATACAAGCACAGCGCCCACATCATGTCACAGAAGCACAGCTCACATCATACAAGCACAGCGCCCACATCATGTCACAGAAGCACAGCACACATCATACAAACACAGCGTCCACATCATGTCACAGAAGCACAGCACACATCATACAAGCACAGCGCCCACATCATGTCACAGAAGCACAGCACACATCATACAAGCACAGCATCCACATCATGTCACAGAAGCACAGCACACATCATACAAACACAGCGCCCACATCATGTCACAGAAGCACAGCACACATCATACAAACACAGCGTCCACATCATGTCACAGAAGCACAGCACACATCATACAAACACAGCGCCCACATCATGTCACAGAAGCACAGCACACATCATACAAACACAGCGCCCACATCATGTCACAGAAGCACAGCACACATCATACAAACACAGCGCCCACATCATGTCACAGAAGCACAGCACATATCATACAAACACAGCGCCCACATCATACAAACACAGCGCCCACATCATACAAACACAGCGCCCACATCATACAAACACAGCGCCCACATCATGTCACAGAAGCACAGCACACATCATACAAACACAGCGCCCACATCATGTCACAGAAGCACAGCACATATCATACAAACACAGCGCCCACATCATACAAACACAGCGCCCACATCATACAAACACAGCGCCCACATCATGTCACAGAAGCACAGCACACATCATACAAACACAGCGTCCACATCATGTCACAGAAGCACAGCACACATCATACAAGCACAGCGCCCACATCATGTCACAGAAGCACAGCACACATCATACAAACACAGCGCCCACATGTCACAGAAGCACAGCACACATCATACAAACACAGCGCCCACATCATGTCACAGAAGCACAGCACACGTCATACAAACACAGCGCCCACATCATGTCACAGAAGCACAGCACACATCATACAAACACAGCGCCCACATCATGTCACAGAAGCACAGCACACATCATACAAGCACAGCGCCCACATCATGTCACAGAAGCACAGCACACAAACACAGCGCCCACATGTCACAGAAGCACAGCACACATCATACAAACACAGCGCCCACATCATGTCACAGAAGCACAGCACACGTCATACAAACACAGCGCCCACATCATGTCACAGAAGCACAGCACACATCATACAAACACAGCGCCCACATCATGTCACAGAAGCACAGCACACATCATACAAACACAGCGCCCACATCATGTCACAGAAGCACAGCACACATCATACAAGCACAGCGCCCACATCATGTCACAGAAGCACAGCACACATCATACAAACACAGCGCCCACATCATGTCACAGAAGCACAGCACACATCATACAAGCACAGCGCCCACATCATGTCACAGAAGCACAGCACACATCATACAAGCACAGCGCCCACATCATGTCACAGAAGCACAGCACACAGCATACAAACACAGCGCCCACATCATGTCACAGAAGCACAGCACACATCATACAAACACAGCGCCCACATCATGTCACAGAAGCACAGCACACATCATACAAACACAGCGTCCACATCATGTCACAGAAGCACAGCACACATCATACAAACACAGCGCCCACATCATGTCACAGAAGCACAGCACACATCATACAAACACAGCGCCCACATCATGTCACAGAAGCACAGCACACATCATACAAGCACAGCGCCCACATCATGTCACAGAAGCACAGCACACATCATACAAGCACAGCGCCCACATCATGTCACAGAAGCACAGCACACATCATACAAACACAGCGCCCACATCATGTCACAGAAGCACAGCACACATCATACAAACACAGCGCCCACATCATGTCACAGAAGCACAGCACACATCATACAAACACAGCGCCCACATCATGTCACAGAAGCACAGCACACATCATACAAACACAGCGCCCACATGTCACAGAAGCACAGCACACATCATACAAACATAGCGCCCACATCATGTCACAGAAGCACAGCACACATCATACAAGCACAGCGCCCACATCATGTCACAGAAGTCCACGACACATCATACAAACACAGCATCCACATCATGTCACAGAAGCACAGCACACATCATACAAGCACAGCGCCCACATGTCACAGAAGCACAGCACACATCATACAAGCACAGCGCCCACATCATGTCACAGAAGTCCACGACACATCATACAAACACAGCATCCACATCATGTCACAGAAGCACAGCACACATCATACAAACACTGCGCCCACATCATGTCACAGAAGCACAGCACACATCATACAAGCACAGCATCCACATCATGTCACAGAAGCACAGCTCACATCATACAAACACAGCGCCCACATCATGTCACAGAAGCACAGCTCACATCATACAAGCACAGCGCCCACATCATGTCACAGAAGCACAGCTCACATCATACAAGCACAGCGCCCACATCATGTCACAGAAGCACAGCACACATCATACAAACACAGCGCCCACATCATGTCACAGAAGCACAGCACACATCATACAAACACAGCGCCCACATCATACAAACACAGCGCCCACATCATGTCACAGAAGCACAGCACACATCATACAAACACAGCGCCCACATCATGTCACAGAAGCACAGCTCACATCATACAAGCACAGCGCCCACATCATGTCACAGAAGCACAGCACACATCATACAAACACAGCGCCCACATCATACAAACACAGCGCCCACATCATGTCACAGAAGCACAGCACACATCATACAAGCACAGCGCCCACATCATGTCACAGAAGCACAGCACACATCATACAAACACAGCGCCCACATCATGTCACAGAAGCACAGCACACATCATACAAACACAGCGCCCACATCATGTCACAGAAGCACAGCACACATCATACAAACACAGCGTCCACATCATGTCACAGAAGCACAGCACACATCATACAAGCACAGCGCCCACATCATGTCACAGAAGCACAGCACACATCATACAAAACACAGCGCCCACATCATGTCACAGAAGCACAGCACACATCATACAAACACAGCGTCCACATCATGTCACAGAAGCACAGCACACATCATACAAGCACAGCATCCACATCATGTCACAGAAGCACAGCACACATCATACAAGCACAGCGCCCACATCATGTCACAGAAGCACAGCACACATCATACAAGCACAGCGCCCACATGTCACAGAAGCACAGCACACATCATACAAACACAGCGCCCACATCATGTCACAGAAGCACAGCACACATCATACAAACACAGCGCCCACATCATGTCACAGAAGCACAGCACACATCATACAAACACAGCGCCCACATCATGTCACAGAAGCACAGCACACATCATACAAACACAGCATCCACATCATGTCACAGAAGCACAGCACACATCATACAAACACAGCGCCCACATCATGTCACAGAAGCACAGCACACATCATACAAACACAGCGCCCACATCATGTCACAGAAGCACAGCACATATCATACAAACACAGCGCCCACATCATACAAACACAGCGCCCACATCATACAAACACAGCGCCCACATCATACAAACACAGCGCCCACATCATGTCACAGAAGCACAGCACACATCATACAAACACAGCGTCCACATCATGTCACAGAAGCACAGCACACATCATACAAGCACAGCGCCCACATCATGTCACAGAAGCACAGCACACATCATACAAACACAGCGTCCACATCATGTCACAGAAGCACAGCACACATCATACAAGCACAGCGTCCACATCATGTCACAGAAGCACAGCACACATCATACAAGCACAGCGCCCACATCATGTCACAGAAGCACAGCACACATCATACAAGCACAGCGCCCACATCATGTCACAGAAGCACAGCACACATCATACAAACACAGCGCCCACATGTCACAGAAGCACAGCACACATCATACAAACACAGCATCCACATCATGTCACAGAAGCACAGCACACATCATACAAACACAGCGCCCACATCATGTCACAGAAGCACAGCACACATCATACAAACACAGCGCCCACATCATGTCACAGAAGCACAGCACACATCATACAAACACAGCGCCCACATCATGTCACAGAAGCACAGCACACATCATACAAGCACAGCGCCCACATCATGTCACAGAAGCACAGCACACAGCATACAAACACAGCGCCCACATCATGTCACAGAAGCACAGCACACATCATACAAGCACAGCGTCCACATCATGTCACAGAAGCACAGCACACATCATACAAACACAGCGCCCACATCATGTCACAGAAGCACAGCACACATCATACAAACACAGCGCCCACATCATGTCACAGAAGCACAGCACACATCATACAAACACAGCGCCCACATCATGTCACAGAAGTCCACGACACATCATACAAACACAGCGCCCACATCATGTCACAGAAGCACAGCACACATCATACAAACACAGCATCCACATCATGTCACAGAAGCACAGCACACATCATACAAACACAGCGCCCACATCATGTCACAGAAGCACAGCACACATCATACAAACACAGCGCCCACATCATGTCACAGAAGCACAGCACACATCATACAAGCACAGCGCCCACATCATGTCACAGAAGCACAGCACACATCATACAAACACAGCGCCCACATCATGTCACAGAAGCACAGCACACATCATACAAACACAGCACCCACATCATGTCACAGAAGCACAGCACACATCATACAAACACAGCATCCACATCATGTCACAGAAGCACAGCACACATCATACAAGCACAGCGCCCACATCATGTCACAGAAGCACAGCACACATCATACAAACACAGCGTCCACATCATGTCACAGAAGCACAGCACACATCATACAAGCACAGCGTCCACATCATACAAACACAGCGTCCACATCATATCACAGAAGCACAGCACACATCATACAAACACAGCGCCCACATCATGTCACAGAAGCACAGCACACATCATACAAACACAGCGTTCACATCATGTCACAGAAGCACAGCACACATCATACAAACACAGAGCCCACATCATGTCACAGAAGCACAGCACACATCATACAAACACAGCGCCCACATCATGTCACAGAAGCACAGCACACATCATACAAACACAGCGCCCACATCATGTCACAGAAGCACAGCACACATCATACAAACAGCGCCCACATCATACAAACACAGCGCCCACATCATGTCACAGAAGCACAGCACACATCATACAAACACAGCGCCCACATCATGTCACAGAAGCACAGCACACATCATACAAGCACAGCGCCCACATCATGTCACAGAAGCACAGCACACATCATACAAACACAGCGCCCACATCATACAAACACAGCGCCCACATCATGTCACAGAAGCACAGCACACATCATACAAACACAGCGCCCACATCATGTCACAGAAGCACAGCACACATCATACAAACACAGCGCCCACATCATACAAACACAGCGCCCACATCATGTCACAGAAGCACAGCACACATCATACAAACACAGCGCCCACATCATGTCACAGAAGCACAGCACACATCATACAAACACAGCGCCCACATCATGTCACAGAAGCACAGCACACAGCATACAAACACAGCGCCCACATCATGTCACAGAAGCACAGCACACAGCATACAAGCACAGCGCCCACATCATGTCACAGAAGCACAGCACACAGCATACAAACACAGCGCCCACATCATGTCACAGCAGCACAGCACACATACAAACACAGCGCCCACATAATGTCACAGAAGCACAGCACACATCATACAAACACAGCGCCCACATCATGTCACAGAAGCACAGCACACATCATACAAGCACAGCGCCCACATCATACAAACACAGCGCCCACATCATGTCACAGAAGCACAGCACACATCATACAAACACAGCGCCCACATCATGTCACAGAAGCACAGCACACATCATACAAACACAGCGTCCACATCATGTCACAGAAGCACAGCACACATCATACAAGCACAGCGCCCACATCATGTCACAGAAGCACAGCACACATCATACAAACACAGCGCCCACATCATGTCACAGAAGCACAGCACACATCATACAAACACAGCGCCCACATCATGTCACAGAAGCACAGCACACATCATACAAGCACAGCGCCCACATCATGTCACAGAAGCACAGCACACATCATACAAACACAGCGTCCACATCATGTCACAGAAGCACAGCACACATCATACAAACAGCGCCCACATCATGTCACAGAAGCACAGCACACATCATACAAGCACAGCGCCCACATCATGTCACAGAAGCACAGCGCCCACATCATGTCACAGAAGCACAGCACACATCATACAAACACAGCGCACACATCACAGAAGTCCAGCACACATCATACAAACACAGCGCCCACATCATAGAAGTCCAGGACACATCATACAAACACAGCGCCCACATCATGTCACAGAAGTCCAGCACACATCATACAAACACAGCGCCCACATCATGTCACAGAAGCACAGCACACATCATACAAACACAGCGCCCACATCATGTCACAGAAGCACAGCACACATCATACAAGCACAGCGCCCACATCATGTCACAGAAGCACAGCACACATCATACAAACACAGCGCCCACATCATGTCACAGAAGCACAGCACACATCATACAAGCACAGCGCCCACATCATGTCACAGAAGCACAGCACACATCATACAAGCACAGCGTCCACATCATGTCACAGAAGCACAGCACACACACATCATAGAAACACAGCGCCCACATCATGTCACAGAAGCACAGCACACATCATACAAGCACAGCGCCCACATCATGTCACAGAAGCACAGCACACATCATACAAACACAGCGCCCACATCATGTCACAGAAGCACAGCACACAGCATACAAACACAGCGCCCACATCATGTCACAGAAGCACAGCACACAACATACAAACACAGCGCCCACATCATGTCACAGAAGCACAGCACACATCATACAAACACAGCGCCCACATCATACAAACAGCGCCCACATCATACAAACACAGCGCCCACATCATACAAACACAGCGCCCACATCATACAAACACAGCGCCCACATCATGTCACAGAAGCACAGCACACATCATACAAACACAGCGTCCACATCATGTCACAGAAGCACAGCACACATCATACAAACACAGCGCCCACATCATGTCACAGAAGCACAGCACACAAACACAGCGCCCACATGTCACAGAAGCACAGCACACATCATACAAACACAGCGTCCACATCATGTCACAGAAGCACAGCACACATCATACAAGCACAGCGCCCACATCATGTCACAGAAGCACAGCACACATCATACAAACACAGCGCCCACATCATGTCACAGAAGCACAGCACACATCATACAAACACAGCGCCCACATCATGTCACAGAAGCACAGCACACAAACACAGCGCCCACATGTCACAGAAGCACAGCACACATCATACAAACACAGCGTCCACATCATGTCACAGAAGCACAGCACACATCATACAAGCACGGCGCCCACATCATGTCACAGAAGCACAGCACACATCATACAAGCACAGCGCCCACATCATGTCACAGAAGCACAGCACACATCATACAAGCACAGCGCCCACATCATGTCACAGAAGCACAGCACACATCATACAAACACAGCGCCCACATCATGTCACAGAAGCACAGCACACATCATACAAGCACAGCGCCCACATCATGTCACAGAAGCACAGCACACATCATACAAACACAGCGCCCACATCATGTCACAGAAGCACAGCACACATCATACAAGCACAGCGCCCACATCATGTCACAGAAGCACAGCACACATCATACAAGCACAGCGCCCACATCATGTCACAGAAGCACAGCACACATCATACAAACACAGCGCCCACATCATGTCACAGAAGCACAGCACACAAACACAGCGCCCACATGTCACAGAAGCACAGCACACATCATACAAGCACAGCGCCCACATCATGTCACAGAAGCACAGCACACATCATACAAGCACAGCGCCCACATCATGTCACAGAAGCACAGCACACAGCATACAAACAGCGCCCACATCATGTCACAGAAGCACAGCACACATCATACAAACACAGCGCCCACATCATGTCACAGAAGCACAGCACACATCATACAAACACAGCGCCCACATCATGTCACAGAAGCACAGCACACATCATACAAACACAGCGCCCACATCATGTCACAGAAGCACAGCACACATCATACAAACACAGCGCCCACATCATGTCACAGAAGCACAGCACACATCATACAAGCACAGCGCCCACATCATGTCACAGAAGCACAGCACACATCATACAAACACAGCGCCCACATCATGTCACAGAAGCACAGCACACAAACACAGCGCCCACATGTCACAGAAGCACAGCACACATCATACAAGCACAGCGCCCACATCATGTCACAGAAGCACAGCACACATCATACAAGCACAGCGCCCACATCATGTCACAGAAGCACAGCACACAGCATACAAACACAGCGCCCACATCATGTCACAGAAGCACAGCACACATCATACAAACACAGCGCCCACATCATGTCACAGAAGCACAGCACACATCATACAAACACAGCGCCCACATCATGTCACAGAAGCACAGCACACATCATACAAACACAGCGCCCACATCATGTCACAGAAGCACAGCACACATCATACAAGCACAGCGCCCACATCATGTCACAGAAGCACAGCACACATCATACAAACACAGCGTCCACATCATGTCACAGAAGCACAGCACACATCATACAAGCACAGCGCCCACATCATGTCACAGAAGCACAGCACACAAACACAGCGCCCACATGTCACAGAAGCACAGCACACATCATACAAACACAGCGTCCACATCATGTCACAGAAGCACAGCACACATCATACAAGCACAGCGCCCACATCATGTCACAGAAGCACAGCACACATCATACAAACACAGCGCCCACATCATGTCACAGAAGCACAGCACACATCATACAAGCACAGCGCCCACATCATGTCACAGAAGCACAGCACACAGCATACAAACACAGCGCCCACATCATGTCACAGAAGCACAGCACACATCATACAAACACAGCGCCCACATCATGTCACAGAAGCACAGCACACATCATACAAACACAGCGCCCACATCATGTCACAGAAGCACAGCACACATCATACAAACACAGCGTCCACATCACAGAAGTCCAGCACACATCATACAAACACAGCGCCCACATCATAGAAGTCCAGGACACATCATACAAACACAGCGCCCACATCATGTCACAGAAGTCCAGCACACATCATACAAACACAGCGCCCACATCATGTCACAGAAGCACAGCACACATCATACAAACACAGCGCCCACATCATGTCACAGAAGCACAGCACACATCATACAAACACAGCGCCCACATCATGTCACAGAAGCACAGCACACATCATACAAACACAGCGCCCACATCATGTCACAGAAGCACAGCACACATCATACAAACACAGCGCCCACATCATGTCACAGAAGCACAGCACACATCATACAAGCACAGCGCCCACATCATGTCACAGAAGCACAGCACACATTATACAAACACAGCGCACACATCACAGAAGTCCAGCACACATCATACAAACACAGCGTCCACATCATGTCACAGAAGCACAGCACACATCATACAAACACAGCGCCCACATCATGTCACAGAAGCACAGCACACATCATACAAGCACAGCGCCCACATCATGTCACAGAAGCACAGCACACATCATACAAACACAGCGCCCACATCATGTCACAGAAGCACAGCACACATCATACAAGCACAGCGCCCACATCATGTCACAGAAGCACAGCACACATTATACAAACACAGCGCACACATCACAGAAGTCCAGCACACATCATACAAACACAGCGTCCACATCATGTCACAGAAGCACAGCACACATCATACAAACACAGCGCCCACATCATGTCACAGAAGCACAGCACACATCATACAAGCACAGCGCCCACATCATGTCACAGAAGCACAGCACACATCATACAAGCACAGCGCCCACATCATGTCACAGAAGCACAGCACACATCATACAAACACAGCGCCCACATCATGTCACAGAAGCACAGCACACATCATACAAACACAGCGTCCACATCATGTCACAGAAGCACAGCACACATCATACAAGCACAGCGCCCACATCATGTCACAGAAGCACAGCACACATCATACAAACACAGCGCCCACATCATGTCACAGAAGCACAGCACACAGCATACAAACACAGCGCCCACATCATGTCACAGAAGCACAGCACACATCATACAAACACAGCGCCCACATCATGTCACAGAAGCACAGCACACATCATACAAACACAGCGCCCACATCATGTCACAGAAGCACAGCACACATCATACAAACACAGCGCCCACATCATGTCACAGAAGCACAGCACACATCATACAAACACAGCGCCCACATCATGTCACAGAAGCACAGCACACATCATACAAGCACAGCGCCCACATCATGTCACAGAAGCACAGCACACATCATACAAACACAGCGCCCACATCATGTCACAGAAGCACAGCACACAAACACAGCGCCCACATGTCACAGAAGCACAGCACACATCATACAAACACAGCGTCCACATCATGTCACAGAAGCACAGCACACATCATACAAGCACAGCGCCCACATCATGTCACAGAAGCACAGCACACATCATACAAACACAGCGCCCACATCATGTCACAGAAGCACAGCACACATCATACAAACACAGCGCCCACATCATGTCACAGAAGCACAGCACACATCATACAAGCACAGCGCCCACATCATGTCACAGAAGCACAGCACACATCATACAAACACAGCGCCCACATCATGTCACAGAAGCACAGCACACATCATACAAGCACAGCGCCCACATCATGTCACAGAAGCACAGCACACATCATACAAGCACAGCGCCCACATCATGTCACAGAAGCACAGCACACATCATACAAGCACAGCGCCCACATCATGTCACAGAAGCACAGCACACATCATACAAACACAGCGCCCACATCATGTCACAGAAGCACAGCACACATCATACAAACACAGCGCACACATCATGTCACAGAAGCACAGCACACATCATACAAACACAGCGCCCACATCATGTCACAGAAGCACAGCACACATCATACAAACACAGCGCCCACATCATGTCACAGAAGCACAGCACACATCATACAAACACAGCGCCCACATCATGTCACAGAAGCACAGCACACAGCATACAAACACAGCGCCCACATCATGTCACAGAAGCACAGCACACATCATACAAACACAGCGTCCACATCATGTCACAGAAGCACAGCACACATCATACAAACACAGCGCCCACATCATGTCACAGAAGCACAGCACACATCATACAAGCACAGCGTCCACATCATGTCACAGAAGCACAGCACACATCATACAAACACAGCGCCCACATCATGTCACAGAAGTCCACGACACATCATACAAGCACAGCGCCCACATCATGTCACAGAAGCACAGCACACATCATGTCACAGAAGCACAGCACACATCATACAAACACAGCGCCCACATCATGTCACAGAAGCACAGCACACATCATACAAGCACAGCGCCCACATCATGTCACAGAAGCACAGCACACATCATACAAACACAGCGCCCACATCATACAAACACAGCGCCCACATCATGTCACAGAAGCACAGCACACATCATACAAACACAGCGTCCACATCATGTCACAGAAGCACAGCACACATCATACAAGCACAGCGCCCACATCATGTCACAGAAGCACAGCACACATCATACAAACACAGCGCCCACATGTCACAGAAGCACAGCACACAGCATACAAGCACAGCGCCCACATCATGTCACAGAAGCACAGCACACATCATACAAACACAGCGTCCACATCATGTCACAGAAGCACAGCACACATCATACAAACACAGCGTCCACATCATGTCACAGAAGCACACATCATACAAGCACAGCGCCCACATCATGTCACAGAAGCACAGCACACATCATACAAACACAGCGCCCACATGTCACAGAAGCACAGCACACATCATACAAGCACAGCGCCCACATCATGTCACAGAAGCACAGCACACATCATACAAACACAGCGCCCACATGTCACAGAAGCACAGCACACATCATACAAACACAGCGCCCACATCATGTCACAGAAGCACAGCACACATCATACAAGCACAGCGCCCACATCATGTCACAGAAGCACAGCACACATCATACAAACACAGCGTCCACATCATGTCACAGAAGCACAGCACACATCATACAAGCACAGCGCCCACATCATGTCACAGAAGCACAGCACACATCATACAAACACAGCGCCCACATCATGTCACAGAAGCACAGCACACATCATACAAGCACAGCGCCCACATCATGTCACAGAAGCACAGCACACATCATACAAACACAGCGCCCACATCATACAAACACAGCGCCCACATCATGTCACAGAAGCACAGCACACATCATACAAACACAGCGCCCACATCATGTCACAGAAGCACAGCACACATCATACAAACACAGCGTCCACATCAGGTCACAGAAGCACAGCTCACATCATACAAGCACAGCGCCCACATCATGTCACAGAAGCACAGCACACATCATACAAACACAGCGCCCACATCATGTCACAGAAGCACAGCACACATCATACAAGCACAGCGCCCACATCATGTCACAGAAGCACAGCACACATCATACAAACACAGCGCCCACATCATGTCACAGAAGCACAGCACACATCATACAAACACAGCGCCCACATCATACAAACACAGCGCCCACATCATACAAACACAGCGCCCACATCATGTCACAGAAGCACAGCACACATCATACAAACACAGCGTCCACATCATGTCACAGAAGCACAGCACACATCATACAAGCACAGCGCCCACATCATGTCACAGAAGCACAGCACACATCATACAAACACAGCGCCCACATCATGTCACAGAAGCACAGCACACATCATACAAGCACAGCGCCCACATCATGTCACAGAAGCACAGCACACATCATACAAACACAGCGCCCACATCATACAAACACAGCGCCCACATCATGTCACAGAAGCACAGCACACATCATACAAACACAGCGTCCACATCATGTCACAGAAGCACAGCACACATCATACAAGCACAGCGCCCACATCATGTCACAGAAGCACAGCACACATCATGTCACAGAAGCACAGCACACATCATACAAACACAGCGCCCACATCATGTCACAGAAGCACAGCACACATCATACAAGCACAGCGCCCACATCATGTCACAGAAGCACAGCACACATCATACAAACACAGCGCCCACATCACGTCACAGAAGCACAGCACACATTATACAAACACAGCGCACACATCACAGAAGTCCAGCACACATCATACAAGCACAGCGCCCACATCATGTCACAGAAGCACAGCACACATCATGTCACAGAAGCACAGCACACATCATACAAACACAGCGCCCACATCATGTCACAGAAGCACAGCACACATCATGCAAACACAGCGCCCACATCATGTCACAGAAGCACAGCACACATCATACAAACACAGCGTCCACATCATGTCACAGAAGCACAGCACACATCATACAAACACAGCGCCCACATCATGTCACAGAAGCACACAGCACACATCATACAAGCACAGCGCCCACATCATGTCACAGAAGCACAGCACACATCATACAAACACAGCGCCCACATCATGTCACAGAAGCACAGCACACATCATACAAACACAGCGCCCACATCATGTCACAATAGTCCAGGACACATCATACAAACACAGCGCCCACATCATGTCACAGAAGCACAGCACACATCATACAAGCACAGCGCCCACATCATACAAACACAGCGCCCACATCATGTCACAGAAGCACAGCACACATCATACAAACACAGCGCCCACATCATGTCACAGAAGCACAGCACACATCATACAAGCACAGCGCCCACATCATGTCACAGAAGTCCACGACACATCATACAAACACAGCATCCACATCATGTCACAGAAGCACAGCACACATCATACAAACACAGCGCCCACATCATGTCACAGAAGCACAGCACACATCATACAAACACAGCATCCACATCATGTCACAGAAGCACAGCACACATCATACAAACACAGCGCCCACATCATGTCACAGAAGCACAGCACACATCATACAAACACAGCATCCACATCATGTCACAGAAGCACAGCACACATCATACAAGCACAGCGCCCACATCATGTCACAGAAGCACAGCACACATCATACAAGCACAGCGCCCACATCATGTCACAGAAGCACAGCACACAAACACAGCGCCCACATGTCACAGAAGCACAGCACACATCATACAAACACAGCGCCCACATCATGTCACAGAAGCACAGCACACATCATACAAACACAGCGTCCACATCATGTCACAGAAGCACAGCACACATCATACAAACACAGCGTCCACATCATGTCACAGAAGCACAGCACACATCATACAAACACAGCGTCCACATCATGTCACAGAAGCACAGCACACATCATACAAGCACAGCGCCCACATCATGTCACAGAAGCACAGCACACATCATACAAACACAGCGCCCACATCATGTCACAGAAGCACAGCACACATCATACAAGCACAGCGCCCACATCATGTCACAGAAGCACAGCACACATCATACAAACACAGCGCCCACATCATGTCACAGAAGCACAGCACACATCATACAAGCACAGCGCCCACATCATGTCACAGAAGCACAGCACACATCATACAAACACAGCGCCCACATCATGTCACAGAAGCACAGCACACATCATACAAGCACAGCGCCCACATCATGTCACAGAAGCACAGCACACATCATACAAGCACAGCGCCCACATCATGTCACAGAAGCACAGCACACATCATACAAACACAGCGCCCACATCATGTCACAGAAGCACAGCACACATCATACAAACACAGCGTCCACATCATGTCACAGAAGCACAGCACACATCATACAAACACAGCGCCCACATCATTTCACAGAAGCACAGCACACATCATACAAGCACAGCGCCCACATCATGTCACAGAAGCACAGCACACATCATACAAACACAGCGCCCACATCACGTCACAGAAGCACAGCACACATTATACAAACACAGCGCACACATCAGAGAAGTCCAGCACACATCATACAAACACAGCGCCCACATCATGTCACAGAAGCACAGCACACATCATACAAACACAGCGCCCACATCATGTCACAGAAGCACAGCACACATCATACAAACACAGCGTCCACATCATGTCACAGAAGCACAGCACACATCATACAAACACAGCGCCCACATCATGTCACAGAAGCACACAGCACACATCATACAAGCACAGCGCCCACATCATGTCACAGAAGCACAGCACACATCATACAAACACAGCGCCCACATCATGTCACAGAAGCACAGCACACATCATACAAACACAGCGCCCACATCATGTCACAATAGTCCAGGACACATCATACAAACACAGCGCCCACATCATGTCACAGAAGCACAGCACACATCATACAAGCACAGCGCCCACATCATACAAACACAGCGCCCACATCATGTCACAGAAGCACAGCACACATCATACAAGCACAGCGCCCACATCATGTCACAGAAGCACAGCACACATCATACAAACACAGCGCCCACATCATGTCACAGAAGCACAGCACACATCATACAAACACAGCGTCCACATCATGTCACAGAAGTCCACGACACATCATACAAACACAGCATCCACATCATGTCACAGAAGCACAGCACACATCATACAAACACTGCGCCCACATCATGTCACAGAAGCACAGCACACATCATACAAACACAGCATCCACATCATGTCACAGAAGCACAGCACACATCATACAAACACAGCGCCCACATCATGTCACAGAAGCACAGCACACATCATACAAGCACAGCGCCCACATCATGTCACAGAAGCACAGCACACATCATACAAACACAGCGTCCACATCATGTCACAGAAGCACAGCACACATCATACAAACACAGCGCCCACATCATGTCACAGAAGCACAGCACACAAACAGCGCCCACATGTTACAGAAGCACAGCACACATCATACAAGCACAGCGCCCACATCATGTCACAGAAGCACAGCACACATCATACAAGCACAGCGCCCACATCATGTCACAGAAGCACAGCACACATCATACAAACACAGCGCCCACATCATGTCACAGAAGCACAGCACACATCATACAAGCACAGCGCCCACATCATGTCACAGAAGCACAGCACACATCATACAAACACAGCGCCCACATCATGTCACAGAAGCACAGCACACATCATACAAGCACAGCGCCCACATCATGTCACAGAAGCACAGCACACAGCATACAAACACAGCGCCCACATCATGTCACAGAAGCACAGCACACATCATACAAACACAGCGCCCACATCATGTCACAGAAGCACAGCACACATCATACAAGCACAGCGCCCACATCATGTCACAGAAGCACAGCACACATCATACAAACACAGCGCCCACATCATGTCACAGAAGCACAGCACACATCATACAAGCACAGCGCCCACATCATGTCACAGAAGCACAGCACACATCATACAAGCACAGCGCCCACATCATGTCACAGAAGCACAGCACACATCATACAAACACAGCGCCCACATCATGTCACAGAAGCACAGCACACATCATACAAACACAGCGCCCACATCATGTCACAGAAGCACAGCACACATCATACAAGCACAGCGCCCACATCATGTCACAGAAGCACAGCACACATCATACAAACACAGCGCCCACATCATGTCACAGAAGCACAGCACACATCATACAAACACAGCGCCCACATCATGTCACAGAAGCACAGCACACATCATACAAACACAGCGCCCACATCATGTCACAGAAGCACAGCACACATCATACAAGCACAGCGCCCACATCATGTCACAGAAGCACAGCACACATCATACAAACACAGCGCCCACATCATGTCACAGAAGCACAGCACACATCATACAAGCACAGCGCCCACATCATGTCACAGAAGCACAGCACACATCATACAAGCACAGCGCCCACATCATGTCACAGAAGCACAGCACACAGCATACAAGCACAGCGCCCACATCATGTCACAGAAGCACAGCACACATTATACAAACACAGCGCACACATCATGTCACAGAAGTCCAGCACACATCATACAAACACAGCGCCCACATGTCACAGAAGCACAGCACACATCATACAAACACAGCGCCCACATCATGTCACAGAAGCACAGCACACATCATACAAACACAGCGCCCACATCATGTCACAGAAGCACAGCACACATCATACAAACACAGCGCCCACATCATGTCACAGAAGCACAGCACACATCATACAAGCACAGCGTCCACATCATGTCACAGAAGCACAGCACACATCATACAAACACAGCGCCCACATCATGTCACAGAAGCACAGCACACATCATACAAACACAGCGTCCACATCATGTCACAGAAGCACAGCACACATCATACAAGCACAGCGCCCACATCATACAAACACAGCGCCCACATCATGTCACAGAAGCACAGCACACATCATACAAGCACAGCGCCCACATCATGTCACAGAAGCACAGCACACATCATACAAACACAGCGCCCACATCATGTCACAGAAGCACAGCACACATCATACAAACACAGCGCCCACATCATGTCACAGAAGCACAGCACACATCATACAAACACAGCGTCCACATCATGTCACAGAAGCACAGCACACATCATACAAACACAGCGCCCACATCATGTCACAGAAGCACAGCACACATCATACAAACACAGCGTCCACATCATGTCACAGAAGCACAGCACACATCATACAAGCACAGCGCCCACATCATGTCACAGAAGCACAGCACACAGCATACAAACACAGCGCCCACATCATGTCACAGAAGCACAGCACACATCATACAAGCACAGCGCCCACATCATGTCACAGAAGCACAGCACACATCATACAAGCACAGCGCACACATCATGTCACAGAAGCACAGCACACATCATACAAACACAGCGCACACATCATATCACAGAAGCAGAGCACACATCATACAAACACAGCGTCCACATCATGTCACAGAAGCACAGCACACATCATACAAGCACAGCGTCCACATCATGTCACAGAAGCACAGCACACATCATACAAGCACAGCGCCCACATCATGTCACAGAAGCACAGCACACATCATACAAGCACAGCGCCCACATCATGTCACAGAAGCACAGCACACATCATACAAGCACAGCGCCCACATCATGTCACAGAAGCACAGCACACATCATGCAAGCACAGCGCCCACATCATGTCACAGAAGCACAGCACACATCATACAAGCACAGCGTCCACATCATGTCACAGAAGCACAGCACACATCATACAAGCACAGCGCCCACATCATGTCACAGAAGTCCACGACACATCATACAAACACAGCATCCACATCATGTCACAGAAGCACAGCACACATCATACAAGCACAGCGCCCACATCATGTCACAGAAGCACAGCACACATCATACAAGCACAGCATCCACATCATGTCACAGAAGCACAGCACACATCATACAAACACAGCGCCCACATCATGTCACAGAAGCACAGCACACATCATACAAGCACAGCGCCCACATCATGTCACAGAAGTCCACGACACATCATACAAACACAGCATCCACATCATGTCACAGAAGCACAGCACACATCATACAAACACAGCGCCCACATCATGTCACAGAAGCACAGCACACATCATACAAACACAGCGCCCACATCATGTCACAGAAGCACAGCACACATCATACAAACACAGCGTCCACATCATGTCACAGAAGCACAGCACACATCATACAAACACAGCGCCCACATCATGTCACAGAAGCACAGCACACATCATACAAGCACAGCGCCCACATCATGTCACAGAAGCACAGCACACATCATACAAACACAGCGCCCACATCATGTCACAGAAGCACAGCACACATCATACAAACACAGCGCCCACATCATGTCACAGAAGCACAGCACACAAACACAGCGCCCACATGTCACAGAAGCACAGCACACATCATACAAACACAGCGTCCACATCATGTCACAGAAGCACAGCACACATCATACAAGCACAGCGCCCACATGTCACAGAAGCACAGCACACATCATACAAACACAGCGCCCACATCATGTCACAGAAGCACAGCACACATCATACAAACACAGCGCCCACATCATGTCACAGAAGCACAGCACACATCATACAAACACAGCGCCCACATCATGTCACAGAAGCACAGCACACATCATACAAACACAGCGCCCACATCATGTCACAGAAGCACAGCACACATCATACAAACACAGCGCCCACATCATGTCACAGAAGCACAGCACACATCATACAAGCACAGCGCCCACATCATGTCACAGAAGCACAGCACACATCATACAAACACAGCGCCCACATCATGTCACAGAAGCACAGCACACATCATACAAACACAGCGCCCACATCATGTCACAGAAGCACAGCACACAAACACAGCGCCCACATGTCACAGAAGCACAGCACACATCATACAAACACAGCGTCCACATCATGTCACAGAAGCACAGCACACATCATACAAGCACAGCGACCACATCATGTCACAGAAGCACAGCACACATCATACAAACACAGCGCCCACATCATGTCACAGAAGCACAGCACACATCATACAAGCACAGCGCCCACATCATGTCACAGAAGCACAGCACACAGCATACAAACACAGCGCCCACATCATGTCACAGAAGCACAGCACACATCATACAAGCACAGCGCCCACATCATGTCACAGAAGCACAGCACACATCATACAAACACAGCGCCCACATGTCACAGAAGCACAGCACACATCATACAAACACAGCGCCCACATCATGTCACAGAAGCACAGCACACATCATACAAGCACAGCGCCCACATCATGTCACAGAAGCACAGCACACATCATACAAGCACAGCGCCCACATCATGTCACAGAAGCACAGCACACATCATACAAGCACAGCGCCCACATCATACAAACACAGCGCCCACATCATACAAACACAGCGCCCACATCATGTCACAGAAGCACAGCACACATCATACAAGCACAGCGCCCACATCATGTCACAGAAGCACAGCACACATCATACAAACACAGCGCCCACATCATGTCACAGAAGCACAGCACACATCATACAAACACAGCGCCCACATCATGTCACAGAAGCACAGCACACATCATACAAACACAGCGCCCACATCATGTCACAGAAGCACAGCACACATCATACAAGCACAGCGCCCACATCATGTCACAGAAGCACAGCACACATCATACAAACACAGCGCCCACATCATGTCACAGAAGCACAGCACACAAACACAGCGCCCACATGTCACAGAAGCACAGCACACATCATACAAACACAGCGTCCACATCATGTCACAGAAGCACAGCACACATCATACAAGCACAGCGCCCACATGTCACAGAAGCACAGCACACATCATACAAACACAGCGCCCACATCATGTCACAGAAGCACAGCACACATCATACAAGCACAGCGACCACATCATGTCACAGAAGCACAGCACACATCATACAAACACAGCGCCCACATCATGTCACAGAAGCACAGCACACATCATACAAGCACAGCGCCCACATCATGTCACAGAAGCACAGCACACATCATACAAACACAGCGCCCACATGTCACAGAAGCACAGCACACATCATACAAACACAGCGCCCACATCATGTCACAGAAGCACAGCACACATCATACAAGCACAGCGACCACATCATGTCACAGAAGCACAGCACACATCATACAAGCACAGCGCCCACATCATGTCACAGAAGCACAGCACACATCATACAAACACAGCGCCCACATCATGTCACAGAAGCACAGCACACATCATACAAGCACAGCGCCCACATCATGTCACAGAAGCACAGCACACATCATACAAACACAGCGCCCACATCATGTCACAGAAGCACAGCACACAAACACAGCGCCCACATGTCACAGAAGCACAGCACACATCATACAAACACAGCGTCCACATCATGTCACAGAAGCACAGCACACATCATACAAGCACAGCGCCCACATGTCACAGAAGCACAGCACACATCATACAAACACAGCGCCCACATCATGTCACAGAAGCACAGCACACATCATACAAGCACAGCGACCACATCATGTCACAGAAGCACAGCACACATCATACAAACACAGCGCCCACATCATGTCACAGAAGCACAGCACACATCATACAAGCACAGCGCCCACATCATGTCACAGAAGCACAGCACACATCATACAAACACAGCGCCCACATGTCACAGAAGCACAGCACACATCATACAAACACAGCGCCCACATCATGTCACAGAAGCACAGCACACATCATACAAGCACAGCGACCACATCATGTCACAGAAGCACAGCACACATCATACAAGCACAGCGCCCACATCATGTCACAGAAGCACAGCACACATCATACAAACACAGCGCCCACATCATGTCACAGAAGCACAGCACACATCATACAAGCACAGCGCCCACATCATGTCACAGAAGCACAGCACACATCATACAAACACAGCGCCCACATCATGTCACAGAAGCACAGCACACATCATACAAACACAGCGCCCACATCATGTCACAATAGTCCAGGACACATCATACAAACACAGCGCCCACATCATGTCACAGAAGCACAGCACACATCATACAAGCACAGCGCCCACATCATACAAACACAGCGCCCACATCATGTCACAGAAGCACAGCACACATCATACAAACACAGCGCCCACATCATGTCACAGAAGCACAGCACACATCATACAAGCACAGCGCCCACATCATGTCACAGAAGCACAGCACACATCATACAAACACAGCGCCCACATCATGTCACAGAAGCACAGCACACATCATACAAACACAGCGCCCACATCATGTCACAATAGTCCAGGACACATCATACAAACACAGCGCCCACATCATGTCACAGAAGCACAGCACACATCATACAAGCACAGCGCCCACATCATACAAACACAGCGCCCACATCATGTCACAGAAGCACAGCACACATCATACAAGCACAGCGCCCACATCATGTCACAGAAGCACAGCACACATCATACAAACACAGCGCCCACATCATGTCACAGAAGCACAGCACACATCATACAAGCACAGCGCCCACATCATGTCACAGAAGCACAGCACACAGCATACAAACACAGCGTCCACATCATGTCACAGAAGCACAGCACACATCATACAAACACAGCGCCCACATCATGTCACAGAAGCACAGCACACATCATACAAACACAGCGCCCACATCACAGAAGTCCAGGACACACACTGAATATATACGTCAGATAAGCACAAATGCACTCAGCATGTGTGCAATTATCACTGCACAAATCATAATGACAGGTCAGTCACTTAGTTCGGCATACTTAGCATTTTCAGGGCTCGCGCCCAACATGCTTGATTCAGAAGTTAAAAAGCTTTGATCGACAGTTATGGTCCACCCACTGGTGCCACTACACCAAAATGTTATTATTTTATACACATATAGTGCCATTAATTCCACAGCACTTCCCCACTGGGACTCAAAATCTAAAAATTCCCAACAACTAAGTCTTTGTGTGGGTTTCCTCCAAGTACTCTGGTTTCCGCCCAAACTTCAAATACGGGGAGAATATACAAACTCCTTGCAGATGTTATCCTACTTGGTGGGATTTGAATCCAGGACCCCAGCGCTGCAAGGCTACAGTGCTAACTAGTGAGCAACAGTGATGCCCATGTTCACTAGTGCCTCTAAGCCATACTCCCATTCAACCAGAACTGAAAGCTTTGGTTTTCTTTTCTGACCATAGGCATATGCATGTGGTAAACAATTCAGGTTCCTCTGTGGGCCCCGTGCACAGCTGAACAGGCTATTTGTCTGCCCCAGTATTAGAAACCCATACTCCAAGCTACACACACTTTATGTTACACAAAAACGACATGCTACACACGCACTGCATGTTACACAAAAACTGCACGTCAAACTCTTCAGTTCTTTCACACTCCCGCAGGCTGCAGGACCTTTGGTCACATGACCATGATGTCAACAAAAGTCCTTCCAAGGTTCTAACCTCAAAAACTGCACTGTTAATGCAAGGCTGGCATTTTCAGTGCAGTTTCTGGCTTGTAAAGGTTGAGGCCACTTTTGCGGGTGGAGGGCCTGGAGCAATTGCCCAGTTTTACCCCCTAATTGCAGCTCTGCAGAGGTCAGACTCCCATCATCCTAGCAATGTGCTGTACCTGTTATTAATGTCAAGCACTTCTTGAAAGTGAGGGTTACCTTGTGTATACAGCAATTCTTTCGTTTATTTATTTTCTTAAAGTAAAAAAAAAAAAAAAAAAAAAAAAAAAAAAAAAAAGAGTAGAGCAGGATAATAGAGGGATAATAAAATTGCTATCAATTTTCCCAAAACAGCAGCGTATATTAAGGCAGCCTCAGGGTCATGGTCATTCCTGTAATACAATTACAAAATTGTTCAGTCATGTCATACTTTTCCCCCTTATTTATATCTTCCAAGCATTTGTTTACCTTCTCATTCTAAACTGAAAGTCTACCCCTAGGATTTAGGCTACTAAGCCACCACTATATCAAAGTGCAGCTGGGGTTTAGTGTTCCTAACATGTCCATCTAGAATCCGGGCATTTCTGTGTTAGAAGAAAAGAAGATGGCTGCTGGAGGAGAATCCCAGACTCATCTTGGGTAACTGGTAAGGTCTGGGACTGCATTTTTTTCATTATATGAGAAAGCTAATTGCATTAGTGTATGCATATTCCCTTGACTCCCACCCTGACATGTAATTAGAATTGTGAATCTCTGCATTAAGACCTCCATCAGAGAGAAGGAGGAGGTTTACTTAAGAAGCACTTTCATTTTTTATGGCCTCAACCTGTATATAAGTGTATTGTAGTGCAAGTGTGGTTATACACTCACAGATCGCCATCTTCCCCGGTTTCCAGTGCCACTCCACTTCTCTTCTGGGTCATGTGATGGCTATTCCACCTCGGTCTTTCTGTGAGCTGGAAAGTCGGAATAGCGGACACGTGACCCAGAGGAAGTCCAGGGCACCACTGGAAACCAGGCAGGACAGCCATCGGTAAGTATATTACTGCACCTATACAGGTTTAGGCAATACAAAGTTTGGTGGGAGTGCTTCTTTAATCTTCCCATTTATCTGTGAGCTAGGAAATCTCAGGCTCCTCATGTTTTATTCATTACACAGCAATTTAAATTAATGGAACTGTAAGGAGCTAATAACCACTTACTGTATTTTTAATAGAAGTGCTACTACAGATGGAGGTAATAGAGTGAACATGCACCAGAAGAACCATGACGTTGTTGCTTTTGTAGAACATGCAGATCCTCATTTTTTTGTTTTTACTTTTGGAAATCTAACATTAAATACATCTGAAGTACCAAGCAATATATGGTGAATCAAGGGCTATGGGGTGGTACACAAAAAACAGCTTTAGGCTATGTGCCCACAATGCAGAAATGCTCTGGATTTTTCCTGAGCGTTTCTGCATCTCCCTGGCAGAAAAAACGCATGTGGATTGTACATGCGGATTGTACATGCGTTTTTCCTGCCAGGGACAAGCGGAAGTGAAGCGTTCTTCACATGCATTTCCGCATGCGGGTTGTCAAGAGCTTTCCAAGTGATTTTAGCATCACTTGGAAAGCACTTGACAACTTGGTCACACTATATAAATCCATGCAACCGGCATGGATTTATATAGTGTGACCTTAAAGAATGGTAAAAAATAAAAAAAAAAAAATCTACACTTACCTTCCAATGCCCCCAGAGTCTTGCTTCACTCTGTCCTCCCTTGCCGGCAGCTCTCGGTACACTGAAGGACCTGCCGTCACATGACGAGGACATCAGCGCAGGTCCTTCAGTCCACCGCGAGCTGCCGGCAAGGGAGGACAAGCGCAGCGGGGGCCATCAGAAGGTAAATATAATATTTATTTTTTATTTTATTCTTTTTTTCACAGGTTCTATGGTATCCGGGTCCGGAGCAGAGTCTCCTCTCCTCTAGACCCGGGTACCATCCGCACACTGAAACGCTTGGATTCCGCATCTACATATCTATAAGTCAATGGCGGCGAGAACGCAGCGCTTCTGCAAAATAATTGGTAGTGCTGTGTTTTTTTCCGCAATGATAATCCGCAGCGGAAATTTCTGCAGCATGTGCACAGCACATGTGGATTGTCATTGGGGAACATGGCAGACCTTCTACCATGCGTTTCTGCAGCGTTTTTGCAGCTGCGGAAACGCTTAAAAAACGAATCGTGGGCACACAGCCTAAAGGGAAGCTATTATCACGAAATGACCTACTGATTAAAATCAGGTTTTTGTGTTACAGGTATTTAAAAAAATGGCAATTTTTTTTTTTTTTTTAAGTACAACAATATAAATTAAAAATAAACAATCAAAAGCTTACAATTTTCACATTAGCTACTGGGGCTTTAAAAGGGAATCTGTCAGCAGGTCTTTGCTATGTAATCTGCATGCTGTATGGGTTAAAACACATTTTTCAGCTATGCCTCTCTTATCAAGCTCAGTGCAGTTGTTTATTTGCAATGATAGCTTCACGATCAGGAGCTTATCATTGCTGGGACACAGCAGCTTGTGCTTGGCAGGCTGACTCCGCCCCCTTCTGTCATAAGCACCTCCCTATCTTTACACATTGTACACACAGAGCCTGGTGAGGGTGGGGTTAGCTTTCTCAGCTCTGCTGTATTGCCAAATCTAAACTCTGTTAGAACTGCTGCACCAAGCAAACTAAGTGATACATCTTGGATTCAGGATCTCTTTGCCTACACCATGCTGCTTTCAGATGAGGTAGCAACAACCTGTTGACAGATTCCCTTTAACTTTATTTTGTTTCAGAAAATAACACATGACCATTAGCCACAAACAGTTGTGCTATAACTAATTTTGTATTGAAGAGTGTAATGAGGGAGTGCAAAGGTCATTGTGAACGGAGTGGAAAAACACAGGCAAAAAGAATGCGCAACACTGTAACAATACAAACACTTATTACTGGTCATGTTTTTATGAAAAAAAAAAAAGTCTATGGATATGTTTTTACTGGTCTTTCACTGAACTTATAGAGATAATGTGTGGTTACCTGGTTTATATTCAAATTTTTGTGCTATTAATAAGGTCAAACTGCTACCTTCATGATGTCACACATATGGATTGTGGACCCACTGTGCCACGGGGCCGGGCTTCCCTAGGAGAGGAGTAGCTAAGCGGCTACCTGGTTATCACTGGAGCTCCTGATGGTGGAGTCAAGCTTGAGCTGCAGGTAGCCACCAGGTACCACTCCTAGGCAGTCCCCAGTACTGCAGCTGCAGACCCCAGGGTCAGGTTCGTAGACACGGACACAGGCTCAGAGTCACTGGCAGGACAGGATTCGAACTCTCTTCAAACAGATACTGACACGGGCAGAACAGATACTGACACGGGAGTCACAAGCAGGATACTGGAACAGACTGACAGTACGGAATGGTTTCAGGTTCTGGTGCCGCGAGAGCAGCTTAAGGTACAGCCGATATGGCTTTGGGGTTCAGGTACCACAAGAGCGTCTTCAGGGTTCAGGTACCTCAGGCAATGGGAACATGTGCAGGGTTAGACAACTCTGGTCACAGGCACGGGTTCAGGTTCAGACTAAGTGGGATCTACAACAGGTTCAAGTACTAACACAATAGGTTTAGGGAACAGTTCAGGAAAAGGCTTAGGGAACGGTGCAGGAAAAGGTTCAGGGACCTGACAACTAACTAACAGGAATGAACACAAACTAACACTAAGAATGGAATTGTACTGGCACCTCCCGACAGGGGAGCATGCCTTAAATAATAGATGCCACCCCACTATTTGTTGGGGTATTTCCAAAGTGCACGTGTGGCGCCCCTGGGGGTTAGACCGCCACAGGGATGCTGCACTTCTTTAATGGAGTGTAGTATTCCTCCTCTGAGGTAAGAACAGTGTGATGGTCAGGACCCTTCCTTTACATCCAACACCACACTTCTCCACCAGAGGGGGCTAGAATGCACTAGGTGCTGCCCACCTGGTTACAGGGAGACTGGGGAACCAAGAGTTAGGGGAACCATTTAGTGGGTGAGGGTGGAGGACTCACATTTTAGTGACACTCTAAATTTCATATTTAATAAAAAGCCATTTTTGGTTGCGGGTCTTTGAACTGTGAATTACTGTGATCTCCCACCCTGAACGTGGATCCTGTGTGGACCTGCAGCGGATGGAGGCATAGCCCTCGTACCCCGGCCTTGGGACGAGGGGCAGGTTGCAGACAAGGAATGTCTCAACCTGGTCAAGGACCACGACCAAGAAGGCCCGGAGCTTAAGAGTGTAGCTCCACGGCAAATGGGTCCCAGGGAGGATGCAGACGGAGCGGTGTACGCCACCTGTCCTCGGCAACCTGATATATTCAGAGGGAGCCCGGCTGCAAGAGGGGTACCGGCCCCCGACACCCGACCTTGCTACTCCACATCCTGGTCGGGAAAGCCCGGTAGGATCCAACCGGGTATCGAAAGGAGAGGAGCTGCCTCCCGTGCCCTTTTTCTGAGAGGAGTTCAGAGGGAGACCCGGCCTATCTACACACACACAGACAGGAAAGGACTCGGTCTGTAGTTTAGGAACACTCTGGTGCAGGGTCCTGATTTAACGCTGGACTTACTCGGAGGTTGTCGGACCCTCGTCTCTGGTGGCGGCAGAACTCCGCGAGGAGCAGGGAGTCGCCTTCCTTCTGCCATCTATGATGTGAGTAAAGCCTTGGAAGTTCACCCCTATGGCCTCCGGACTCTTTATTCTGCGCTACACCGCACGACACAGACTTTCTAGACTACTACCCCCGCCATCCTGTCTCTCTGCCCTGAGGCCCTGCTCCGCCTGTGGGGAGTAGTAACAACGATGGCCGCTATACCACCAGGCCTCAGCGGACTGCAGCGGCGCTGGTGGCCTTCACCAGGTGCCACAGGTGGAGTAGTCGAAATCAGCCACTCAACCCGGATAAGCCCGTACCATCCTTTTAATTGTGACGGCCCTGGGCACGGAGCGGGTCCGGGCCACGGCTGCACTCCATCTTAGGACCCGACTCCAAGTCCCCATCTCTCAGGGTAAAAAAAGGGCTTACAGGAGGCTTTGAGGTGTCACACACGCGCTACCCCTTTCAGAATCGGGGAGCATGCACGAACTAGGCGCGCTGCCAGGAGAACTGTGCAGCGTGCACAGGCCCCGGGGAACCAGGAAGCCGTGAAGGGCACGGAGACACTACTGAGCAGTTGGGACAGTGAGTATGTCAGTGTCCCTGCCGGGAGGAGAAGGGAGAACATACAAAGATGTCAGCATTAGCATTACACATGAACTATTCCAGCTTAAGAAAATCCTAGTGCAGGATCGAAAATGTGTTATTTCAGGTACATCATTTGTATCGCATACCACCATTTTTACTCTGGTTTTATGAGTAACCAGTAATAAAAAGCGGTTTTATAGTACAGACAGTGCCAAAGTTGCTTCTCCCTTTTTTTTTTCCTGTGTTTTTCCTTTGTTTGCAATGGACTCTTAGAGTGATCCAAGTACTAGTTGGTGGCAATCTGTATATATCTATGCGTACTTGTGTGAGCACATAATATATAGACACCTACTGTTATACAGCTATATACAAGACTGCCTATGGGAGCACCCATGTTTCCATGTGAAATCACCCATTGTGATTGGTGGATCCTGTGTTATAACCTGTGTATAAAGGTGTTACCTGTCATTGTAATCCTGCCTCTGCTGATAAGAAAACTCCTGTAAAACGCTTCCTTAAAGGACAGGAAAGGAGTCTAAAAGTGCCCATGTGGCCAATTTGAAAACTGCAAGATTACTAATTTTATCTTTTTAATAAAGATCCTGATATGAAAAAAAATAAAAAATTGACAAATATTTTTTTTTTTTTTAAAAAACATGTAACACAAAAGCCTGATTTAAAAAATAAGGATGGCTTCCATTTAAAAAGACTATTTGTTAGAAGCCTTTTATTTTTTGACAGTGTTCTTGGGTTTGTAATCCATCTGCTTGACAATCAGATTTCATATGACTCAGGACTGAAACAAAAGGTTAAAATATGAATTGAATAATCCCACTTGTATGCTGAGAACATCTGTATAAATTGCATATTCAAAATTCTTGCTTCTTCCCATGGTATAGTAGTTCTACAGCTTTTATAAAATCAAGAAACTGCATTATTCAGCATTTACAGTATGTAAATGCTGAAATGAATGCCACGGTTCATGGCCTAAAATACGGCTGTACTATATTATGTCATTAAGCATGGAGTAATTATACTAGACTAAATCCTCGGTGCACTGCTGGTCCTGAGCGGATAAGCACGGGCCGAGGAAATATACACGTCCTTCTGATATAGGGTGAAAAAAGCACAGCCAACAATCACTTCTAACATTTTCTTTCCTTCAGAAACCAGAAAACTATAGAAATCACATGCTTAGTATGTTCCCCAGGATAATGTTCTCCTGACAACTAATTCTGTGTGCACATTAAAGGCTTTACCACAACAATGTCAGCAATTGCCACTGAAACAGGAAAAACCTGCTGCGAAATGCAGTTTATTATGTAACATGTACATAGATCAGTCAATGTCAAGTCCTGATCAAAATTGCAAAGGCTAAAACCTACAGAGATCAACAAAAAAAAATCTAGAAAAAGATAAAACAAGAGGTCCTGGCTTGTAGTACAAGCTAAATAAAATCTTATTCTGTGCAATATTTTCTACAGGCAGTAATCTTTTACTAGACATCTCGCATATTTATGGTGTTCTGATGAAATGGCAGGAAATTAATCACAGTTGTTTTATACTCTCATAGTCATGACCAGTTTAGGATGGTGGGCTGCGTTTGCTCCAAATTAGGGGGATACTTTCACCAGATCTCACTCCTTGAGAAAGCTCCGGAGCAAAACGTACGTCGGAGTTCGGGGGTCTCTATACTTGTGTTGTTCTCTTTATGGTATGTTTATTATTACATAGCAAGTAAGACTTGTTCTATTATATTTAATTGTTAAAAACTAATTATAGAACATCAAGATTATTACCAATATTTGTATGTTGAAGGTTTTCTTTTTGCCATGTGTAATCCTTAAGAATACAACACCCATTCCCAATATGTTTTTTTCAGTGAACTTTCTTCGCTGCACAGCTCTCTACTAATTTTAATATGTTTTTAATTTTTATGTATTAATAAAATTATACCTTTTATTATGAACTCAATTTTTTTTGTGGTTATTCACTCCTTTAGTAAGGTATCTCGATCTGCAGCAAATATAATACAATCAATCACATTCTCTTCCCCAGAGTGTTTTAATTGTGCAAACTCAGAATATTGGACATATTAAGCAACAAAAGTGTGAGTGTGATATATGTGGGTATCAAAAGGGTACAATATTACAACGAGCCCACAGAGATTGTGAACCGATGAGTAGGATGGAGCATGGTAGAAATCCACAGCAGAGAGGAGAACACACAAAGAGGGAAGAAGAATGGTAAGACATGCCATTTCATAATAGATATGCTGCTTTACAATAAAAGGTTAAAAAAAATAAATAAATAAAAAAAAAAGGACCACTGGCAGCTTTCCTTCATGATTTCAATCTCCCCTATAGGAAAATTGCAAAAATAATAGAGTAACTTTCTGGCATTTAGCAATAATGTGAGCAGAGTGATGGGTAACTTTAGGAGCACGCACCATGTAGCGAGCGAGTCCATTGACAAACTACAGAGCTGCAAACATGCTCTGCCTTTATCTATATGGAGGTAGGCTGACACAAAGTAAGCTTATAATAGTAGAGATAGGCCCGTCCTGATTGAAAGCCATCCCACCGTGACAAGGTGTACCCACTCTTTTTTGATCAAAATACTATTAACCAAGCACCCTATGTTATTTACATGTGCTATTACACTTTACGTATTTACTTACTGCAGGGTATATGTGCATGTGGTTTTTATCTTGGGTTTTGTCTGTGAAATGGCCACAGTGTGAATGTGCTCCTATTCATTGCACATATACCAACTTGTGCTCAGGCTCATTTCTCTGATAGAGCGTTTTATATCCGTCACAATATTCCACTCCAAATTCACAGGTTAACAAGAAAAACGCTATATTATAACCCTTAGAAGCTGCAGATAGTTATGGATACCAGTAATCAGTCACCTATAATAGTCTAATTATTCTATAACCACAAGTACTTAAGTCAGAAGAAGCGCACCAGCTTGGGTGAGCAGATCAGGTTTCTCTGCTGCAGGACTTCACATCAGAATACTATTGAGAAAAATGTCAGTACTGTCTTGGAAAATGATTTTACACTGAGTGTTTCTGCTTTGAAGCTCACCAATTCTTTTACAGATGAAGGGCCATTTTCTTGTCAAGTTATTTACAGTCTAATAATCCTTCAGCCAGTTTCTACATCGTTCCTTCAAAGGTTATTCCTAACATTTCAAATTATCACCTATCCACAGGATAGCTGAGAACGTGCTGATCAGTGGGGTCTGAGGACGCGGTCATCACTCCATTCATGGTCTACATAAAGCTGAGAAATTTACTGGGCTATCTCCAGCAGATCCATAAGCAGTGAATGGTGCAGAGTTGGGCATCCATGGCCACCACTCCATCCTGATGGGGTATTTCAGAGACCCGCTTCATGACTCTGGGGTGGGATGGAATCACGTGAACAAGCAATACCTTTCAATGTTGTGAATAACCCACTACATACACAGACTTATGACCGAACAGACCGATCTTACAAAATAGCCTGCACTGGCTAATTACACGCCTCAGATATCTTGTTAGGCTAGAACCACTTCTCATCTTCCTCACCTACTAGAATCATCATAAAATAAAACATTTCTATTTCTCATCATGGAGTGATCTTTTAAATGACCTTTATAAGATACATTCATTGGACAGACAGGTTTTTAATGACATCAGATCAATTAACCACTTAAGCCGACCATACACATTAGATAGCTGCCAGCCAAACAATGCTTTGGCCAACAGCCATCTCGGCAATCTCTCCTGTACTCAGGAGTGCTCGTTTGGTTGTGTGCTCCTGTGCGCTTTATGAGAAAGACGTCGATTGACATGCTGGCCGGTGGCCTATCAATGCGATAGTCAGTCAAAAATCGGACATTAGCGACTGAGACCTTCCCCCACAATCGGTTGGCTGGCACCCCCATGAACATTAGACTGTTGAACCCGTCAATATCGGCAGGCTTGGCCAACATTAGTCTAAGGTGTATGGGGGCCTTTACGCACACTAATTTAGGTTCATATTGGTCCGATTGGACAGAAATTGATGAAATATCTGAAGACATAAATGCACGTTAACACTGTAGGCCATTTAGAAATACATCATCTGTTATTCATACCATCTACCTATATGAACAGCTATATACAGTGCTATAAATTATTATTGATGACTTACACTTCCTACGGTTGAGGGTAAAATCGTAATCTACATATTTTCCCATGCAATGTCAGCATCTCCTGGCACATTTTGAGGTCATGAAATATGTTTTACTTAGGAGTAAGATCAATAAAGCAATTGACTTCTTCAGTAACTCAGCAGATCTGTTATTTACTATGACGTTTATGATTTTAGATGTTTTTCATTCAAAGTAATATTTGCAATAGAGAAGCTGACTTCACAAAATAGGAATAAAAAAAAAATAAAAAAAAAACCTTCAGCATTTTTATGGACATCATTAAAAAATGTAGCACATTACGAGTCATAGAAATGTATATTGAACTCATAAAATACACAGAGGCACGGAAACAAAAGGAGGGAAAGAATTGCCAAAAAGTTTATAATCTAATGTTCCCCCATAGGCATTAAATAAAAGTCATCCAAACCGACTGATTTCTGTGGGATTGGCAGACACCTAATGTATAGGGGCCCCTTCCCTCTCCTCCTCAAAATTATGTCGTGGGACATAGATGGGTTGGAATTCAATCACCCGTTCCTTAGTTCGGCAAGGAGACTTAGGCCGCGGCTTTCTTATAGGGAACACTTATCAGAACTGAGTGTTCCTGTGTCGGGAGAATCTGACAGTTATAGAGAATGTTCACACATCACATTATCACAGTGTTTATAACAGAATCTACAGGGAAAAAAATCAGAGGCCGATACCTATTTTTCTGGCATAGTTTGGCAGGTGATGTGCTGCAATACGATACAAGGATTAGCTCCATTCAATGGGGGCTAAAAGACAGTTTTTTTCTGTGAGAAATCCACATGAAAATGCTCATTCTTGCATTCTTTGGTTTTGCAATGTGCGGCTATAGCAGCCCTGGTTTTTCCTTAAAGGGGTTTTCCCATGAACAAAAGTTCATTTTACTCAATAGATCTTGGAATAATAATAATTTCCACAATTGGATGTGTTAAATAAAATGTTCCTGTGCTGAGATAATCTTATCAATGTGCCCCTGCTGTGTCCTGTGTAATGGCTGTGTCTAACCGTACAGGAACATGGTCTGATCATACCACAGCTCCTGGCCAGGGGGGAAATAAAATACTATACAGACATTACAGCAGGGGATCA
Organism: Phyllobates terribilis; assembly: GCF_046119375.1. Lineage (NCBI taxonomy): Eukaryota > Metazoa > Chordata > Amphibia > Anura > Dendrobatidae > Phyllobates > Phyllobates terribilis. The sequence goes on from NW_027362771.1 coordinate 282,847,945, forward strand.
CAGCTGCTTCTTTTTGTGAGGTAAAACATTTCCCTGCCTGTTTTTAAACAATGTTTTACTTCAAAGAAAGAATCAGCTACGAGCCCCTGCTGTGCTACCAGTATCTTATTTTGCTTCCTCCCTGCCCAGGAGATGTGGTATGATCAGACTATGTTCCTGTACGGTCAGACACAGACATTACACAGTACACAGCCGGGGTACATTTATAAGATTATCTCAGCACAGGAACATTTTATTTAAACACATTCAATTGTGGAAATAATTATTATTCCAAGATCTATTGATTAAAATCAACTTTTGTTTGTGGGAAAACCACTTTAACCAAGTGAATGGGATACTAAAATCCTAATTCATCTGCATTGGAAGGGGAATGTCAGTGGATTTAGAGAGGTTGTCTGGACTTGGGACAAAAGTCTGCACACACACTATGTGACTAGAGACTGCCGATTGGGACACGCACGCCATCACGATTCCCCTGTATTTCCCGTGCAAGAGGGAGGTCACGTGACCGCATGTATGTGATGTGAAAGTGAACTGACAGAAACTGGATGAGACTAACCGGTATATGACTAGAAATCTGCAAATTGCAAACAGCGGTCCTGCTACCAGCGCCAGGAATAGAAGGGGAATGTTCCGGTTTGCGCACTGCACACTGTCACGATTCACCAGTCTGCACTTAAAGTGACTGCAGACTTTTGGCACAGGCCTGGACAGCCCCTTGAATTAGGAGTTAGGCAAAGAATCTGTCTAGAAATTCTTGTTAACTGCTAAACTTATCAACAGGTCCTAAAAGTTCAATGAAAAACAACCCCAAAGCAAAATGTATATGCATTATAAAAAATCCACAAAACCTGTATAAGAGCAATGAGCAAGGAGTTTACCCAAAAGTAAAAATGCACATATTTGGGCAGGATGAAGACGATTTCGACATGACAGGTGGCATCTTATTCCATAGAGTAGTAGAATAGAAGCCATGTCCGTGTGCAACCATCACTTATGTTAAGCTATGTATGTCAATTTTTAGCGTATGTAAGAAAATAGGCATTTAGGTATTGACCCTGAGCTGTAGCAGCAATACAGTGTGTTAGATAGGTATACTGGGATGCAGCAAGAATCCATCTGCTGGAGAAGGCACGGAGCTGCCGCCGTGGTTTATTTATATCAGTGGTGGCACTCCCACTTAGCACATCTATTAAAAGACTGCAGCAGATACATGTTACACAGAGCATCAAATCCAGTTTTCCATTTCACATTAACAAAAGCGAGATCTGATGAGAAATCACTTGTGTCTGCAAGATGGAACCTCACCGACAATTGCTGGGCACTCAAGTTATTAGCGAGCGGCCATTCACTCCACTGAGCAGAAAATGTTCAATTAAAATCTCGGCTACTCACGGTTGTGTGAAGTCATGTGTCACAAAATCAGAGCTCTTGAAGAGTAAAAAGATGTCACTCAGGCTTTTACATTTCAACGAGCTGTTCAAGGCGATCCAATAGGCGTCCTAGTCAGGGCAGAAAAATAACCACAAAGTAATCACTTCTGTGTTAAGGGCAAATCAGCAACAACTTGTAAAAAGGCAGACGATTTCTAATCACCAAGACTGGGGCTAGACAGCTGCTGCACATACATGCCAACAAGTGGGCAAGCAAAAATCAGTAGCTATGGCGTGGTGGATGCCCCCATAGGACTGCGTCTGGGTCACATAATGTGTGCAGGATAATGAACTGGAGACCCTCACTGCTGTTAATAGCAACTTAAAAGGGATGCTGAAAGCAGGACAACGCAAGTCAAAGCAACACAGTCACTCCACAGGACAATCTCATTCAAGGGGCAAATTTACTGCTCGATTACATTAATAATACATGTCCGGCTGAATTCTCAAGAGCTAGACTAGCCTATTTTTAGTGGTTACCCACTAGGGGAATAGTCCAAAGCTGGGATGCCAATAGGCCCTGCTGACATGGGTCGTGTTCTTGAGAAGACCTTTTAAGTGTAAAAAATACAGTGCTTTTAGTTATTTTACAAAGCCTTTACATTAAAATAAGTTTGTAAGGCCTCATTCACACAGCGGTGTTTAAACATATTAGGTAAAAAAATGGTACCGATGCATCAGTGTTTTGGAAGAGTGTGTCATCAGTGTATGACCTGTGCGTCCGTTTTTTACCATAAATGCTTTTCTAAAATATATAAAATAAGTTAAAAAACTTCACCTATCCTTTGCAATGTTAAACACAAGCAGAACATGCATAGGCACATGGATGACATCCGTGTGCTACAAAGAAACAAAATTAAAAAAAAAATTATTGTACATGTGCACACATACGCCATGTGGCCAATATACAAACATATACATATACGGTGCGTCAGCACACTGTGATTAAGGAGTACATAAACCCCGCTTATTGCTGTAAAAGTTAAGAAATTAAGCTACTTAGTTAGCCAAAAGACATCCAACCACGTCAAGGTGTACCTAAATATGGATGGTCCCTTTCACTAATGTCCTACCTCTCCATGTGACAAACTAGGCCTCATCTGCATGCTAACAAAGTACCTTACGGTTTTAACATTTACAGCAATAGAGGAGTTCATGTATTCATTAATCAGTGTGCTGACGCATTGAGTACGCAGCCATCCATGTGCTGTCCATGTTTTTCATGGACCCATAGAATTGGATTGGCGATTTTCATCCGTGCCGAAGGAAAAAAAAAACAGACATGTTGTGAAGAATATTCAAGATAATCCCATGTCAATCATTGTGCCCTGTTTGGCGGGTTTTATAGAGATCTTTAATGCATAGTGTAATTCAATACTTCTGCAGCTAAAGCAGAAGGGAAGGGGCTGAGGGACAGTGAGTGAGAACCCCCCCCCCCCCACCAGCAGCTGTGGAGCTGCTACAGGAAGCCCCCTGTGGACCCAGCCATGAGGCTTCCTTTGTGTCCGATATTATAATTCAACACCTGTTGAACCAGCCCTGCATTTGGAGCACAGATTTTGCTAGAAAAGTATGCTGGTGAAATCTGCAGAGCCTATCAGGTGCCAGGACAGTAGAAAAAAAAAAAAAAAAAAGTTACTCCATTTCACAATTTATACCTTTGTACTTTGCGACGTTTCAGCGAAAAACATGGTTTGATAGCCGCCAGGGACCAAGTGACACGGAAGACTAGTCGAACAGGCGGAAAGAAGCTGCCAGGGACCTCACTGTCCCATTTATTTGAGAATCGAGTAATCGGGTTGATACTCCTGTTGAGAATCCCACCTCTCTACTCACGTTGTGGGGTGTGGGGCTCTATGACAGGAGTAATTTTCAGCCAGCATGAAAGAACCATTTTGTAGAGTCATATATACAGTTGGTTAAAAAAAAAAGACATTGATTTACTGAGAGACAGATTGGATTTGAGAACAAAACATATGACTGCATTGGATAGAAGAGCCCTTATAGACTTCTATAGTAATAAAAAAATAACGATAAAGTCGGTAGACAAAGGTGGGGCGGTGGTTCTTTTAGATATGGATAAACATAAAGCTGAGGTTATACATCAATTGAATGATATATTGGTCTAAGAAAGATTATCTTGTGACCCTACTACCAGTTTCCAGTCCGAATTGCAGCTTCTGGTCAGTGACTCCTTGAATAATGGATACATTGATCAGAAGCTTTGATTATCTGATCTTGGATTGCCCTGTGATACCAGTACTATATGTATTGACAAAAATCCATAAAAACTTGGAGAATCCCCCAGGATGCCCAATAGTTTCTGGGAGGGGTTTCTTATTTAAAAAAAACGGCCATCTTTTTGGATACGGTTTTGCGCAAATTTGCGACTAATACACATTCTTACATTAGGGACACGAGCGACTTCTTGAAAAAGATTGAGACTGTGGATGTAACAGATTCTGTCATTCTGGCGTCATTTGATGTGGTCTCCCTTTATACATCAATTGAGCTTGAGAGGGGACTCCAGGCTGTATCTGATGTGCTATCAGGCTTGGACATGGCGCTGCTTGAGTTCATCCTGAGGAGGAATTACTTCCTCTTCGGTGATGATTTTTTCTTGCAGCGCCGTGGTACCGCCATGGGGTCCAATGTGGCCCCCACTTATGATAACATTTACAATTAGTGGGACGGCACACACCTTGCAGCATATTCCATGCCTATGTGGCGGGTGAGGTATAAAATCATTAATCTTGGATGGACATCTATGGCCAGTCACAGAGGGATTGGTGTTAGGTAACCTTGACAATGATGCTTTTAAATGATTGGGTATAATTTGTATATGTGAAATGTGTTTTTAGATGTGATAGGTATGGAAATTTCTCACCTGATATATAGTACCATAGATTATTAAGTTTAATTAAAGTTGATGAATACTGTTGGTTAATATTTGTGAAATATGACATAAGACAGTGGGCTTGTCCTGTATGGTGATTGGTGCTTGCTTGTGAACCACAAGATATAAAGTCACCATGTTTGTTGTTATATGTACTTGAAAAAGACCCACTGTGGTCGAAATGTTGTGCTTTCTATGGCGAAATCAATTTTTATTCATTTACAACACTCTGGATTGGACGCGGTCTGCATTTCTTCGTTGGCCGACAGTCCAACTACTCTCCCATGTAACTCGGGCCCCATTGGCTGTTAAACCATGTTCTCTGAAAGGTTAAACATATATGGCTGAAATCATGCAGTCAGCGTGATACTAGCTGCCTACGGATTGAGTAACATGTATCAGGCCCTGTCTTAAAGGGAACTTGCCAGCTATCAAACCAACATAGCTGGTAGTTTAGGAGGCCATTATTTGACTTCAGGTTAACATGATATCCATAGGCACCATAGGATCGCATCGTAGGGGTGCTGATGAGGTGAAAGAGGAAGCCCCCTTGCTCTATTAACTAGATGCTACTGTTACTATTGACAGCTGCATCTAGCATCGATCCTTGTAATTGCAGCAGGGTGTCAATTCTATCATATAGCTGACACCTGCTCAATGCTTCCTATAAGGCCCCCTTCATAAGCCCATATAATACTGGTACCAGAAAAAACGGTACTGGTGTCCTTCGTGTTTTGGATGAGTGAGCCATCAGTGTGAAATCCTTTTTTTCCCCTGGTATGGCGTAAGAAAAATCAATTCCAAAGCTTCTGCTATACTTTGCAATGTTAAGCACAGATGGCACATGGGTGACATACAGATGCTGTACGTGTTTTTCATAGACCTATAGACTTGTATTGGCCCTTGTCATCCATGCTGCTGGTAAAAAAACGGACATGTGTCCATGCAGTTTGCACAGACACACAAACATGTGCATAGTACCATAGGTTATAATGGGTACTTGTGGCATCTGAAAAAAAACAAATGCTACACGTACCGGAGACACTTACATGTGAAGGGGGCCTATACATATTATTCCTCAGTGCTGTAAATACATGGCACAAAGGAATAAGGCCCATTAGTGAACACCATAAAAAGGAGTAAATCAGTCATTAAGGGGTTAAAGAGGATCGGTCATCCTATTACGCAATATTACAGTGATCTTAGACCTGATGAGACTAGTGTACTTACTTTGAAAATCAATGACAGAATGGCTGTATAATCTTGATATTAAGATGAACATTTTATGAATCCAACTACATAATGAAGTTATTTAGTCTCAGCCCACGAACCCAGCCTGACTGCCAGCTGCAGCTTGTACTGAGCAGTGTGAGATTTCAGCAGCAGGAGGGACACAAATAAGCTGTCAATAAGATTAGTTGGGCAGAGAATGAGTATGGCTATATAATCCTTTATAAAAGTAATCTGACAAGGAGTTTCACAGTAAATACACCAGCGTTATCAGATCTGAAATATATTTAGCAATGTATGCAGGTTGCTTTGTGAAATTTAGTGATATTTCAAGAAAGCTCCTTAAATTAATATCATAGTTTGACAAACTTAACTGGTTACATTTATTAGTGGTCACTGGTTACATTTATTACCAGAATATCCGACATTTAGTTCCCAATATGCCAGGACGCCTTATGTGCCGTCATATCTGCTTTCAGCGCATTGCTGCCTCCTGTTAAAGTTTCACACCACGCTACATTGTTTTGTGATTGATATGTTATTTAATGTATTTCAAAAAGTCACTGATTCAGAAATTTTGCCTTGTGTCAAAAAAAAGCAGACTGTCTTTACAAAGAACTTGTCAGATACTATGCGGCCAATGAACTGAACATCGTGCAGCGAATCCCTGGCTCTAGTTGTATGGAAAAATAAAACTCTTACACAGCAGAAATGCTAGTCACTTCATCAGAGCTCCAAGTGACAAGTTCTTGTCTACATTAAACTGGAAGCAAGCTCAAATTGCCACCGAGTACACAAACCTTACGAAGAGAGCGGAAAATCTTCCCAGCACGTGCAAAGGAAAGAAGAGAAACGTTTTTTAGCCTTTTGGAGAACTATGTATTTTTCTTCCTTTGGCTCTTTGTTCATGGACTACACTGGCAATCAGAAATGATGTCAAGTTGTCCACTCAGAACAGACAGGTTGCTCATGGTTCCCTCTCAGAACTACCATCTATTAAACGCTTGAACACTTACTTCCTTTGGAAGTTTTTTTTTTTTACTGAAATACATACAGTATATTTGAAGATAAAAACAAAAACTATTTTTGCAATTGGGATTCATGAAATGTTTTTGTACTGGTTGCCTTCTACAATCTCTGTGTTACACTTTGTATTGTTGGCTGCAGAATGAGTTATCTGAGATGCTGTCAGTGAGCTTGTTCTGACAGTCTGATGGGAGAATTTGTAACTTTTTTTTTAATCTGTCTATTTCGGAGCTTCTCTCAGCTAATTTATAAACTCAGACTAAATCCAAGTTGAATGTACAGGGAAAGAGTCGGTAAAAGTAAAATAGTGCAAAATTTTAATGAAACCATAAATTGTATAAACTATTCTTAGCCCTAAATACAATACAAGCACTTAAGAGGGAAAAAAAAAAAAAACGGTACCCAAAAGTGACAAGCCCCTTTAAAGGCTAATTTCATTCTGTGCTTGTAGGGTTAGCAGTATGTGGCAGGAAAGATGCAGGCGTCAAATGTATCCATAGGCCTCAATTCACCCTATGGAGGTCAAGTAAGGGCCTTTGATCCTGTTGTGCTGGTATGCACCAGTGTGCCTTTCTTTGATGTAGAGAACAGTGCAGCCGACTGTATTATTCCATACAGCGGGACCTTCTTTGTAAACTACATTTCTACTCATAATTCTTTTCAAATAAGTCCGTCCTGTACAATTAATTTTTTCTCCTTAGATGGGAAATAGTTTGGACTTGATGAAATTAGTGATGGATTTGTTTTGACCTTATGGGCCAAGTTTGAAACTCATCCCATCAATACAAAATAAACTTTTTTTTTTAAATTTAGATAAAAAAAAAAAAAGTTAAATTACAGAGAAATATTCAAATGTCTAATGCTGGTTTCAGCAGTAACAGTATAGCTAAGCTCAAGAATATATCTACATCATCGGCCCTGTCTCTGGCTTTGATGCGGGCTCAGATGCTGAGCCTACGTCTTTCCCCGCACTTAATGGCTGATTAAATTGGCCATCAAGTGCCTCTAACAGCCACCCGCAGCTGTTAACCAGTTAAATACCACTGTCAATCACTGACAGTGGCATTTAACATGCGCAGACATGAAGCCCGTCATACATTCCACCCATCGGGCCCTGTCGAATGATCACGGGGTGTCGAAGGGTTGTCATGACAAAAAGAGAAAAAAATGTGGATAATTTGCACTGCTGGTAAATGAATGTAAATCCAGGATACCAAGTTATAGGATGGCAAGTTTGCATATGTCTTCCTCAGGACATAACCACAGATTGGTTGTCATGCTAGCCGAGGGTCTGCTGAAGACCACCCCCCCCCCATGCCTGTCATGATCGTCCTGTGAATGCCGGCCCATTCACAGTGCTAAAGCCCTGTTATGTGGAACACATGCGATGAGACGATCGCAGCTTCAAAGTCTCCTCAGAGGAATATTGAAGTCAGAAAAAAAAAAAAAAAAAAAAAAAACACAAAAAGTTGAAATCACCCCCCTTTTTCCCCACTGAAAATAATGAAAAAAATACATATTTGGCATCGCTGCGTAGAGAAATGTCCGATCTATCAAAATCTAAAAGCCACTAATACAATCGGTAAACGACGTCACGGAAAAAAATCAAAACGCCAGAATTAGGATTTTTTGGGCCGCCGCAACATTGCAATAAAATACAATAAGAGGCGATTAAAACATCATATCTACCCCCCAAAATGGTTTCAATAAAAACGTCAGCTCAGGGCGCAACAAATAAGCCCTCACCCAGCCCAAGATCCTGAAAAATGAAAAGCTATGGGTCTTGGGAAATGGTGACCTATGCCTGGGGAATCATATTGGCAGGTCAGTTTTAGCATTTAATGAATGGTAAATAAAAAAATCTAACACACAATTGTGTAATTGCACTTGGAATTTTTACCTGTTTTCTAGTACATTATGTGGGAAAAATTAATGGTGTCATTGAAAAGTACAACTTGTCTTGCAAAAAACAAGGCCTCATACGGCCATATTGACGGAAAAATATAAAACAGACAAAAAAAAAAAAACAACTTATGGCTCTTGGAAGAAGGGGGGGGGACAAAAATGAGAAACATCACCCGGGCGGTGAAGGGGTTAAGGACTCGTCAGAGGGCTACCAGAATATGGTAAAGGCCACAGCCCCACTATCAGTATTCAGTCAGTATTTTTTCTCAGGAGTGGGAGCCAAAGGAACAATCAGAGAAAAGGTATAAGGGTGCGTGCACACGGTCAGAAGCCGCCTGCGGCCCCAAAGCTGTGGGATAGCAGCTCGCCCTCAGACTTGAATGGGTGAATCCCATCCGATTTGTGCATGCTGCCACACACTGAATCAGTCAGTGAAAAAAGAAAAAAAAAAATCTGTCATCTGCAATGAATAACATGGGGCAGTGCAGATGACTCAGACGAACCAGAGATATAGTCGGGTGAACGAGCCCTTATAGTGAATTTAACACAGATCATTGGTGCAGGTTTTGACTATTAACAGTTACTGAAAAGTTGATTTTTAAAAAAGACCTGTCACCACAACAAAAGCTGGCAGGTTTTGCCCTTATTAAACAAGAGAACACTCTCATGGTTCAGTAAAACAGCAGATGAATTATTTGGCTACCATTATTCAGCATGACCGGGTGCATAATGAGTTGACAGTATCTAATATAATATGCAGGACATTAATTTTTGCTTTTTTTTAAAAAAAAAAAAAAAATATCCACCATAAGGTTCCACAAATATTTTGAATTGGTGCCAATTTTGATGGGTCTTTATCATGGGGGACGTGGCTCACAGGACTCTACAGGTCTGTGTCGATAGGCTACTCTGCATCATTATCCTGTGATCACCGCCCCCTTGGAAAATACCATAAAAATTAGCACAAAATAAAAAGTGCCCATGTCTCTGCAACCAGAAGATGAACTTAAAAAAACAATACTCAGGAGAGCAACGGGAATAAAATGAGAGCAAGCACTGTCCACTTTTCACCCAGTGACAGGTCATCTTTAAACAATCGTCCTGTCTGAGGATAGCACAGATTTCTAGACCTTCTGTGGAATATAGAAAGGTACAGTGCCGGCAAAAAAAATCTTTACAAGCTCAATGAAACCATAAAATCTCAATATTCAAGTGGATTCAAGTGTTTTATTGTGGATATTTTATTACAATTAGTATTTTGTCATGTCACCCTTACATTTTATCACCATCTGCAGTCGTTTAGGCATGGATTCAGCAAGGCTGGCTAAGTATGTGGAGTCCATGTTTACCCACAGTGTCTTCAGCACCTCCATTAGATTGTTGATGTTGCTGGGTCGTGTCTCTTGAACCTTGTTTTTCATTAAATTCCAGGCATTTTCTATGGGGTTAAGGTCAGGGGAATTACCTGGCCACTCTAAAATGTTAATGTTATGGTCACTGAGAAACTTTCTCACGGCCTTGGCTTTGTGGACAGGGGCTCCATCATGCATAAAGTAATCACACTGATGTATGACCCAAAAAGTAAGCATGTGTTCTTCCAAAACAGTAATATAATTGCTTGCTTTCATAGTTACAATCTTGGGAAGGAAGTACAAACCTGCCCTGCCCATGCTTCCACTGAATGCACCCCACACCATCACACTGTCAGGGTGTTTAACTGTCTTAACTGTATATTTTGGGTCATACCCGTGACACAGTACTCGGACGACGCACAACCTTTGAGCCTCCCCTGACCAGCCTGAAAGTGCTCTCATCACTAAACATCACTTTCTTCCACTCTTCAGATGTCCAATCTTGATATTTATTATAAAAGGCAAGCCTTTTCTTCTTAATTGCTGCTGTGAGCAGGGGCTTCTTTGCGGCACGGCAACTTGGTAGACCCAGGTCCTTCTGCAGGCGGTGACGAATTGTCCTAGTTGCGATGTTCTGGAGGAGAATAGGGTACTTTTTTTTATTATTTCAATGGCAATTATAGAAGGATGTGACATCACTTCACGCTTCAGAAGCTTATCAGTCCTTGGTGAAGTCTTCTTAGGTGCGCCAGAGCCTGACTTCCTCTGCGGTACTATCCCAGGAGGCAATGATGCCGCCGACCGCTTCAGTTGATAAATTGCTTCTCTTGACACTCCCAGATCTCTAGCTACAGCAATCACCGAATCCCCCTTCTCGAGCAGAGTCAAGGCACGGGATTTCTCTTCCATTTTAAGCTTCTTTCAACCCATTGTGGGAGATAATAAAAAACTGAGGGAGATAATAAAAGACTGCCTAATAGCAAAACTGGCTGAGTTGCACATAACCAATGAGAGTGCAGCTTTCGCTTTACCAGATAAGTGAAAACGGAGCGTTGACTGGTTGATATTTGCAACAAAGCCAGCTTTAATATTAGACAGTTTTTTATTATCTTCCCCATTGTGTACACTTTTAAAAAGTGAAATTATGATGTGGATTTTATATGTAAAGATTTTTTTTGCCGGCACTGTATGTGCACCCCGAATCCCAAGTGAAAACTCTGCAGATTCTCCTCAAAACCTTGGGAGTTTCCACACAGCTTCTACACCAAAACTTCAGTAAAAAAGACTCAGTGGCACATAACCTAAAAAGGTGGTAGTGCCAAAAATTGAAAATCCCCTTTGTGCTGATGTAGGGTGTAGGGTGTGGATCCTTTTTGTGGTCTTTAAGCAGAGGATGCCTATAGAAAAAAAAATTATATATCCTGGAAAACCCCTTCAGGTTGTATTGTGCAGAATTAAAGGAGTCTGCTCAGAGTACAGTGTCAGAATACGGCTTCCAATAAATTATCTCTCTATACTGAGGGAGAGGATCCTACCTACTAAGGCAAGGACTCAATATACAGCAATAACTGTAGGAGCAAACAATCCTAAGTACTAAATTCTCAGGAAAAAGCAAGGAGAGATCCAGCATCCAGAAGTCTTCTTTAAAATCAATAATCCTTTATTGGAAAAATATTTTAAAAAAACATATGTACAAAAAGGTCACAACCCCCACGGGGGGAGATGGTGTACAGACGTGTTGCAGACCTTATGGTCCTTAATCACGGTCATACAATATTTTTTATTTTATATTTTTCCAATAAAGGATTATTGATTTTAAAGAAGACTTCTGGATTCTGGATCTCTCCTTGCATTTCCTGACAATTTCCCGGGGCACTGCCGGCTGTTCTGTGCACCTGATGTCTGAGTAAGTTGAGCTGACTATTTTTTTTTTTCCCTTTCTCTTTCTTTTGTTTAGTACTAAACTTTTTTTGATTTTGGGTAGAAATCATTTTTTTTTTTTTTAGGATCTGATGGTGGCTAGGAAAGATTTTTAATGCTATCCTTAAAGTGAATAACACAGGGGGATATGATGAAAATATGGCGAGTTACCCGAGGAGAACTCCAGTTCAGCTTAGGAAAAACACTTCCTCCAAGGGAATTAATAGCTTCTTGGACTTTTGTTGAAAATTCTGGGAACTCAGGGGCCTGAAAGAATAAGATCACAACAAAGTAACAATACCACAGGAACATTCAATGGTTCCAAGCAGGGCTGTGGAGTCGGTAAGCCAAACCTCCGACTCCTCAGTTTCCATGCCACAGACTCCGACTCCGACTCCCTCATACATGGCTCATGTTTAAGTGATAAAATTACTGTAGCACAGATTCATCTCAGCTAAAAGTCTACACGCTTAGATCAGAAACAGGACAGACATTTATAGGACATTTCATAACTTTCCCAAATTCTTCTGAAAAAATATTCCCCACAAACTGCATTGAACTACTGTACCCAATTTATTATATATTTTAGGAGTTGGAGTCGGTCCATTTTATGCCGACTCAGACTCCGACTCCACAGCCCTGGCTCCAAGCATAAAATAAGGTAAAAGTCAACAAATAAAAGAACGTACCGTAAGAGTTGTTGTGTTCTCATCATCTGACCACTGAAGATGGAAAGGGAAGATTCACATCAGATTGTATCAAATGTTAAGACACAGGAATAAATCTAGGACACCGAATATAGTGTGGTGTCTTAATTATTAATTATTTACTAGCTTGAGAACTTCCGTACCATAGTACCCAACCTAAGCAGTATAAACAGCAGGCTACCCAGATTGAAATTTAGCATAAAAACCCATTTCCCTGATGTTACCGACAAGAGGAAGAAACGCATTGGAAGGTAGAAGGACTAATAGGGTAACAAATTGTAAAGATTAGTTGGGAACCGTCCCTATTAGACAAGGCTCCATTAGAGCTTGTTTATCTACCCTCCTGGCACTACTATGTGGCACCAATAGACCCTGGTGAGCTCAAACTGCAAACAGGAAGGTCCCCAAAACAGCACAAGTGCAGCATCTCTGCTAATGTCACTGGTAACTTGGCTATAATGAAGCCTGTTACACCTCGACGAAAATGACTAAATTTCACATTGGTGAGAATGGTGATAAAATTATTCTGTTATGTACATTATAAAAAATAATCTTTACAAAGAAGCATTGGAAGTTATTACCAGACTTGGAGTGGCTGTTTATTTGCATATTGAACAACTCAGCTTATAAGGGTAACCTCAATTTTCAGTCAGAAGGTAGTAGCAAGAGGTTAAAATATCAATGTTTTATTGGTTTATTGTAAAAATGAATAGAATTATCACCCAAAGTGCAATGTGTTATAAAACCACGGATATATCAATGCAACCTGATTTAGCAGACAAAAAAAATTCTCCTGGAATTATTCTTTTCAAATACAAAGTATATTAAAAATATATTAAAAATATTTGACTACAAACGTATCCTGTTAGCATGCCCTGTTTTAACTTCACACAGGGGGCTCAGAGGGCTTACTATTAAATCGCTCAGTTATTTTGCCACAACTCGAGCACTTATATATTAGGGAGGTACTTCTTTTTACCATTTCAACCAGAAAATACTCATTGCTCAATTCATACATGGAGAATAATCATGGGAAATAAATGTCATACCACCCTTAAGTCAGAGTTATCCGAATGGACCAGATGAGTCAATTTAACTATGCGGAAACCTGTGGGCTGCTAATAAGGAGTGATAAGCAGCAGGATTTCCAAATTTGCCTATATACATGAATGTTATGACATTGTATTGATGATATATGAGACTTGAAGCTCAGGTATACTAATGCTTCAGACTCATCAAAACAGGGCAAGCTAATAGGATAAATTTGCAGACAGTTTAATATACTTTGGATTTGAAAAGAATAATTCCAGGAGAATTTTTTTTGTCTGCTAAATCAGGTAACATGGATATATGTATATCCGTAGTTTAATATGCACAGTGCACTTTAATTCTATATGTTTTTACAATAAACAAATAAAACATTGATATTTTAACCTCTTGCTACTACCTCCTTATTTGCATATTGACTAGTGTGTGTATTCATAGGTCAAGGTTTATTACATTGAAAGAGCTCACACTAAGAATAGAGAGACTTCTCCTGTATTTACCCATTGCTACAGCACACTGGGCTGGAGGATAGAAGTCTATTTTCTTTACTGTTCCCTCTCGCAGCCAGAGGTGCTTCTTAGGACAGGAGAATGAGCAATTTTCAAGCAAGTTCATCATGATTAAAAGGAAATATGACCTGGTTTCATTAGCGCGAACTTCTAAAGAGCTTGCATAGTTATCGGGGCATAGGTATAATTCTTTTTTGCGGTTAGTAATCTTTTTATTATACACTGCTCAAAAAAATAGAAGGGAACACTGAAATAACACATCCTAGATCGAAATGAATGAAATATTCTCATTGAATACTTTGTTCTGTACAAAGTTGAATGTGCTGACAACAAAATCATACAAAAATCATCAATGGAAATCAAATTTATTAACCAATAGAGGCCTACAGGCTGATCCAACTTTGATGTAATGTCCTTAAAACAAGTCAAAATGAGGCTCAGTATTGTGTGTGGCCTCCACGTGCCTGTATGACCTCCCTACAACGCCTGGGCATGCTCCTGATGAGGTTGTGGATGGTCTCCTGTGGGATCTCCTCCCAGACTTGGACTAAAGCATCCACCAACTCCTGGACAGTCTGTGGTGCAACGTGACGTTGGTGGATGGAGCGAAACATGATGTCCCAGATGTGCTCAATCAGATTCAGGTCTGGGGAACGGGCGGGCCAGTCCATGGCTTCAATGCCTTCATCTTGCAGGAACTGCTGACACACTCCAGCCACATGAGGTCTGGCATTGTCCTGCTTTAGGAGGGACCCAGGGCCAACCGCACCAGCATATTGCCTCACAAGGGGTCTGAGGATCTCATCTCTGTACTTAATGGCAGTCAGGCTACCTCTGGCGAGCACATGGAGGGCTGTGCGGCCCTCCAAAGAAATGCCACCCCACACCATTACTGACTCACTGCCAAACCGATCATGCTGAAGGATGTTGCAGGCAGCAGATCGCTCTCCACGGCGTCTCCAGACATGTGCTCAGTGTGAACCTGCTTTCATCTGTGAAGAGCACAGGGCACCAGTGGAGACTTTGCCAATCCTGGTGTTATGTGGCAAATGCCAAGCGTCCTGCACGGTGTTGGGCTGTGAGCACAACCCCCATCTGTGGACGTCGGGCCCTCATACCACCCTCATGGAGTCGGCTTCTAACAGTTTGTGCAGACACATGCACATTTGTAGCCTGCTGGAGGTCATTTTGCAGGGCTCTGGCAGTGCTCCTCCTGTTCTTCCTTGCACAAAGGCGGAGGTATCGGTCCTGCTGCTGGGTTGTTGCCCTCTTATGGCCCCCTCCACGTCTCCTGATGTACTGGCCTGTCTCCTGGTAGAAACTCCAGCCTCTGGACACTAAGCTGACAGACACAGCAAACCTTCTTGCCACAGCTCGCATTGATGTGCCATCCTGGATGAGCTGCACTACCTGAGCAACTTCTGTGGGTTGTAGAGTCCGTCTCATGCTACGAGTGTGAAAGCACAACCAACATTCAAAAGTGACCAAAACATCAGCCAGAAAGCATTGGTACTGAGATGTGGTCTGTGGTCCTCACCTGCAGAACCACTCCTTTATTGAGTGTGTCTTGATAATTGCCAATAATTTCCATCTATTGCCTATTCCATTTGCACAACAGCATGTGAAATTGATTGTCAATCAGTGTTGCTTCCTAAGTGGACAGTTTGATTTCACAGAAGTTTGATTTACTTGGAGTTATATTCTGTTGTTTAAGTGTTCCCTTTATTTTTTTGAGCAGTGTATACACTAAAATATATATACACACATATATATATATAATATATATACACACACACACACACACACCCCCTCAGGTGTCTGTCAGTGTGGATTACAACGGAATGGTCTTTTGACCTCATGTATGGTGTGCACGTGTCGCCTCTGTGGCAAGTGAGATTCATGTAGACCAGAAGGTTTACAGTTTAGGTGTTGTCAAGCTCACTTCTCACCGATATGTTACAGTAACATGGTCAATTACAATTCATAAAGTTTATTCCTATCCTACAGAGCCATGTCAGAATTAAAAAATATGGCATGACTAAGGTCCTGGAAGGCTGCACTTTTGGTGAAGGAGCCAGCTGGATGAGTTAGGGGTGCATCCTTTTCACCCTCTTCCTCCACAGAGCACGCTGGTTACTCACCTGTCCGATATATAGGTCTCCTCTCTGCCATGGCTGACTCTCTCTGCTCTCCTCAATATCAGGTTACTATAGTAACCACATGAGCACCCCTGATGTCATCTTCCAAAGCCTCATAAAGCCCACTCAGGAGACTACTCACTGCCTGAGTATTCAGGTGGCGTCCACACACTACTACTACGTGCGTTCCAAGAGTTTACAGTTCTACTATTAAAAAAAAAAAGGCTACGAAATTAAGAGAGGGAGCCCATTTTCACGAAGAATAGAAAATCCATAAAAACAACTTTATCAAAAATATTTTAAAATGCTCAATGGCATCCTCACACATCATTAAATGTAACAATAATGTATAGGTGGATATTATGAGCGAGCAAAAATTGGTGTAAATACACCTACATAGGCCTTAGGGTAGAAAAAAAAGATATGACCATACAAAAAGAATAACAAAATAGCCACAAGATCAAAGTAAACATAATTGAACAAGGCCCTATCTAAAGTCCTAAATATATCCGTAAAGATATCCTACCTAGCTGTGGAGGTTGGCACCCTACAATGCCCAATAATAGTGCCCTTCTCAACGGTGACTATCCCTACCCCAATTATATTTGTATTGATCTTGTTGTGGTTGTTTTGTTATTCTCTGGCTAAATGGATATGTGGCACTCCTATACTGTGTTGGTGTACAAGAAGGATGCCACTCTGTAATATAAAATACATAAATTATATATATATATATATATATATATATATATATATATATATATATATATATATATCAAAAGTACTTAGCACTGAAAGGAGTGGGATGTTTCTTTTTTAATTTTGTAAGCAATCCACAAGTGGTGTTGAAATTATTATAATGTTTCGATTCCCTGGACCTTCATCCGATACAGATTTCTGCTGTAGGTTTAGAAATAGACCTGCGCTGAAGCACTATTGTGAAGCCACCATAGTCACTGTGTGCAAGGCAGGTTTATTTCTATTTTTTCCCCATTCTTTTGAGTGCCAAGTACTTGCTATTTTCTGTGTCTAGTCATATTTTTTGCTTGCGTAGGTGTATTTACACCAATTTTTGCCTATACATTGTCTTATACAGTTAGGTCCATATATATTTGGACAGAGACAACATTTTTCTAATTTTGGTTCTAGACATTACCACAATGAATTTTAAACAAAACAATTCAGATGCAGTTGAAGTTCAGACTTTCAGCTTTCATTTGAGGGTATCCACATTAAAAAATTGGATGAAGGGTTTAAGAGTTTCAGCTCATTTACATGTGCCACCCTGTTTTTAAAGGGACCAAAAGTAATTGGACAATTGACTCCAAGGCTATTTCATGGACAGGTGTGGGCAATCCCTTCGTTATGTCATTCTCAATTAAGCAGATAAAAGGCCTGGAGTTGATTTGAGGCATGGTGCTTGCATTTGGAAGGTTTTGCTGTGAAGTAAACATGCGGTTAAAGGAGCTCTCCATGCAGGTGAAACAAGCCATCCTTAAGCTGCAAAAACAGAAAAAACCCATCCGAGAAAGTACTACAATATTAGGAGTGGCAAAATCTACAGTTTGGTACATCCTGAGAAAGAAAGAAAGCACTGGTGAACTCATCAATGCAAAAAGACCTGGGCGCCCACAGTATACAACAGTGGTGGATGATCGCAGAATAATCTCCATGGTGAAGAGAAACCCCTTCACAACAGCCAACCAAGTGAACAACACTCTCCAGGAGGTAGGCGTATCAATATCCAAATCTACCATAAAGAGAAGACTGCATGAAAGTAAATACAGAGGGTTCACGGCACGGTGCAAGCCACTCATAAGCATCAAGAAGAAAAAGGCTAGACTGGACTTTGCTAAAAAACATCTAAAAAAGCCAGCACAGTTCTGGAAGAACATTCTTTGGACAGATGAAACCAAGATCAACCTCTACCAGAATGATGGAAAGAGAAAAGTATGGCGAAGATGTGGTACAGCTCATGATCCAAAGCATACCACATCATCTGTAAAACACGGCGGAGGCAGTGTGATGGCTTGGGCATGCATGGCTGCTAGTGGCACTGGGTCACTAGTGTTTATTGATGATGTGACACAGAACAGAGGCAGCCGAATGAATTCTGATGTATTCAGAGCCATACTGTGTGCTCAGATCCAGCCAAATGCAGCCAAACTGATTGGTCGTCGTTTCATACTACAGATGGACAATGACCCAAAACATAAAGCCAAAGAAACCCAGGAGTTTATTAAAGCATAGAAGTGGAATATTCTTGAATGGCCAAGTCAGTTACCTGATCTCAACCCAATTGAGCATGCATTTCACTTGTTAAAGACTAAACTTCAGACAGAAACGCCCAGAAACAAACAGCAACTGAAAACCACCGCAGTGAAGGCCTGGCAGAGCATCAAAAAGGAGGAAACACAGAGTCTGGTGATGTCCATGAGTTCAAGACTTCAGGCAGTCATTGCCAACAAAGGGTTTTCAACCAAGTACTAGAAATGAACATTTTATTTACAATTATTTAATCTGTCCAATTACTTTTGGTCCCTTTAAAAACAGGGTGGCACATGTAAGGAGCTGAAACTCCTAAACCCTTCATCCAATTTTAATGTGGATACCCTCAAATGAAAGCTGAAAGTCTGAACTTCAACTGCATCCGAATTGTTTTGTTTAAAATTCATTGTGGTAATGTCTAGAACCAAAATTAGAAAATGTTGTCTCTGTCCAAATATATATGGACCTAACTGTATATAATTATGTATGGGGACGCCATTGATAATTTTTAAATATTTTTATTATCAATAAAGTTGTTCTTAGGGGTGGGGGATCTATTCTATTTTTCATATTGCTAGGTTATGCTGCAACTATACATGGTGTGCCTCCACACAAACTCTTGCTGTTCCAAGGTGCTATCTGCACACTCAGCTCTGCTTCCACAAGATATAAGTATGACATATCAGCTCCACTGTTCCAAGGTGCGGTCTGCACACTCGGGTCAACTACAACAAGGTACCTGTCTGCCACGTCTGCTCTGATGTTCCAGTGTTCTTTTCATACATTTGGATCTTCTGCAACAAGGTGCCTGTATGCTGTTCCATGGTGCAGTCCATACAGTCGGCTCTGCTACAGCACACTAGCTGTCTGACTTTTCAGCCTTGTTGCTCCAAGGTACTGTCGGCACCGCTACCATGAAGTTGCCTATCTACATCACTTTGCTGATCTGAGGTGCCTGATTGCATATCCAGTTCTGCTTATACTGTGTTCTGTTAATTATAGTGTCTGGCTTATCCAGCTCCACTGCATCCACTGTTCAGTCCGTGCTCTCAACTCTGACATTCAGCTTAGAGAATCAACCTCAACAGGTGAGTGTATAGTAGGGAACTACAGCATGGCCCTATTCACTTTTTATATTGGTGGTCACTTTTATCTTCTAATCAACTAATAAAGTCCTAAAATGGATTTTCCTTAACTATGCATTAATTTTAGTTTTTAAACACATACGTAATGGTTTTGGCTTTTTTGTTTACAGTTAGACCACTAAGGAGGGGCATACTTAATGGTTTTGGACTTTTAGGGCTGTTCCCCTGCCTCTCGGATTTCTGCTGATCTGATAGGTCATGAATTTCAGATCAGGGGGTATTATACACCCGACAGCCCCACTATTATCAGCTCCGGCCAGAAGTAAATCGTGAACTGATCTGCACAGCACAGCTTCATGCACTGTGTAGTGGCCACTGCCGAGAAGTGCAGCTCAGATCCAACTTAAGGTTATACTGAATCAATTTAATCCAGGGTCCACCCCACACTAATTCTGCCTCTTTGCATTGACAGACGACTTTCAGGAAGGGAGGTTGGTGGACCAAATGATACAAGCTATCAATCTATGCAGGGCTGTGGAGTTGGTAAGCCAATCCTCCAACTCATCAATTTCCATGACACCGACACCAACTCTGACTCCGACTCCCTCATACATGGCTCATGTTTAAGTAATAAATTTACTGTAGCACACATTCATCTCAGCTAAAAGTCTAGACCCTTAGATCAGGAATAGGACATTTCATAACTTTCCCAAATTCTTATGAAAAAAATATTCCCCACAAACTGCATTGTGCTACTGTACCCAATTTATTATAGGAGTCTCAGTTGGTCCATTTTATACCGACTCCACCAAAATAGGCTCTGACTCCACCACTAAGACTCCACAGCCCTGAATCTATGAGATACGATACTTGAAAGAGAATATAGGCAAATCAGACTTCTTGTATATATCAGTATTACCCATTGATGCACTGGACTAAATCAATTCGGGAACAAGTAGACTAACCAACAAGAAAAACCCGAACAAAAGAGATCAAGATAGAAGAAGAGGGTAAATTAAAAATCCTTTAATGAATCATGGTTAGGCCAGTGGCTCACATTAGGGAAGTATAGACAAGTGAAAATGATAATAAACCATTGTACAATTCTCATGGGCATAAGATATATGCTGATACAGATCTATATAAATAATGTGATATATGATTATACAGGACATCTAATTTCATACATAGCATGACACATACAAAAACATATCAAGTTAATTAGTCAAAAATGGCTTCACCAAGCTGAAAAAGTGCCTTGAGAAAGTCAATAAATAGCTAAAGTGCCGTGCACAGATGTAAACACTAGGACCAATAGCACCAGCAGGGTATGCCAAAAGAGTTTCCAATTTGTGACGTATCCATTCACGATATGAACAATATACAATGTGCCAAATGTAAATACATGCTATGAAGTTGGAAAGAGACCTTCTCAAGTCATACCTATGTGGTCCAGGAGAGTTGTATGGCGCCTACCCCGACGCGCATTTCGGCATAGAGCCTTCATCAAGTCTGGCCTTGAACAGAATGTGGGACTTGGAGGTAAGATACCTCCATCCTTTAGGCCAAGATCTAAGAAATTTCTACCCGTGTCCACATGCTCCAACATTGATTTGTTTGTTCAAATGGTTAGTTAGGAATTTGCCAAAATTCCTAATTTTATCTCAAATAACTTAACTTGGAATGAGAGACACAGCTTGAAATGATTGCAGAACTTGAACGATGTGGTGTTCAAGCCAGCGGATAGGGGGAGGGGGGGGGGGGATTTGGTGGTATGGCCTAAAACTATGTATGAAGCAGAAGCTTTTAAAGCTTTTAAACAACTTAGAAATAAAACATGCTATTTAAAATTAACTTACAACCCTCTCTCTAAATTTCAGAGTGAATTTTCCAAATTGTTATTACAAGCGAAGGCCAATGAGATCATTACCAAGGAGGTGTACTTGGCATTATTAGTGGAAGAACCAACGATTTCTACTTTATATTTATTACCTAAAATACACAAAAACAGCAGTGTACCACCAGGGAGACCTATTTCAGGTAGGGGAAACTACCTTGAATCAGTGAATAAATATATTGATGCCCAACTACAGCCCCTTGTGGAAGTATTGCCATCTTACATTAAAGGACACTGACTTCCTTAAAAGAATCGATGGGCTTCATTATTGACGAAAATGCAATATTAGTAACTTGCGACGTAGAATCCCTCTACACCAATATCCAGAATATGGATGGTGTAGGGGCGGTTAAATTTTTCCTTGATGTATCATCTAGTCCTCCTGCGTTCAATGAGTTTCTGGTTCAACTGTTTTTTTCTGTTTAAGGGGTCCTTCTACCTGCAGCTCCAGGGCACGGCCATGGAGGCCTCGTTTGCACCGTCGTACGCTAATTTATTCCTGGGGCTGTGGGAGAGGGAACTCTTTTTGTCGGATCAGTACACATCAACTGACCGCGTACCCATTTGGGCGCGGTACATTGATGACGTATTTATGATCTGGCAGGATTCTATTGAATCTCTTGAATCATTTATGACACTGTTGAACCAGAACTCCCTGAACATAAATTTGACCTATGATTATGACAGGACTTCTATAGAATTTCTGGATGTTCTGGTGACAAGAGACATCAATAATTGTCTACAAACAAACCTTTTTCGTAAAGCCACGTCTGTCAATGCGCTTCTTCAAGCATCATTGTCACATTGTCCACCTGCCATGGTTAAATCAATTCCAACCGGTCAATTTCTCCGTATCCGCAGGATATGTTCCAACACTGATGATTTTGAACAACAAGCCCTTGACTTAAAACAAAGATTTGTCGATAGAGGATATAGTCGTTGTGCGATTAAGAGAGCTTATAACAGAGCCCGACACACCCCTCGACATCAAATTCTATATGAAAAGCCATCATCCCCATCATCGAAACAAGTAAGATTTATTACATCTCATCAAGGACAAACGGACACAGTACGGAGTAGTTTGAATAAATTTTGGCCCCTTTTAATGGCTGACCCTATTCTTTCAGCTTAGTGAAGCCATTTTTGACTAATTTTGACTAATTGACTTGATATGTTTTTCTATGTGTCATGATATGTATGAAACTTGATGTCCTGTATAATCATGTATCACATTATTTATATAGATCTGTATCAGCATATATCTAAAGCCCCCGTCTCACATAGCGAGATCGCTGCTGTGTCACGGTTTTGGTGACGCAACAGCGACCTCACCAGCGATGTCGCTATGTGTGACACTTTGCAACGATCAGGCCCCTGCTGTGAGGTTGCTGATCGCTGCAGAATGTCCTGGACCATTTTTTGGTGGTTGCCCTCCCGCTGGTCAGCACACATCGCTGTGTGTGACCAGCGGGAGCAGCGATCAGGCTGGTAACCATGATAAACAGCGGGTTACTAGGTGCGCGTGTGCCCCTAGTAACCCGATTTTTACCATGGTTACCAGCCTGCTCCTGCTTCAGCAGGCTGGTAGCAGGAGCAGGACATCGTGGAAAGATTCTTTCCACGATGTCGCTGCTCCCCTGATCGTTGGTGAGCCTGCCTGTTTGACAGCTCACCAGTGACCACATAGCGACGCAGCAACGATCCCTGACAGGTCGTATCGCTGTCGGGATCGCTGCAGTTTCGCTAAGTGTGACGGGGCCTTTATGCCCATGAGAATTGTACAATGGTTTATTATCATTTTCACTTGTCTATACTTCCCTAATGTGAGCGCCTGTCTCTGCAGTGCCACCCACTGGCCTAACCATGATTCATTAAAGGTTTTTTAATTTACCCTGTTCTCCTATCTTGATCTCTTTTGTTCGGGTTTTTCTCGTTGGTTAGCCCTGAATCTATGTATAAACAAGTTACCTGCACCTCTTCTTCCTCATTACTGTTCAGATCTGGCTGAGAACATCCCACAGAATCTTCCCTGCATGAGAGAAGAGGAAGAAATATATTAGCTTCATAAATAACTCAGAACTTTCTTCAAATCTGCAACATAATATTGTTACCAGGCATGCAAAAGTTAGTACAGTCATTTTTTGTGTGGGCATGCAAAATTATAAAGAGATGTTTTATTAAAGGAGTCATCCCAATATCAGAGTGGAAAACTCTTCTCCATTCATCATCTAGGTGACTTTCAGAGATAGCCTTTTCCAGCAGTCACGTAGAGAATGAATGAAGCAGAGTGTGCATGCCTGATCTCCACTTCTCTCTGGGGCTCCCGCTGAGAGCAGAGATAAAGGAGAACTTTCAATTTTCTGCTGCTAAGCATTGCAGCAACTAATCATGGAGCCAAGTGGCACATGCTGTATACATTTTCAGAGCTGCTGAGCTCAGCGATTGGCTGCAGCGGTGATGTGCGCTATAGTTGTGACGTCACTGCTGCAGAGTGTAAAGAAAGATCGGAGCAGCAGCAGTCAGCGCTGACCCAGGAAGGGTGAGTAATGCCTCCGTTGTTTGACTTCCTACCTATACAAGCCTTTGCTCAAATAAAATGTTTATCACCTTTAACTGCAATACACATGAAATTGTTATGACAATCGTTTGAAATTAGTTGCCGGTTTTCTTACCTAGAAAGCCTGAACTACTGCTTCTAGCAGACCGTACAGTCTGACGTATACAATGTAATGATATTCAAATTATTAGGTCACATATACAAGACTTCTCACAGACTGTATGGTTGTCTGGGTCAGTACCGCCCAGTGTGTCTACTAGGAACGCTCTACATCCAATGTAAAATCTGCTGGACAGAAAAACAGGCAGCGACACCCTAGTATACCGCAAAATAAAAATACAGCACTCTCGTACCCCCATACATTGTCATTGTATTTTTGTTTAGTTTGCTTCCAATTGCAGGTCCGTTTTTGAGCCACATCCAATCGTGTATATAAAACATTGCCCTTGATTTTTTTAAGAAGCACTCCCATCAACATTTTTAACCTCTTAATATAATGCAATCATCATATTATACAGCACTGTGCACTTACAATTGCTCATTTTGCCTTTCTACCCAGATTATTATTTTCTTTTCCATTAGATCTATGACATCACATGATTAAACACTGACTGGCTGAAGCTCTAGGTAGAAACAGGAGGTCAATTTTCCCTGTACGAGTCATCAGTCACTGCAAAAGTCCCTGGCAGGGGGAGGAGGGAGCA
Source organism: Phyllobates terribilis (assembly GCF_046119375.1). Classification (NCBI taxonomy): domain Eukaryota; kingdom Metazoa; phylum Chordata; class Amphibia; order Anura; family Dendrobatidae; genus Phyllobates; species Phyllobates terribilis. The sequence continues at coordinate 282,872,619 of NW_027362771.1, forward strand.
GCCGGGTCAGGAGTTCAAGAAGGAAATGACTCATGCAGGGACAAGGGACTCCCTGTTTCTACAGAGCAGAGAAAAGGAGAAGAATTAGCTGGGTAGAAAGGCAAAACGAGCAATTGTAAGTACACAGTGCTATATAATATGATGATTGCAATGTACTAAAGGGATAAAACCTTTGATGGGAGGAGTGCTTCTTTAATAGACATTTGGCATGTATTGTATTTTTTTTTCTGCTACACAAGCCTAAACTACGCAGTTAAATTATTTAATAAAATCCAAAAGCATTAACTAAGATTATGAGATTTTACTGGCAAATTTAGCAGATTTCCATTCCATTGACATAGCCCTGAATAATACAGAAAATATACTCATTCTAGATTTTGGTTTACATTAATATGGAAACAATAAGCTGTACCTTCCAGAGACCACAAGTGTGCCATCATCAAGCAAATAGTCCTTTACATTTTCTGGCAAGGGTATAACAACACTAAAAAAGGAAAAATAAATATATTGTGGTTATTTCAGATTTCTAAGTAGCAGATGGTAACAACAAACTTACACAGAGAGGTGAAAACTTGCTTCACTACTGATGGGGGGAGGATTTCCTATTACCGAGTTTAATGGGTTATTCTCAAGTTCTTTAATGGGTAACATTGAAAAGCTCACATAGAAATAAGCAACATTGCATTTTACATCTTATCAAAATTCAAGAAGGCAGGGGCTTTCAATTTTATTGTTCACTGCTCGTTGCCTAGCTTAGCAGCCACCTCTGCAGTGGTGGCCAGTCTGGTAGGCAAGGAGAACAGCACTTAGAAGCTCTCTCCAATACAGCTTGTAAGTGCTGCTCTGCAGCTGGCCAGATCACTTGCCAAATTGGAGAGCCAGTGACACAAAAATGTCACTGGCTGGTCATTTAGTCATTCAGGAACGCACCGACTTCGGCAAGCAGGAATCCGGCAGGCAGGGGAGCAATCTGCTGAAGACTGAACATTAGGCAACCCATTTAATATTCAGAAAATAAAACAGATGCTAAAAATCTGATCACTTTTTGGAACATCTAACTGGATTAAATATCCTGCTGTTTAACCTTTAGACAGTATTAGGCAATGTTCACACAGAGTTTTTTGAGGAGTATTTTGGATTGGATCCACTTCAAAAACCATTTCAAAGATCACTTGAAAGAATCTTTCCAAGGGAAATCCATGTTGCTGTTCATAGGAGTTTTTTTTGAGTGTCTATTTTCTTAAAAAGAGGTTTTGAAAAACAACTGGTGAAAAAAAGAAAGTGCATGTCACTTCTGAGGAATATTCCTCCTGGAATCTCTTAAGTTTGGTACGTCAAGTCAAAAGGGTGCAAAAAGAATGACAAAATAAATAACAAAAATGATTAGACAAAAAGGTTATATAGGGATTCTTAGGTGCACAACAGGGACAGACAACTCGTGAGTGGGGGCGCCATTATCGAACTATCTCAGGGTACCACCCCCGTGGTAGGATGGGTAGTCTTAGGGACAACGTAGGTACAGTTTGGTCCCTTCATTCCTGATTGCATGTCCCTATTTGTTCATTTATGAATCTATACACTGCATCCCTTATTTGTTAGTCTAAAATCTACACAGAAAAAGAAATACCAATAGTGTGAGACTAAATAGCCCATGAATACCGTATAATTAACAATCATACCAAAGGATGTATTCAAAACAAGGCAAAAGCATAATATGATCATTTTTTTGATCCATAATCAAACCAGATAAAATGAATGCACAACGTACAATTAAAAACACAAAATATATAAAAAAATATATATATGGGGGGGGGGGGGGGGGGAATCAGAGTGTGCAAGATGGAATTATAGAATTTATAATGCAATTAATATACAGAGTATAATGTATCAGAAAAAAAAAAAAAAGTTGTACTTGTGCGAGTAGAGGAGCCATGTAATATGGCGTCTCTTCATGGTTAGTCTTGACAGCTGCGCTTGCCCTATTTATATTTCACCATATCCCCTCCACTTCAATCCCTGACGAAGCGATAGCGAAATGCGCGTTGGAGTGGTGTGAGGGGATCGGTGGTGTGTTATTTGGTTGGTATACATGATTTTACATTAACTATTGTTGCACAAGTTGTCTTATTATTATTATGCATTATCAGGATTGATTGTGGCTGCGATCAATATATTGTCTTTAGTAAGTGCTTCTTATAGTCTTTTTTATTATACCGTTCAAACATTCTCCACTGTGACATTATTTTTACATATGTATATTTAGACTAATGCACAATACACTTTTTTTTAATTATTTATTGATAATTATTTTTTTTGGCTTGTTTACAGCACTTGTTACATTTGTAGCAAATCATAGGCAAATATTCTCTATTTATTCAGTCTCCTGATTCATTATTTTGGTACAATTTTTTCTGGTGCATTATACTCTGTTTTGTACATTAATTGCATTATAAATGCTATGTGTTCTACCCTCCTTTTTCCATCTTGCACACCCTGATCCCCTCATATAGATTTTTATATTTTGTGTTTTTAATTGTATGTTGTGCATTCATTTTATCATGTCTCTTGATTATGGATCAATAAAATTATCACATTATACCTTTAACTTGTTTAAATACATCCTTTGGTATGGCTGTAAAATCTACACTTTACTGGAGAAAGATCACATGGTATTGGGATGCCTTTCCCTTACTATAGACGTTTACCTATATGATCGGGATATGTTGTTATAGAGAGATAAATTTGTTATATCATCTCCGATAACACAGTTCTTTGCCTATGCCGTCTTAGGGGCTTAAAGGGAATCCCAGGGATAGATGATGCACAAGTGGGGGTGCCATTATCGTATATCACTTTAGGGTGCCAACCTCCGCTGGTAGGAAAGGGTGTAATAGGTGATCTCTTCCTGCTATTCCCTTTCTGTTGTTGTGAAAAATTACTATTTATCGTTGTGCACTTCTTACTCTCCTATACACTTACTTTGTATTCACTTTGCTTCTATATGGACAATTTTATATACACCTGATAAAGGTTACATTTTAAAGGGTTTTTCCGTATGTTAGTCCTCTAAAAATGCCAAAAACACACCACACCTCTTCAAAAACCTCTGTGTCAAAGTTCTTCAGGAGATAAAAGTAAAATTTCCCCAAAAAAGGAACATTTCCTGAAGCAATTACCATTAGGTTCTGTTCACACTCTTTTCTGCAGTTCGGGTGATTCAGTCTGTATCGCCATTAAAGGAGAATCAGATGAATTCACGACAGGGCCATGGACTACAATGACACGAATAGAGATTTAGAGATTTTTTAACATGTCCAGACGAGCACAGAACTGTAGCAGACTGTTTCTGTGCCCATCTGAACATTTTTAGAAATTGAACTGCAGTCCATGGGGACATTGGGGGTCCGGGTTAAAACGTTTTTTTTTTTTTTGGAGGATTCAGACAGAATCACCTGAATGCACTGCAGAAATAGTGTCAACATACAGTGAAGGAAATAATTATTTGATCCCTTGCTGTTTTTGTAAGTTTGCCCTATGACAAAGACATGAACAGTCTAGAATTTTAAGGCTATGTGCCCACGATGCAGAAATGAAGCAGAAAATTTCTGCATCTCCCTGGCAGAAAAAACGCATGCAGATTGTACATGCGTTTTTCCTGCGGAATACATGCGAATTCACATGCGTTAATGTGTTTCAGCATGCGGACTGACAAGCACTTTCCAGGCGATAGCATCAATTGGAAAGTGCTTGACTAGGTCACACTATATAAATCCATGCAAACAGCATGGATTTATACAGTGTGACCGAAAAAATAAAGCTATACTTACCTCAGATGCCGCCGCGCTCCTTCCGGGTTGAAGGCATCTCGCGAGACATGACCGCGACGTCATCTCAGGTCCTGGAAGGAGAAGCGCTGCAGGGGCCGCCGGACAGGTGAAGATAAAAAATAAATAAATAAAGTTTACAGGTACAATGGCACCCAGGTCTGGAGGAGAGTCTCCTCTCCTCCAGAACTGGGTACCATCCGCACATTGAAACGCATATTATCCGCTTGTACAAATGTACAGACACGGATTCTATGCGTCTCAATGCAAGTCAATGGCGGCAATTCCGCTGCGCTTCCGCAAAATTAATGAACATGCTGCGGATTTATGAGCGCTGCAGAAACGCTGCGGAAAAATCCGCAGCATGTGCATTGACATTGCGGAATGCCATTGGGGACCATGGGGTGCGGATTACCAAGCGTTTTTGAGAGAGTGAATGCCTGGAGGGGCGTAACTAAGTATCCACCTGATCCGACCAAGGTCGCACGACGGCATACGACGCCAGTGCACCAAGGAGGAACCGAGCAGAGGGACCAGGTGCTACTCCAGGTCCGACCCCGGACACGGCTGTTGACCCACACCGGGGAATACAGGAACAGGCAGGTTAGGCTGGCACACCGACTGGTGGGTATAGGCAGACAAGGCTGGTATGCAGACGGGTGGATGCCGGCAAGCACGACTGGTATGCAAACAGGGAGGTACTGGCAGGTACGGCCGGTATGCAGGCAGGTGGATGCTGGTAAGCACGACTGGTATGCAGGCAGGGAGGTACTGGCAGGTACGACAGGTTGGAGCACAGAGTGGATAGGACCCAGTACAGACTGGCACTCAGGAACAGAACCGCAGATGCGGTGGACAAACACAGCAGAGTGAGGCCGCCCGGCGCGGAGAGCGGAGCAGGATGAGACTGCCGGAGCGGTGGGCAAAGGGTCAGAGCAGAGCGAGACTGCCGGAGCAGTGGGCAAAGGGTCAGAGCAGAGCGAGACTGCCGGAGCAGTGAGCAAAGGCAGAGCAGGCAAGAACCGCCGGAGCGGTGAGCAAAGGCAGAACAGGCAAGAACCGCCGGAGCGGTGAGCAAAGGCAGAACAGGCAAGAACCGCCAGAGCGGCGAACAAGCAGAAACCGCCGGAGCGGCAGAGCAGAGGAGACAGGGCTCTGTTCACACGGAACAGACTGAAAGGGAAAGGCAGAACCTGATACCCACAGGGTACTTGCAGTGAAGTAGCGAGTGGACCACAAACTCACAAACGGAAGTACAGTGACAACGAGCAGGAGTTAGGTACGAGTTCAGACTCTGCAGAAAAAGGGTAGATATGGGCGTAGAGAGAAACGGGAAACAGGCTGGAAGATAGTTAGGGCAGGAACAGACACAGACAACAGATCTAGGTATGCGGCCCCTAGAGGGCAGAAGGAACAGGCTAAGAGCGTGTTCACACGGGCTGGGAATTACAGCCTCCAGGAAAGGCAGAAAGACAGCTGGCTAGAGTGCACAGACAGGACACAGTTCAGACACAGGAACTGATACCGCAAGGCAGGAAACAGACAGGACCTGGCACATCAGTGACTAGAAGCCAACTGACAGAACAAGATGCTCAGGCAAGGATTCCAAGGAGGAGCTGGTTTAAATACCAGGTGACAGACAGCAATAGGCTGAGGACGCATTAGGGGTGTGTCTGCAGCAGCTACAAGAAACAGGAAGTTCGGCGGGCGTCGCCCTAAGCAGCCAGAGCAGAGCAAAGCAGACAGTATGGAAAGAAGCCAGAGTGGCAGTCTGGACTGGAAATCAAGTGCGCACTCTTGCACAGTGGGAGATGAACCACTATGCAAGGACGCCGCCAGGTATGTTACAATTAGATAAATTTATTTGAATTTTGCAGTGAGAAATAAGTATTTGATCCCTCTGGCAAACAACACTTAACCACTTCGCACCAGAGCCTGTTTTTGCCTTCGTGACCGGGCCAATTTTTTCAATTCTGACCACTGTCACTTTATGAAGTAATTACTCTGGAACGCTTCAACGGATTCCCCTGATTCGGAGACTGTTTTTTCGTGACATATTGTACTTCATGATAGTGGTAAAATTTCTTTGATATCACTTGCGTTTATTTGTGAAAAAAAAAAAATCAGAAATTTGGCGAAAATTTTGAAAATTTTGCAATTTTCAAACTTTGAATTTTCATGCCCTTAAATCAGAGAGATGTCACACAAAATAGTTAATAAATAACATTTCCCACATGTCTACTTTACATCAGCACAATTTTGGAACCAAAATTTTTTTTTTTTTTTTTTTATTAGGGAGCTATAAGGGTTAAAAGTTGACCAGCGATTTCTCATTTTTCCAACAAAATTTACAAAAACTTTTTTTTTTTTTTTTTTTTTTTTTTTTTTTTTAGGGACCACATCATATTTGAAGTCACTTTGAGGGGCCTTTATGACAGAAAATATCCAAAAGTGACAGCATTCTAAAAACTGCACCCCTCAAGGTGCTCAAAACCACATTCAAGAACTTTATTAACCCTTCAGGTGCTTCACAGGAATTTTTGGAATGTGGAAGAAAAAAAATGAACATTTAACTTTTTTCACAAAAATGTTACTTTAGACCCAATTTTTTTATTTTCACAAGGGTAACAGGAAAAAATGGAATACACAATTTGTAGTGCAATTTCTCATTAGTGCGCCGATACCCCATATGTGAGGGAAAACCCCTGTTTGGGCGCACTGCAGGGTTTGGAAGGGAAGGAGCCCCATTAGACTTTTTGAATGTAAAATTTGTCGGAATAATTAGCAGACGCCATGTTGCGTTTGGAGAGCCCCTGATGTTCCTAAACAGTGGAAACCCCCCACAAGTGCCACCATTTTGGAAACTAGACCCCTTAGGGAACTTATCTAGATGTGTGGTGAGCACCTTGCACCCCCAGCTGCTTGACAGAAGTTTATAATATTGAGCCATAAAAATAAAATTTTCACATTTTTCCCACAAAAAATGTTTTTCATTCCCTAATTTTGCATTATCATAAGGGTAACAGGATAAATTGCACCATGAAATGTGTTGTACAATTTCTCCTGAGTACGCTGATACCCCATATGTGGGGGAAAACCACTGCTTTGGTGTACGGCAGGGTTCGGAAGAGAAAGGAGCGCTATGTTGGCTGGGATAGGCAGCAGACACCATGTCACATTTGAAGAGTCGCTGACATGCCAAAACAGCAGAAACCTCCACAAATGACCCCATTTTGTAAACTACACCTCTCAAGGAATTCATCTAGGGAAGTAGTGAGTATTTTTTAATTTATACCATTGGGCAGTGAAAAAAGCATAATTATATTTTTACCACAAAAAAATGTTTTACCCTCAGATTTTACATTTTCACACAGGGCAATGGGTAAAAATGGTGCCGAAATGTGTCACACAATTTCTTCTAAAAGTGCCAATACCCCATATGTGGCTGTATCGTACCGCTTAGCCATACGGTGAGATCTGGGGGGGACGGAGTGCTATTTGACAATTGGAGAACAAATTATTGTAGAATAGGCATTTGGATTTGGGAGCACAAAATTTTCTGAATTTCTTTTGGGGGGCAAGGGCCATTTCGCTTTTCCAGAGCCTTTCTGCTACCAGTAACTTGGAAGTCCCTTATATTTTTAACAGATGACGGACCTGAGTGGGGACTAGCTTTTTTTGAGGACTGAGTTGAAGCTTTTATTGGGAACATTTTACGTAACATTTATCTAGTTTTTGCATCGCCATATTTTGAGAGCTATAATTTTTCCATATTTCGGCCGACAGAGTCATGTGACGGCTTGTTTTTTGCGGGACTGGTTGACATTTTTACTGGTACCATTTTTGGGTACGGGACATTTTTTGATCGCTTTCTATTCCGTTTTTTGGGAGGTAAAATTAACAAAAACCAACAATTCAGGAATTGTTTTTTGAGGGTTTTTTTTTCATGCCGTTCTGCGTGTGGTAAAAGTGATCAGGCAGCGTTATTCTTCGGGTCAGTAAGTTTACAGCGATACTACACTTACTGTATATTTTTTTTAATGTTTTGGCGATTTTACACAAAACAATTTTATATAAAAAATATTTTTTTGGCATTGCTTTATTCTGAGCGCTATAACATTTTTATTTTTCGGCTGATGGAGCAGTATGGCGGCTTTTTTTTTTGCGGAACAAGATGACGTTTTCAGCGGTACCATTTTTATTTCCATTTTGCTTTTTGATCGCATTTTTTTCCACTTTTTGTTTGGCGATATGAGGAAAAAAAGCAGTTTTTTGCTCCGCTTTTTATTTATTTTTATTACGGTGTGCACAGAAGGAGTTAATTAGTGTGACAGTTTTATAGCTCGGGTTGTTTCGGACGCGGCAATACCAAATATGTGTACTTTTTTTTTATTTTTTGCATAAATATACGGATTTATCGGTTTAATATTTTATTTATTTATTTTAATTTATTTTGTTTTTTTTTGTTTTTTTTTTTTACATTTTTACTTAGTCCCTGTATGGGACATTAATTTTTATTTTTCTGATCCCTGATCTCATGTAATGTAAGACATGTATTACAATACATGAGATCTTCCCTGACTGTTTCACAGTCAGAGTCTCCTGCCTGGCTACAGCTGCAGGCTGAGCCAGGCAGGACACCATATATGGCAGAGCTGGAGGCGGTCATGTGACCTCTAGCTGCCATAGCAACCCAAGGTCCTGGAAGGTATCAGGGGTCGTAGGAGAGGTAAGTGGACGACCCCCTCTCCTCCTGCTGTCTTCTATGTGCCGCGATCACTATAGATCGCGGCATATAGAAGACAGCAAAGGGTTAACATCACTGGGACCTGATCCAATCAGGTCCCGATGATGTTCCCTGTCAGAGCTATCGCTCTGCACCGCTCTTGCAGTGCTTGCAGGACCCTGGGGGTCCTGAGCGCTGCGGGACCACCCACCGTTTTTAAACGTCCGCGCTGCACAGAGCCCAGGCAGCGCGGACGTTTATTTACAGTGGGCGGTCGGGAAGCGGTTAATACTTGGTGGCAAAACTCTTGTTGGCAAGCACAGCAGTCAGACGTTTTTTGTAGTGGATGATGAGGGTTGTGCACATGTCAGGAGGAATGTTGGTCCACTCCTCTGTGAAGATCATCTCTAAATCATTAAGATTTTGAGGCTGTCACTTGGCAACTCGGAGCTTCAACTCCCTCCATAAGTTTTCTATGGGATTAAGGTCTGGAGACTAGCTAGGCCACTCCATGACCTTAATGAGCTTCTTTTTGAGCCACTCCTTTGCTGCCTTGACTGCATGTTTTGGGTCATTGTCTTGCTGGAAGACCCAGCCACAACCCATTTTAATGTCCTGGAGGAGAGAAGGAGGCTGTCACTCAGGATTTTACGGTACATGGCTCCATCCATTCTCCCATTGATGCGGTGAAGTAGTCCTGTGCCCTTAGCAGAGAAACACCCCCAAAACATAATGTTTCCACCACCATGCTTGACAGTGGGCACGGTGTTCTTTGGGTCATAGGCAGCATTTTTCTTCCTCCAAACACAGCGAGTTGAGTTAATGCCAAAGAGCTCAATTTTTGTCTCATCTGACCACAGCACCTTCCCCCAATAACTCTCATCCAGGTGTTCATTGGCAAACTTCAGATGGGCCTGCACATGAGCTTTCATGAGCAGGGGGACCTTGCGGGTAACTGCAGGATTTTAAACCTTTAAGGCGTAATGTGTTACCAATGGTTTCCTTGGTGACTGTGGTCCCAGCTGTCTGGAGATCATTAACAAGTTCCCCCCGTGTAGTTTTAGGCTTATCTCTCACCTTCCTAATGATCAAGGATACCCCACGAGGTGAGATTTTGCATGGTGCCCCAGATCAATGTTGATTGACAGTCATTTTGTATTTCTTCCATTTTCTTACTATTGCACCAACAGTTGTCTCCTTCTCACCCAGCGTCTAACTTATGGTTTTGTAGCCCATTCCAGCTTTGTGCAGGTCTATGATCTTGTCCCTGACATCCTTAGAAAGCTCTCTGGTCTTGCCCATGTTGTAGAGGTTAGAGTCTGACTGATTGAGTCTGTGGACAGAAGCCTTTTATACAGGTGACTTTGTAAGACAGCTGTCTTTAATGGAACGAGTTGAGCCAGAATTCATAAAGGTATTTAGGGGATCAAATACTTATTTCTCACTGCAAAATGCAAATAAATTTATCTAATTTATAAAATGCGATTTTTTTTTTTATATTACCGTATTTTTCGGACTATAAGACGCACCTAGGTTTTAGAAAAGGAAAAAAATAAATAAAATTTAAAGCAAAAAATGTGTTCATGATGCACTTTTAAGGGGGAGGGGGTCTTCTGCTGACACTGGTATAGGGGGTAATATCCCCCAATTCTGACAATATCCCCATATCCTGGTATATATGCCCCCCCTCTTTTTATACGTGGTCCCCATCCCATCCTGGTATTCCTGGCATCCCTACATCCTAGTATGCATGGCACCCCTCATCCCCATCCTAGTATGCATGGCACCCCTCATCCCCATCCTAGTATGCATGGCACCCCTCATCCCCATCCTGCTATGCATGGCCCCCCTCATCTTTATCTTGTTATGTATGGCCCCCTCAGCGTTACCCTGGTATGTATAGCCCCCTCATCCTTACCCTGGCATGTATGGCTCCCTCATCCTTATCCTAGTATGCATGGTCCCACTAATCCCCATCAGGCTGCACATAAAAAAAATAAATAAATAAATAAATCACCCCTACTCACCTTTCTTCTCTCTCCTCCAGCGCTGCGTCCGGTCTGCCCGCACTGATCTCTCCATGTGAGCCGCGCATGACGTCACTGCCATGCGCAGCTCACAAGGAGAGATCAGCTGCCGGAAGTCACTGCTCCCCACGCCGGGACTGCAGTGACTTCACTCTCCTTCATAGCCGGCACACAGTGTAGCTGCGCTGCGGCTGCTGCGTGTGCCCGCTTATTAAAGGGCATGAATATTCACCCCCTCCCCGCGCCCATGGGCGTGGAGAGAGGTTGAATATTCATGCCCTTTAACAGCGGGCACAGGCGATTCCGGCAGCAGCAGGAGCCGCAGTGCGGCTACACTGTGTGCGGCTATTAAGGAGCATGAATATTCATTTACTTTAGCAGCGGGGACAGTGTAGGCTGCAGCGGGCAGCTGCTGCCTCCTGTGCTCCGCTCCTCCACCGCGCTCTATAATATTATTATATATATATATATATATATATATATATATATATATATATATATATATATATATATATATATATATATATATATATATATATATATATATATATATATATATATATATATATATATATATATATATATATATCTCTCTATCAAAAAAACTGACCAGCACATCCTAAATGTGAACAGGTGCAAGCTGCAGAAACTGCATAAGATATATAAAAAGAAAGCGCAGAAGCACTCCATTATGGCCAAGATACATAAAGACAATAAAACCATTTAATTTAAACTGTGTTATTACTCAATAAGCTTTACTTACAAAAAAATGGAGGTTCTTAGCGCATAAATTGGCCAATTCATGTGTGCCCATCAACCGCTGCAAGGTGACCTCCCATCTGATGGGTACTACTCTGCCTATATACATATACATACATACACACCCAACAATCGGACTATAAGACGCAACCCCCATTTTCCTCCAAAATTTTGGAGGAAAAAAGTGAATCTTATAGTACGAAAAATACGGTATATCCCTCAATATTAAAATTAACCTACCCTTAAAATTATAAACTGTTCATGTCTTTGTCAGTGGGCAGACTTACAAAAACAGCAAGGGATCAAATTATTATTTCCTTCACTGTAGCTTCAGAAAAACGTGTTGGTTTTGTCAGCTTTCAAAAAAAACTTTGTCTGAACATGCACTTAATAGGCCATGTCGGCTATAATTTTCTGGAAAATGCCAGCGCAGTTTTTTGCCAAAGCAAGAAGTGGATCCAGCAGCAGAAATGCCAGGCAGATCCTGGGGTTTCTGCTGTGGATTTACCTCCATTTTGTGACAAAATCTATTTAATAAAAAATGTGTGTGTACATATTCTAAGGCTAGGTACACACTACAGCAAAACCGAAAGAAATGAACTGAAGTATAAGTTGGTATACATGCAATGTGTAAGAGTATGTTCACACTGGCCATTAAAACAGACAAAACCTAAGATTGAAACAAAATGAGATCTGACAGCTCAGCGCAACAGATACGATGATGGTTTGGGGTGAGCTGGACCGCAGAGTGAAGGCAAAAGGGCCAACAAGTGCTAAGCATCTCTGGGAACTCCTTCAAGATTGTTGGAAGACCATTTCCGGTGACTACCTCTTGAAGCTCAAGAGAATGGCAAGAGTGTGCAAAGCAGTCATCAAAGCAAAAGGTGGCTACTTTGAAGAACCTAGAATATAAGACATATTTTCAGTTGTTTCACACTTTTTTGTTAAGTATATAATTCCACATGTGTTAATTCATAGTTTTGATGCCTTCAGTGTGAATGTACAATTTTCATAGTCATGAAAATACAGAAAAATATTTAAATGAGGTGTGTCCAAACTTTTGGTCTGTACTGTACATAAACTGACGAGCAAGCAGAACATTAATAAAACACAGCCAGCAATCTAAAAAATAAAAATAAAAAAAATAAAACAAAAACAAAACACAATAAGGTATTTCTCTTGGATTAACAAATCTAATCGTCTGCCTAATTAAGATTTTACGCTGTATCGTCACAGAAGGCCTATGGGGCTGTGCATTATGCCAATAAGAAGGCCTATGGGGCTGTGCATTATGCCGATAAGAAGGCCTATGGGGCTGTGCATTATATTATATGAAGGACTATGGGACGTGCATTATATTACATGGAGGACTATGGAGGTTGCATTATATAAAATGGAGGACTAATTATATTATATAGAGGATTATGGTGGTGCATTATACTATATGGAGGACTATGGGGAGTGCAGTATACTGTAAGGAGGACTATGGTAAGTGAATTACACTATATGGAAGGCAATGTGGGGGCCGTTAAGGGCTATGTGAATGCCATTACAATATTTGGAGGGCTATGATGAAGCCTTTATATTTTATGGAGGGCTATTTGAGGGCCATTATACTGTATGTAAGCAATTACACAGTGTGACAGATTGTGAGGGGTCCATCATACTGTGCAAAAAGCTGTGCGGGACCCATTATACCGTTTGGAGAGCTAGTGGAAGCCTTTATTCAGTGTGGGGAGGTATGGGGGACATAATGCTCTATGTAGGCCCATTATACTGCATGGAGGGCTGTATTAGGGTCATATTTGGGGATTATACTTTGTTGGGGTCGCCATACTTTACTGGGATAGTTAAGGGGGGGGGGGGTACAGTGGGGTCATCATACTGTGTGTGGAGAGTACTTTTGAGGAATTCACTCTGGAGGAATCACACTCACACTGCATTTGGGGGGCACTTTTGTTGTCAACATACTTTATGGGTACAATGAAAGGGGAATCTAGGTGCTTCAATAGGAGAATTGCTTTGAAAGGGCTGAAAAGTTGTGAGATATGCCACTATGTGACCCGGCCAAATGTTACATTTTTTTATTTGTTTATTTTTTGGAGGGGAGCACAATTAGAACTTCTGCTAAGGGGCCCATTCCTTCTATGTATGCCCCTGCCTACAGTACATGTAGGGAACTTTACCCGACATACTGTAATGTTGTCATAGACAATCATTAACCAGATGGTAAAACTGAACACACTTTCGGCCTCTGTCTGGCAGGCATGCTTTTGCATAGCGTCTGTTTAACTGCATAGGAAAGTGCAGCAGCAGACTGAGCTTTCCTATTCAGCACGCCACAGCAAAGAAACATTTACCATGCGGCATCCATCCTGACAAAAGCCACCGTCGGGCACATATTTCTGAGCATATGTGCAGGACAATGGCCACAAATGTAGTGTGGGCCTAGCCTACGTCCTCCCTTTATATTACCCATTCCTTCTGAATAAACTTCTGGCTTTGATTTAAAGAAAAAAAGGGGGAGCACAAACTGCAAGGATACTTTGGCCCCAATTCATCAAGAGGAGAGTTTTTCTATGAGGATTTTAGCAGTTGGAAAAACTGGCATGAAAATGCCAAAACATTTTTGCGCAACTTTGCGTTGCACAAAAATGTGGCGGCTTTTTAATGTAATTTATACCAGAATTCTGCCATAATCGCTTTTATGTGCCTGTGTGTGTGTGCCGTTACCATTATTGTGTAGGGATGAATCACAGACGAGAGGGTCTTTCATGTGGACAGCAATGCCAGACAGACTCTGCAGCTCTGCTCTATCCCATTCTGCTTACAATCCTGATCATTGATGTGACATCCGTGACCGATAGCAGACAATTGCTGCCAGCCACAGTAACATTGTCTCCATACTGGCATCACATCTCACGGTAAAAGATGATTACAGCTGTCAGGTGACATCACATTACATCATTATACAAGAATTCAAACATTAGAGAAGAACAGAAGAAGTCCATTATATAGTTCATTACTTCAACTCCATAAAGAAATGTAATACTATAACATATACACACACACAGTATATATACAGTGGGGAAAATAAGTATTTGATAAAGCTGCAGATTTTGCAAGTTTTCCCACCTACTAAGAATGGAGAGGACTGCAATGTTTATTATAGGTATACTTCACCTGTGAGAGACAGAATAAAAATAAAAAATCCAGAAAAAAAAAAATAAAAAAATCACATTGTATGATTATTTTTTTTTTTTAAATAATTAGCATTTTATTGCATGAAATAAGTATTTGATACAATATAGAAACAGAACTTAATATTTGGTACAGAAACCTTTGTTTGCAATTATAGAGGTCAGACGTTTCCTGTAGTTCTTGACCAAGTTTGCACACACTGCAGCAGGGATTTTGGCCCACTCCTCCATACAGATCTTCTCCAGATCTTTTAGGTTTCGAGGCTGTTGCTGGACAACATTAAAAAGGAGCCAGCCACTACTTGTTATGATTGACCCTGTGCCCCTAAGTGTTTTTCTAATTACCTCCTGCTGTCCTTCTTGCCTGTGAGAGGCGCTATCGCTGGCCGCTCACAGGCATCACGTGACCCCCGGCTCTGACATCCGCTGATGTCACGTCAAGTTCTGGCTGCAGCCAGGGGTGACTTAATTCTGCATTCCACGGTGAGTAATGGGCTGTGGGCGAGGTTACCACGCATGTCACACCCAGGACGGGAACCTACCTAATGTGAATCCTCTCTTAGCAGTAATGCAATTCAAATTTCATATATGCATGGTATAGCGCTACTTTGTTATTTCTATATAGAGAGAGCTACTCTTAGTAAGCACCTGTACACACCTGTTTTCTGTTTGGAAGTGACGGTCAGTCTTTTGATATTTTTATACACAGGTTATCTGACAGAGCACGCCACACATCAGCCTCAGGGGGTTTTAATTACAGCAGGACCCTTCCTTCCCAGATAAATGTAGGCTGCACATTAGAATGGGTCCCAGCAATGAGAATCGCTTTATCATGGCTACCGGGTACACATGAACTGGCAAATTTATGCGCTAAGTATTCCCAATTTTTCCTATTTTCTAGAGCAGTAATAGAATTCAAATTTCATATTTGCATACTATAGCGCTACTTTATTTGATTGTCATGCTGGAAGACCCATCCACAATCTATAATAATTTTTATTTTTATAGCGCCAATATATTCCGCAGCACTTTAAAATTTTATGGTCGACTTATACAGGCAATACAGATGTTACAGAATAAGCATAACTCAAGATATTAAAAGGAGTGAGGGCCCTGCTCGCAATCTTACAGTCTATGAGGAAATAGGGGGGGGGGGGACACAAAAGGTAACATTTACATATGTCGTATAATACAGCCATAATATACTAAAAAGGGGTATGTACATAACACTACATGAACTAGTCACCAGCCAGTATGTGTACAGTACAGACAGAGGCTATTAAGTGCATGGATGGTATGAACTTGATTTTGAAGAAAATTTTAATATGGGCCAAACTAGGACAGTTAGATAGTGTGTTGAGGCGATAGGCCAGTCTAAAGAAATGGGCATTTAGGGCACGCTTAAAACTGTGGGTATTATTCGAATTGTCCTGGGTAGTGCATTCCAAAGAATTGGCGCAGCACACGAGAAGTCTTGGAGACGGTAATGGGAGGTGCGGATTATAGAGGATTTTAGTTTTAAGTCATTGGCAGAACGGAGGGCACGGGTAGGGTGATAGACTGAGAAGAAGGAGGAGATGTAGGGGGGTGTTGAAGCATGGAGTGCTTTGTGGGTGAGAGGGATAAGTTTATATTGAACTCTGTATTGGATGGGCAACCAGTGCAATGACTGGCACAGGGAAGAGGCATCGATGTAGCGGTTGGCGAGGAATATGATCCTGGCTGTTACGTCCAGGACGGATTGGAGAGGGGAGAGTTTAGTAAGAGGAGACCGATTAGTAAAGAGTTGCAATAGTCCAGACGAGAATGAATAAGAGCTACAGTAAGAATTTTTGCAGAGTTAAAAGGTAAGAAACAATCATCAATGCTATTACTGAGGGAAGGAGATTGTTGGCCAAAATCTCATGATACATGACCCCATCCATCTTCCCCCCAAAGTATGTTTCCCCCACCACGCTTCACGGTTGGGATGGTATTCATCCTTCTTCCTCCAAACACGGCGAATGGAATTGATACTAAAAAGTTCTATTTTGGTCTCATCTGACCACGTGACTTTCTCCCATGCCTCCTCTGGATCATCAAGATGGTCATTGGCAAACTTCAAACAGGCCTGGACATGTGCTGGCGTGAGCAGGGGGACCTTGCGTGCCCTGCAGGATTTTAATCCATGACGGAGTAGTGTGTTACTAACTGTAATGTTTGAGACTGTGGTCCCAGCTCCCTTCAGGTCATTGACCAGGTCCTCCCATGTAGTTCTGGGCTGATTCCTGACCTTTCTCTGAATCATTCTTACCCCACGAGGCAAGATCTTGCATGGAGCCCCCAGACCGAGGAAGATTGACAGTCACCTTGTGCTTCTTCCATTTTCTAATAATTGTTCTAACAGTTGTTGCTTTCCCACCAAGCTGCTTGCCTATTGTCCTGTAGCCCATCCCAGCCTTGTGCAGGTCTACAATTTTGTCCCTGGTGTCCTTAGACAACTCTTTTGGTCTTGGCCATAGTGGAGAGGTTGGACTGTGAATGATTGAGCATCTGGACATGTGTCTTTTATACAGATAACAAGTTCAAACAGGTGCAAAAAAATACAGGTAATGAGTGCAGAGTAAGAGGGCTTTGTAAATAAAAACTAACAGGTCTGTGAGAGGCAGAATTTTTGCTGGTTGGTCGGTGATCAAATACTTATTTCATGCAATAAAAATGCAGTTAAATGATTTATAATTCATACAATGTGATTTTCTGTTTTTTTATTTGTAGATTCTCTCTCACAGTTGTAGTGTGCCTACGATAAAAATTACAGACCTCTCCATTCTTCGTAGGTGGGAAAACTTACACTGCCGATTTTGCATGAAATACTTATTTCCCCCACTGAGTATATCCACACAATGCGGTGTATACATACGGTGCTGCTGTCTCACCTCCTGATGCTGAGCCTCTTGAATCTTGGATACCACACTGAGAACTGACAGTTCACCACTTGCTCCTTCTTCATGCTGGAAGCAACAGAACAGGAAGTGTCCTTCCTCAATTATCTTCCGGGGAAACCAATACTTGAGAAAACTTCCGCGCTGAACACTAGAACCCATAGAGCGCCATGGGACTGTTCTGAATCATTGCACTTGTAAGCAGGTCAGTGAGCGCCATCAATGGACTGAGGTAACAGTCAGGCAACAGTTATAATCCCCAGCACGACACCTCAGATTACGGCTGGGAAGGACTGATTTTAGGACTAGAGCAGGACTCCATTAGTCCACCCAGTACACTTAGTCAAAGGTGGACGGCGCACCTAGAGTTAATGGAGCTAAT
This sequence comes from Phyllobates terribilis, assembly GCF_046119375.1. Lineage (NCBI taxonomy): Eukaryota > Metazoa > Chordata > Amphibia > Anura > Dendrobatidae > Phyllobates > Phyllobates terribilis. The sequence goes on from NW_027362771.1 coordinate 282,890,458, forward strand.
CACGTGACTGCAGCGTATCACGCCTCGTTCTAGAAGGACAATCATCATGAAGTGGGCGTAGTTTAAGTTGGTGAGAGGCGTGACACACACTGGGATTGCCTGATTGGTCCGCGTGTTGGGGGTGTGGCTTGTGATTGGGTGTCAGTGTCTCGGCTGCTGCACGCTGTTTCTCACCTGGGTATTGCAGTCTGTCCCCGCCTTTTATACAGGTAGGCCAAGCTGGTGCGTTGTGGCTGGGAAGTGTCCCAGCTGCCCACACATCCGTTCTGCCACTCTGCTCCGTGTACACGCGTGGTGTGCTGCCTCTTACCCCCCCTCCCCCAGGTTTCTTCTGTGCACAGTGATGTGTGTGGAGCAGATGGTGGTAAATGATAGGAAAAACAATAAACTTAGAGGGAAATTCCAGTATTATAAAGTGATGGGAAATGTCACTCACACTCTGGCTATCTGCCACCCATGGATCCTGATAGGATGGGCTCTCAGTATGACTCCAGCCTGCTCCCTACCTGTCTGCAGCACCCCTTCTGGTGGATAGGAGTATTACATCATGCTCTTTGACATCTCTGGGCAGTCAGGTAATCCCGTACCTGCTGTGTCCTCTGGTGCAGGATGGGCTGCCACTAATGCTTGGGGATCAGATATGTGTTTTTTTTCCTATACAGCACAACTCTGTCCCCCTGCTCTACCTCTGGTACAGTCCTTCCAGCAGCATCTGCCATAATCTGGTGTAGGGAACGCCTCGTGTTATGTATGGTGGGCAGAGGGGACGTGGGCAGCTTAGACTGAGGTGCTGGGGCAGTGTTGTGCCCCTTCATTGTAAAGCTCAGGACGGTCTTGGCACTTGCTCCATGACACACGAGAACATCTGCCATGTCACTGCTGTGACAAACGCTGACAGTAGTGACTGGCACCAATATGGCGGCAGCTCCGGTGTTCTCTCCCATATGTGGACTGGCTGCTCTCTATAACAGGAGCCATGTATTGTTGCATTATAATTTGCACCCTGTAATTGGTATCTCAGAAAATGTGTTGATGGCTTCTTTTACCTCTTTTAGAACATGGAGAACCAGAATTTGGAAGGTCCTGCCAATAAAGACACCATAATAAAGGAAGAGGTATGTGATCCTTGTTGTAGTTTTGCCATCAATGTACTTGAATTTAAATTACTGGGCCCAGGAAGATGAGGGTGGGGGGACCTTTGATACGCCCCGGTGTCATTCCTCCATACTTTGCTGCTTTTCCTGCTGGGATCAACATCTGGTGTGTGCAATGCATCATGTGACCGCTGCTGCCACTCAGTGACTGCAGACCAACTGTGGCGTTATATCTAAGCCAGAAGAATACTGTTCACTCCGCTCAGACTGAACACGAGCTGTTGTTGATCCCAGAACGGCAGGGATTGAAGAGTACAGAAAGGGGGCACTGGTCTGGGAGGTATTATTATTTATTATTTTTCATTATTTTTCTCCACCCTGGATCCATTAGTGAGCGGATGTCCTGAAGTAGACTACATCTTTTAAATGCTTTGCTCTTGTTGTCCTGTTGTGAATAGAGCCCATTTAGACATAGTGTTATCTGGATCCATTCTTCCTTTTTCTTGTTTTTTTTTTTCTTTTTCCCCAATCTCGAGCTTCATTTTAAAATCTGTATTAAAGATGCTCCATTTAGACCCCTGCGTTATACTGAACTCAACCCAGTGTTGTATCTGCCTCCAGAGCTTATTTTAAATAAAAGGTGAAGTTACCAGTGTGAGACAAGTAATACAGAACAAACACATTTTTATCTCTTCTCTCTGAGCTCTGCTGTATTGCGACAATGTTGCAACCCTGACTGCTTGGAAGCTGAGAGGAGCCTGCAGATGTGTCAGGTATAATCACACACAGGTCTGCAGTGAGATCAAGAGAGCTGTTAGTCACTACATGTCTCACACTGGTAACTCCCCCCCCCCCCCCCCCCCCCCTATTATCTATAACAAGCTTTGGAGGCAGATTCTCATGCAGATCAGTGTCCGGCCCATAGACCTGAACATTTCATCTACACATAAGGAAAAAATGTGGATTTCTCTGGAATAAGACATCCAATTGCAGATATCAAGGTATCATTTTATTCAGCTCTCTGTCCTACATGCCCATATAGATGGGTTAGGACGGTTGATCCTACTGACAGATTCCCTTTTAGACCGTTACTTTACAGATGTCTTACCTTGACCTTTCCTTGTTTTACTCTCTCCATTAGAAATAGTCTAAAATGTGGTCACATTACAACCACTAGATGGCTGCTATAGGGCTGTCACCTGACACTGTGCCTATGTAAGATTCTGGTCTGTGACATCTAAGAAACCCTTTCCTACAATCCTGCACTGAGCCATAATACTGCCATATGGATACAGCCTATATCTGATGGCACAAAAATATTAGCTGCTCCAACAAGTATTTTTTTGTTTGTTTTATTAAAGAAAATGTTTTGTAGCAGATCCTATTCATTTCTGAGACACTCGGACTGATGGTAAACTTTGAGTTTCCATTAACTCTGTTTTGATCAAAGTCAAGTTAGACTGACCTAAACAGACTGGAGACTTCTAGAGAATTTCTTAAGGTTTTTACAATGAAAGGGATATTCTGAACATGAATCTTAAGGAGCGCACTGCTCCCAGTTACTGACTTCATGGTTCACCTGCGGCGGTGCGCTCCTACAGATAGGTAGTTTGGACCAGTGGCATGTTTGTGCTGCTGGTCAGAACTGTGCACTTTCCCATGCTGGTAGGAGAGGAAGCTTTACAACATGGGAGAAGCACAGAGCACAGAGTCTGGTCCGACCCAACCAGCTGGCCAGTTTTAGAGCTTTCTATAAAGCATAGAACCTCCTTGCATGCTGATTTGGCAGATGGTTGCCAGTATATTGGGCAATGAGCCATACACTATAGAATGAAAAATCCCCTGTATTTGAGAATGGAGAGTATTTTTAATGCAGAGTAGATTGCAAAGTTTCTTCTTTTTACAAGCACTTTGCAATTTTACTCATTTATGAACTCTAGGCTACCCCTTTAATAGACTATATTCAGGATTTGCTGCCAAAACTAGCTTTTTGGGGGTCACTCTCTGCACGCACTCTGATCAGCTATTTTGGAGGGGGGGGGTCAGCATTTGCCTCTTTGGTTACATTGCTCATACTGCAGAACGCCCACCTTGTGGTTGTGCTTGGTTTTGCAGCTTTGTTCCTTCCTGGTATTTTTCAGTACTGTATGAAATGAATGGTGACCTAGATGTAAACCTCTGCAGCAGACTCAACAGGAGCGACATACAGATTACACTCTTTGCAGTATCACAAATTATTCTGAATTTTTGCAACATTAAATTTCTATACCAAGTATATATGTCTGTAAGGAAAAAAAAGAAACTTGTGAGGTCTGTCTCTTACCTGAGCACACAACGTGGAGCTTTGTCTGTGAGAGCGGAGCATTTTAGCTAGATGTATAGTTTATAGGTGACACTTGGCAGTGAGAACCTATGTATTTTTTTTGGCAGACACTGGTGAAAGGTAAATGGGTGCAGCTCCAGGAAACCACTTACGTTGACCAAGAAGGAAAGACCAGGTTCGTAGCATTATTTGTGTTTGTTTTTTTATTATCCTGTAAAGTAATAAGTCTTTACGCTTACACTCACAATTTTTTCCTCTATAATTCCCTTAACCTTCTGGCTATTTCTGAAACCTGGATCCAGCATTCAGACACCACCGCAGCTGCTGCTCTCTTGTTTGGTGGGCTGAAATTTTCACATGCCGCCAGACCTGAGAATAGACAGGGTAGAGGTGTTGGTCTGCTTCCTTCACCACAATGTGGTTTCCAGGTCACCCCCCCCCCCAGTTCCCTCACTTATATTTCATTCCTTTGAAGTGCACACAATCAGACTCTTCAAACCCTTCTCCCTGGGAGTGGCGTTTGTGTATCGCCCTCCAGACTCCTCCCGCCAGTTCCTGGATCACTTTGCTACCTGGCTTCCTCACTTTCTATCCTGTGACATCCCCAACATCATCATGGGAGACTTTAACATCCCCATCAATTGATCCCCTCTCCCAGTCTGCCTCTCATCTACTTTCTCTAACCTCCACATTCGGCCTCTTACAGTTTACTAATTTTCCTACGCACAAAGACGGGAATACTCTGGACCTGGTCTTCTCCCATCTCTGCTCACTGCATGACTTTACTAACTCCCCTCTCCTGCTCTCGGACCACAACCTTCTTTCCTTCTCTGTCAAGAACTGTCTCCTCACCCGGGACACCCCCACTTTACCACACTTCTAGGAATACACGTACCATTAATACCCAGCAGCTTATGGACAATCTCCACACATCTTTAGCCCCCATCTCCTCCCTGTCCGGACTTAGCATTGTCACACTACAATAATATACTGAAGAGCGCCCTAGATGAAGCAGCACCTTCTACATGCAGAAAGACCTGACACAGACAACGGCAGCCCTGGCACACAATGCAAACACGCTTTCATCAGCGTTGCTCAAGGTGTGCTCAGCGGCAGTGGAGAAAATCTTTTAGCAGCCGACTTCATCCACTATAAATTCATTCTGAAAACCTATAACTCTGCCCTTCATCTGGCCAAACAATCCTACTTCACCACTCTCATCACTTCACTGTCCAACAATCTAAAACGACTTTTTTAAACCTTAAACTCCCTGCTGAAACCTAAAGCACAGGCCCCCATCACCAACCTCAGCGGGGAGGATCTGGCCACTTATTTCCTAGAAAAAAACAACCACATCCATCAGGACATCTCAGCCCAATCTCCTCAGTGCCTGGTTCCCCTTCCCTGCCGCACTTGCTCACTAGCCATCTTTGAGCCTGTTACAGAAGAAGAAGTTACCCAGCTCCACATTTCTTCTCGACCTGAAACAGTGACCTCATTCCTTCACATCTCCTGCAGTCTCTCTCGCTTGTGGTCACCACTCACGTGACTAAAATATTTAACCTCTCTCTTTCTTCAGGTATCTTTCCCTCCTCATTTAAACCTGCTATCATAACCCCTTTACTTAAAAAGCCATCCCTGGATCAGAACTGCCCTGCTAACTATAGACCTGTCTCTAACCTTCCTTTCATCTCTAAACTCCTGGAACGCTTGGTCCACTCCCGTCTAATCCGCTATCTCTCAGATAACTCTCTCTTTGACCCTCTACAATCTGGTTTCCGCTCCTTACACTCCACTGAAACTGCCCTCACTAAAGTCTCTAATGATCTACTAACAGCTAAATCCAAAGGTCACTGCTTCCTGCTGATTCTCCTGGATCTCCTTGCCGCATTTGACACTCTGGATCACCAACTCCTTCTCACTATGCTCCGCTCTATAGGCCTCAAGGAAACCGTTCTCTCCTGGTTCTCCTCCTACCTCTCTGACCACTCCTTCACGGTCTCTTTTGCCGGCTCCTCTTCCTCTCCTCGTCCCCTTACTATCGGGGTCCCGCAGGGCTCAGTCCTAGGCCCCCTCCTCTTCTCTCTATACCCTGCCCCTATTGGACAAACAATCAGCAGATTTGGGTTCCAGTATCATCTCTATGCGGACGACATAACTATACACCTCTCCACCTGACATCACCCCTACGCTAATACAAAATACCAAGGATTGTCTGTCTGCTTTCTCTAACATCATGTCCTCCCTCTATCTTAAACTGAATCTCTCTAAAACTGAACTTCTTGTGTTTCTCCTCTCTACTAACCCAACTCTACCTAACATCGAAATTACCTTTGAGGGTTCAACCATAACTCCCAAGCATCACGCCTGCTTTCTTGGGGTCATATTCAACACTAACCTTTCCTTTACTCCTCATATCCAATCACTCACTTGCTATTGTCACCTGCATCTTAAAAACATCTCCAGAATCCGACCTTTTCTCACTTTTGAAACTGCTAAAACTCTGACTGTCGCTCTTATTCACTCTCGTCTGGACTACTACAACTCTCTTCTGATCGGTCTCCCTCTTACCAAACTTTCTCCTCTCCAATCCGTCCTGAATGCAGCAGCCAGGGTCTTATTTCTGTCCAGCCGCTTCACCAATGCCTCCATCTTGTGCCAGTCTTTACACTGGTTGCCCGTCCGCTACAGGGTCCAGTATAAACTCATCGTTCTCACCCACAAAGCTCTCCACAGTTCTGCACCGCCTTATATCTCCGCTCTCATCTCTGCCTATCGCCCTACACATGCCCTCCGTTCTACAAATGACCTAAGACTAACATCCCCCATAATCCGAACCTCGCACCTACGTCTCCAAGACTTCTCTCGTGCTGCGCTAGTTCTCTGGAATGCACTACCCCAGGCGATCTGACTGATGCCTAGCCCCCATGTCTTCAAGCGCGCTTTAAAAACCCATCTCTTTAAACAAGCCTACAACCTTAGCTACTCAGTAAATTAACTTTACCCTGTTCCCTCCTTCTAAATATTATTCAGAATCTGTTCCCTACTCTTCATCTATCTCCACACCCTCCATGCACAAGATAACTGCACTTGGTACTTGAGTATTGCACTTAAACATACTGGCTGATGACCGGATCATACAGTTTTATATGAAAATCCCTATTTATTATATATATATATTATTGCCAGACCTGAAAGAACAAGCACTTTTCACCTCTTGTTTCCCACCATTTCCTTGTAGAATGTAAGCTTGCGAGCAGGGACCTCACTCCTGATGTAACTGTTTAAACTGTCTTAAATTGTATTGAATTCATTGTCTGTATATGACCCCGCTTAATTGTTAAATGCTGCGGAATATGTTGGCGCTATATAAATAAAAATTATTATAAGTCTTTACCAACGAGCCGTCATGTATTTATACGGAACCTTCTAGTAAGTAAGAAGCAGCTGAGCCCATGAATAAGGTCCTTACAGTAAGATCATGTGCTTGCTATCGTTCCGCTATTGTGTTTATTTAATATATAGTTATGCAAAAACCAGTTCATCCTTAGTTCAGCTGCTCCGTAGCCATGAAGTGACTGGATGCAATGAGCTGCGCTGACTCCGTGCCCTCTATGTACAGCCAGCAGTAAAGAATAAATGTGAATGCTGCAATGCATCTACTATGAATCATGGCAGCACTAAGCATTTTCTGCACATCCACCGGGCCTTACTATTTATGTGTAATAAGACAATTGAAGCCATGGACTAAATTAGGATTGGTTGCAAAATTCGCAGTTAAAGGGAACATGTATGCTGCTATGTCCGAGGCCACCATATAGTAGTGACAGACGGGTGATTTCAGCATCTCTCAATTATGTGTGTAATATTCAGTAGGACTGTGAACAGTATGTGACCAGCGACGAATCTGATATGTGATATGTGGGATCTTGCTGGGGACAAATCTGTCAATCAGCGGCTGGGTTTGGGGGGCGTACGTGCTACACATCACATCATGCATCCCTTTCTCCTCCTGATAGCTGCTTCTTCATGCCTTTCTCGCAGATCATACTTTTTACTGCCACTCCATTTAGCTGTGCCGATCATCATGTAGAAACCTCGTCCTAGCACAATGGTTCCCCATATATCATAGCACATCATAGGGAAGCTGTCAGTCGATTGATGCTGACCATACCATGGTCAGCATCAATCAGATCTCAGCTGCTTGAATGCAGCCAGGTAGGTCTTTCTCTGGAATCCTGCGGTGTTTCTGAGAAAACGTAGTTTGAAGATCTGGCCAGAAATTAAGAGAGTCCTGATTCATCTAGTGCCACCCCCAGCCGGCTTCTCACCGCTCTGCTCCAGGTGATTGACAGGTTTCTCCCTATGTATACATAGGGAGAAACCTGTCAATCAAATAGAGCGATGCAGGGAGAAGCCAATTGTGACGCCAGACTCATCAGATCTCTCCCTATAATATCTGGTTGGATCTTCAAACTATGTTTTCTTTGAAACACTGCAGCATATCAGAAAAAAACATACCGGTACTTGGCGGTAATTGTGTAGCCAAAATCTGAATCGTGCGGTAGTTCCCATGAGGAGTTCCAACATTTCATAGTAAGAATAGCTCGGGTATCTCTGGGACCATAACGGACCCCATTATGAGTCAGTGATGTCTGTTGGGCACCATTGATATTCTGGTTGATAAATCCATCATTAGCGCTTTGCTTATGAACAGAAAGGCACAGCTCTGATGGTAACTGAGCTGAACAGGAGGGGATTTATGTTACAAAGTAAAAAGTATGTACATTACTGAAAGAGAGCTATTCCTTTATAGATAAAGATATTGTTATTCATACCATTTTGTCATGCCACAGAACATGGGAAACTGTAAAACGAACAACAAGAAGAGAAGGCAATGCAGTGGATGGTAAGTGGCTGCCATTGTATTGGGGGTCTTTGGTGGGATGTAAATAATGCCATAATTAAGGGTGTTTTCCTTTTGTCACTGATTAGGTGTAGCAATAATCCCAGTACTGCAGAGAACCCTCCATTATGAATGTATGGTGCTCATCAAACAGTTCAGACCTCCTCTGGGAGGCTACTGCCTGGAGTTCCCTGCAGGTATTGTTCCCACTATTGCTTCTCTTCCAATTCTAGGTGTATCTGAAAGAGAATCGTGGAGCAATGGGATCTGATGTGCTGGATAGGGACACAATCCTGGAAAAAATATAACTTTAATGTATTTTTACAGGTGTTAGTTTCTTTGTTTTCAATGATACAATCAAAGAAAAAAAAAAAAAAGAACTTACTGAAAAAAATTTTACTTTTGAGTTTTTCATTCAATTTATATGCTGCCCCGAAAACCTTTGCAACAGACATTTATGCCTGTCCTGTTAGTATAGAATGGCTGGGCTGTCAAAGGATAACCACAACCTTATGATGGTGAGGACAGTGCCTACATTTGATGGTACATGTCCATTTTTTTTTTCTTCTTTCTGTGCACTGATCATAGCTAGTTCAGGTAAAGGCAGAGGTTTGCCATTTTCAGGCTCTTCATATGTAACTCATAATCTATATTTAATGTAAAGGATGGACATACAATATTGGAGCACTTTCTGGCACTATCATAGTGTGTGGCTGGCACCATCACAGGTGGCACTGTGTTTGGGGATTGTACTGTAAAGTGTATAAGATCTGTCTTGGGCAACAAGCCAGGCAGAACGGTTATTATTTCTAGTGCACACCTGATGGGACAGTGTGTCTGGCTTTCATTTTTATGCCCCTCTGGCCTAGCACTGACACTGTAAAGTTTTCTGTTTTAATGGGAATTCTCAGCCAAGACATATTTTGCATAGTCTCTGGATCATTTTTAGAAGATGGGGGTAATCTGATTCCTTGTTTGCTGCTTTAGCTTTGAGAAGAAATGGTGGAGAGGTGGCTACACATGTGCAGCCCTCATCAATGCACTTCAGAACATGCAATCTCCAAATCGGTGGTGGTCCCAAAGATGATACCCTCTCATATAAGACATATAAGGAAGGAATATACTATTGATATGCCATAAATTTCTTAAATTCAATGTATTCACCCCAAGGCTGTAGGTCTAGTGGGGGCCAATTCTGGTCTAATGTGGATAGCTGGTCCCACCGGTATGCCGCTTCTATCCGGATTAAACGGATCTCCCAGCTGGAGTCCGTAAGAGTAAGGTTTGGAGTGTGTATCCGGCTGATTGAGCGCTCCCATGGTCACAAGGAATAATTATCCAAAAAAGGATTTTCTTCTTCAATAGATTTATTCAAGTTCATAAATAGATAAAACTGATATATAAAACTATGTGCTGCCGAAGCTTTTTGGATAATTATTCTTTGTGACCCTGGGGGCGCTCAATCAGCCGGATACACACTCCGAACCATAAATTTCTTAGAAGGGAATACTCCTTTAAGTTTTATTGTGGCCCCTTGTGAGTAGAACAATCTGGCTATGTGGCCACTGGATGCTAACAGTTCTGCATAAGTTCTGCATTTGTATAATGACATCAGTTATGAGGAAAAAAAAAATGTTCTATGGCATGAGCTACATGTTGTAACATACCTGGCGGCGTCCTTGCATGGTGGTCCATCTCCCACTGTGCAAGAGGGCGCACTTGATCTCCTGTCCAGAATGTCTCTCTGGCTTCCCTCCATGCTGTCTGTTTGTGTCTGTTTCTGCTGCTTAAGGGCGGCGCCCGATCACTTCCTGCCTTTTGTACCTGCTGTGGGTCACACCCCTTGTGCGTCCTCAGCCTATTGCTGTCTGTCACTTGGTATATAGCTCAGCAGCTCCCTTCTATCCCTGCCTGAGCATAGTGTTTCCTTCAGTGTGTGCTTGCACTCTGAAGGTGCCAGGTCCCGTCTCTTGTCTCCTGCTTTTTGTATCAGTTCCCGTGTCTGAACTGAGTCCTGTATGTCTCCTGCTTTGCGGTATCAGCTCCCGTGTCTGAACTGTGTCCTGTATGTCTCCTGCTTTGCGTTATCAGTTCCCGTGTCTGAACTGAGTCCTGTATGTCTCCTGCTTTGCGGTATCAGCTCCCGTGTCTGAACTGTGTCCTGTATGTCTCCTGCTTTGCGGTTTCAGCTCCCGTGTCTGAACTGTGTCCTGTATGTCTCCTGCTTTGCGGTTTCAGCTCCTGTGTCTGAACTGAGTCCTGTATGTCTCCTGCTTTGCGGTATCAGCTCCCGTGTCTGAACTGTGTCCTTTTTGTGTTCTCTGGTCTGTCCTGTCTGAACACGCTCCTTGCCTGTTCGTTCCGCCTTCTAGTGGCCGATTTCCTAGACCCGCTCCTGTGTCTGGTCTGTCCTGTCTGAACACGCTCCTTGCCTGTTCGTTCCGCCTCTCTGGGGGCCGTATTCCCAGACCCGCTCCTGTATCCCTCTGCAGTGTCGGTCTCCTCCGTACACTCAGTTCCAGTCTGAACTCTCTCCTGTCCTTTACCTGTTTTGCCTCTATGTCCGTTCCCTTCCTTTTTCTGCAGAGTCTGAACTCGTACCTAACTCCTGCTTGTTGTCTCTGCAAGTACTGTGTGAGTATCTGGCTCTGTCTTTCCCTTCCTGTCTGTTCCGTGTGAACAGAGCCCTGTCCTCCCTGCTCAGCCTTGTCTGCACTCTAGCTGTGCTTGCCTGTAACCCTCTGCCTGTATTGTTCCTGAGTCCCGGTGTGTACTGGGTCCTATCCCGCCTGTGTTCCTACCTGCTAGTGCCTCCCTGTCTGCACTCTAGCTGTGCTTGCCTTTACCCCCCTGCCTGCATACCCGCCTGCCTGCATACCAGTCGTGCCTGCCTATACCCTCCAGTCTGTGTGCCAGCCTACCAGCCTGTTCCTGTATTTCCCTGTGTGGGTCAACAGCCGTGTCCGGGGTCTGTCCTGGAGTAGCACCTGGTCCCTCTGCTCGGTTCCTCCTTGGTGCACTGGCGTCGTATGCCGTCGTGCGACCCTGGTCGGATCGGGTGAATACTTAGTCACGCCCCTCCAGGCATTCACTCTCCGGCACGGTCCAGTGGAATCACTACAATCACACGCACACGCCGCTTAGCCCGGGCGTGTGCATAACAGCATGCTCAGGCCATGGTTCCCGTTGAGCCCCACGGCCTTCGCTCTTTGAGAAGTTTTTCCAGCGAATACATGCATTAAAATAAAATAAATAAATTTTTTTTCCCCCTTTAGCTGAGTTCCAGGCGAATTACGCACCCGTCCAGATGGATCTATCAGCCCTCGTTCCTGCGGATCCGCCACGTTACTATGGGGATCCAAGACAGTGTCGTGCATTTGTGGAGCAATGCATGCTACACTTTAAGGCCTACCCTCTCTATTTTCCTTCCGATTGGGCTAAAGTGGCCTTTATGATTGACTACCTAGCGGGTGATGCCTTGAAATGGGTCACCCCCCTATGGGAAGCATGGGATCCTGTCATCCTTGACCTGCAGGCCTTCCTGGTGGCCTTTCGTATGGTCTTCGAGGACCCTAACTCTGAAGCCCCTGCTGAAGCTTCACTTCCCAATATCCCGGAGCAGCCCCGACGGGTAATGTGTGTGGGTAGCGCAATAGTCCTCCAGCCCAATGAGACTACTGCCCACCCAGAATCCTCACAGGGTGACTACGCTTTCCGGAATACTTCTCTCAACCTCAAGAGGCAGTCCAGACGTGCTAGACTTAGAGGCAAGCCGTCACGCCAGGGTCTGTCCTCCCTGAGACCTCCTGACCCCAACCTTGAAGTCCCTACTGAAGCTTCATCTCCTTGTATCCCGGAGAAACCCCAATGGGTAATGTGCGTGGGTAGTGCACCAGTTCTCCTGGCCGAAGAGACTTCTGCCCATCCAGACTCCACACAGGAGAACTTCCTGCACCCGGCATCAGATGCTTCTTTCTCTTTAACCGGTGTGCATGTCCAAGGATGCTCCAAAGCTGTGGTTACCTCAGAGTCTGTGCACCTCTACTACCTGGCGGAGGATCCCCTGTTGCCTCCTGAACCCTCCGGGATACCACTCGATGACAAATGGAGAGAGACTTCTCTACACCCGGTACTCAATACTTTGTCCGCTTCGTCCTGTGAGCCTGACAATGGGTACCCCAAAGTGGTAGTTACCTCCGAGTCTCTACACCCCTCCGACCAGGCGGAGGATCTCCAGTTGTCTCCTGAACCCTTCGGGGTGCTACCTGGTAGCGAAAGGACAGAGACTTTCCTATACTCTGTACCTGATACCTCGCTCGCTTCGTCCAGTGAGTCCAACTTAGTGTACTCCGAAGCAGAGGTTACTCCTGAGTCTCTACACCCCTCCGACCAGGCGGAGGACCTCCAGTTGTGTTCAGAATCCTTCGGGGTGCCACCTGGTGGTGAATGGACAGAGACTTTCCTATATCCTGGATCTGATACCTCGCTTGCTTCGTCCAGTGAGTCCGACCTAGTGTACTCTGAAGCAGAGGTTACCCGTGAGTCTCTACACCCCTCTGACCAGGCGGAGGACCGCCAGCTGTCTCCAGAACCCTTCGGGGTGCCACCTGGTGGTGAATGGACAGAGACTTTCCTATACTCGGTACCCGATACCTCGCCTGCTTCCTCCAGTGAGTCCGACCTAGTGTACTCTGAAGCAGAGGTTACCCGTGAGTCTCTACACCCCTCTGACCAGGCGGAGGACCGCCAGCTGTCTCCAGAACCCTTCGGGGTGCCACCTGGTGGTGAATGGACAGAGACTTTCCTATACTCGGTACCCGATACCTCGCCTGCTTCCTCCAGTGAGTCCGACCTAGTGTACTCTGAAGCAGTTGTTTTCTCTGAGCCTCTGCACTCTTCTGACCCGGCGGAGGACCTCCAGTTGTTTCCTGAATCCTCCGGGATACCACCAGATAACAAAGAGACAGTGACTTTTCCTCATTATGTACGTGATAACCCGTCTATTTCTTCCTGTGAGCTTGACAAGATGTACCTCGAAGCAGAGATTACCCTTAAGTCTCTGTCCCCCTCCAACCCAGTGAACGACTGGCCCTCGAATTCCCTGCGGAAGATTCTGGCAGGCCTGAAGAAGAGGGGGCGTAAGGGGGGAGGTACTGTAACATACCTGGCGGCGTCCTTGCATGGTGGTCCATCTCCCACTGTGCAAGAGGGCGCACTTGATCTCCTGTCCAGAATGTCTCTCTGGCTTCCCTCCATGCTGTCTGTTTGTGTCTGTTTCTGCTGCTTAAGGGCGGCGCCCGATCACTTCCTGCCTTTTGTACCTGCTGTGGGTCACACCCCTTGTGCGTCCTCAGCCTATTGCTGTCTGTCACTTGGTATATAGCTCAGCAGCTCCCTTCTATCCCTGCCTGAGCATAGTGTTTCCTTCAGTGTGTGCTTGCACTCTGAAGGTGCCAGGTCCCGTCTCTTGTCTCCTGCTTTTTGTATCAGTTCCCGTGTCTGAACTGAGTCCTGTATGTCTCCTGCTTTGCGGTATCAGCTCCCGTGTCTGAACTGTGTCCTGTATGTCTCCTGCTTTGCGTTATCAGTTCCCGTGTCTGAACTGTGTCCTGTATGTCTCCTGCTTTGCGGTATCAGCTCCCGTGTCTGAACTGTGTCCTGTATGTCTCCTGCTTTGCGGTTTCAGCTCCCGTGTCTGAACTGAGTCCTGTATGTCTCCTGCTTTGCGGTATCAGTTCCCGTGTCTGAACTGTGTCCTTTTTGTGTTCTCTGGTCTGTCCTGTCTGAACACGCTCCTTGCCTGTTCGTTCCGCCTTCTAGTGGCCGATTTCCTAGACCCGCTCCTGTGTCTGGTCTGTCCTGTCTGAACACGCTCCTTGCCTGTTCGTTCCGCCTCTCTGGGGGCCGTATTCCCAGACCCGCTCCTGTATCCCTCTGCAGTGTCGGTCTCCTCCGTACACTCAGTTCCAGTCTGAACTCTCTCCTGTCCTTTACCTGTTTTGCCTCTATGTCCGTTCCCTTCCTTTTTCTGCAGAGTCTGAACTCGTACCTAACTCCTGCTTGTTGTCTCTGCAAGTACTGTGTGAGTATCTGGCTCTGTCTTTCCCTTCCTGTCTGTTCCGTGTGAACAGAGCCCTGTCCTCCCTGCTCAGCCTTGTCTGCACTCTAGCTGTGCTTGCCTGTAACCCTCTGCCTGTATTGTTCCTGAGTCCCGGTGTGTACTGGGTCCTATCCCGCCTGTGTTCCTACCTGCTAGTGCCTCCCTGTCTGCACTCTAGCTGTGCTTGCCTTTACCCCCCTGCCTGCATACCCGCCTGCCTGCATACCAGTCGTGCCTGCCTATACCCTCCAGTCTGTGTGCCAGCCTACCAGCCTGTTCCTGTATTTCCCTGTGTGGGTCAACAGCCGTGTCCGGGGTCTGTCCTGGAGTAGCACCTGGTCCCTCTGCTCGGTTCCTCCTTGGTGCACTGGCGTCGTATGCCGTCGTGCGACCCTGGTCGGATCGGGTGAATACTTAGTCACGCCCCTCCAGGCATTCACTCTCCGGCACGGTCCAGTGGAATCACTACAATCACACGCACACGCCGCTTAGCCCGGGCGTGTGCATAACACATGTAAGGTTCTGGCCGCAGAGACTTTGTACATAATTAACAAGCCCCTTAAGTTTTCTGGCGGTTAGGGGTTGTGGAGTTGAATCCTGAACCGATCAAACATTGATAGCCATCATCATGACCGTTGAGCCTGTTGTAAGATATTCTTCTCGAAGATGGAGTCCTACATCAAGTTCAATATCTATTTTGATGGGCAGCTGAAAAAAATATTGAATAGGCAACTTCTGGAAATCTTTCTCCGTCCCCTACCCCTGGTCTTTGCCATTACCACTGTCTCGTGTAACATTACATCACATTGGGCACATTCTCCATTGGCCGCAGATTGTGGTTGAATTTTCATTCATGGCTTCATGTAGAGAATGTGGCCACATGGACAATGCATTATGAGGATTATCTTGAAGTAATAGAAACCAGGGACAGGAGACAGAAGGATTGAGAAGGTAATTCTATTAACTGTTTTAATGATCAAACAACCCCTTTCAGACTCTCTTACTTAATATTGTACCATGGACTCTGTAAGTAGGATTGTACTATATAACCACTAACTTCCAGCTGTTACCTTGTAGTATAGTAATGCATTTTGGGAAAGCTCATCCTCCAAGCACCTTGAAAACTCCTTTTTATGTATTTTTTGCACACCTCAAAAAAATTAAGATGGTTTTATACTTTCAGCATAGCTTTATGTCTGCAGTGTCTGAACAGCTACTTGGAAATAAAATTATTATAGGGATAGATAAGAGTACCCCCTAGTTATTATAACTTTACTGCAATCTTATCCTAGGTCTCATAGATGAAAACGAAACTGTGGAACAGGCCGCACTTCGAGAACTGGAAGAGGAAACTGGGTACAAAGGAGAAGTCATTGAGTGCTCCCCAGGTCCGGTAATGCAAACTGGAGAAAAATGGAGTCACAAATGTATCATATAAAAATAACAGTTTTGTTGTATCGTATTAAAACAAACAAAGTTCATATAACCATATCAAGTTCACAAAAGGAGGATGGGAGATAATAGCAGCATATTAACACGATTGAAACACTATCAAAGACCTGATTCCTTAGAATTTGGTATAAATTGCCGTCTATGGAGAGCAAGCTATAAAGGGCAAGTGCCGTTCAAAGGAAAATACCCTGATACAGCATACTCCTGATCAAGTACTATGCATAAGAATATAATGCAAAGATGCTGGTGCTTAACCACAGTGCAAGTGAAGTTCAATAAAGTGTAAATCTTACCCATGGTACACACAACAATAGTGCCACATGTGATATCCGCTGCAACAAAGCGCGTTTTGCGTGCCTGCCTTCTCAAGGGGTTCAGGTCTGGTAATAGTTAGATGGCTTTATTTTAGTACAATAGCTCGCCATGTAAAGTATCAAAGGGAATCTGTCAGCAGGATTTCACCCACCCCAAACTACAGGGTGGGCCATTTATATGGATGCACCTAAATTAAATGGGAATGGTTGGTGATATCAACTTCCTGTTTGTGGCACATTAGTATGTGGGAGGGGGAAAACTTTTCCAGATGGGTGGTGACCATGGTGGCCATTTTGAAGTCTGTCATTTTGATCCAACTTTATTTTTTTCAATGGGAAGAGGGTCATGTGACACATCAAACTTATTGAGAATTTCATAAGAAAAATAATGGTGTGCTTGGTTTTAACATATCTTTATTCTTTCATGAGTTTTTTACAAGTTTATGACCACTTATAAAATGTATTCAAAGTTCTGCCCATTGTGTTGGATTGTCAATGCAACTCTCTTCTCCCACTCTTGGCACACTGATAGCCACACCGCAGAAGAAATGCTAGCACAGGCTTCCAGTATCCGTTGTTTCAGATGCTGCACATCTCGTATCTTCACAGCATAGACAGTTGCCTTCAGATGACCCCAAAGATAAAAGTCTAAGGGGGACAGATCGGGAGACCTTGGTGGCCATTCAACTGGCCCACGATGAACAATCTACTTTCCAGGAAACGGTTCATGTAGGAATGCTCGGACCTGACACCCATAATGTGGTGGTGCACCATCTTGTTGGAAAAACTCAGGGAACGTGCCATCTTCAGTGCATAAAGAGGGCAACACATCATCATGTAGCAATTTCAGATATCCAGTGGCATTAAGGTTTCCATTGATGAAGAATGGCCCCACTATCTTTGTACCCCATATACCACACCATACCATCAAGATACGAGATGTGCAGCATCTGAAACAACGGATACTGGAAGCCTGTGCTAGCATTTCTTCTGCGGTGTTGCTATTAGTGTGTCAAGAGTGGGAGAAGAGTGTTGCATTGACAATCCAACACAATGGGCAGCATTTTGAACACATTTTATAAGTGGTCATGAACTTGTAAAAAAAACTCATGAAAGAATAAAGTTACGTTAAAACCAAGCACACCATTGTTTTTCTTATGAAATTCTCAAGTTTGATGTGTCACATGACCCTCGTCCCATTGAAAAAAATAGTTAGATCAAAATGGCCGACTTCAAAATTGCCGCGATGGTCACCACCCATCTGGAAAAGTTTTCCCTCTCCCATATACTAATGTGCCATAAACAGGAAGTTGATATCAACCATTCCCATTTAATTTAGGTGTATCCATATAAATGGCCCACCCTGTATATGCACATGTAGCTCTTTCAAAGACAAGTCCTGCAATACCTTTACATGGCCAGTCAGTTCCTCTGTACTGAGAAATCAGTGTTTGAACTGATATGCAAATGAAGCTGAAGATCTGAAGCCTCTGTCACTCCAGCTCTATTCCCCACCCAGCGCTGACTTCTGCTTGACTGATGGCTCCTTTGCCTGAAGTCACAGAACATAGAGGATATCAGGCAAGCAGGAGGAGCCAGCGCTAGGCAGGGAATAGAGCTGGAGTAACAGAGGCTTCAGATTTACAAAAAGGTTTTCAGCTTCATTTGCATGTCAATACAAACAATGATTTCTCAGAAACTGGAACGGACTGGTCACGTTAAAGTATTGCTGGACTTTTCTTTGAAAAAGCTAAATGCATGTATAAATAGTTTGGAGGGTGAAATCCTGCTGACTAATTTCTATTAATGATTAGTTAGTGTGTATATATATATATATATATATATATATATATATATATATATATATATATTATTAGCATCTGTTGCGCAAAACACTACTTATTTTCTGTAGTAGAATATAGATAATTCTAGATTTTTTTTTTTTCTTGCAACATGCACTAGATTTAGCTAGAAGAGTGTGAACTATATTTTCTCCTAGTTCAATCGGTTTATATCGAAACATATACAGTGCGACAGGGAAAATGTCTGCAAAAAATCTAAGGTGCAATCACATTGGGGCATATTTTTCTTAATTTCTTAAAAGATTAATAGGGTATTCTAGCACCACTCACTTCCACATCAGGAGGTTCGCATCGCTAATGATATGAATACACATTCTGCCGTTCATGTTCCCATTTTGGTAGGTAGATGTGATATGAGTGGAATATTGCTTTAATAATTTGGTGCTCATTACTCAGGTGAGCTAATGATTTTAGCCAGTTTAATTCCCTGCATTGGCTCCTTATTCCGCACCCATCCCTTGTGGACAGAATGGAGAGTTAATGGTCACAATGTGTATGAGCAAATAGTAAGTGGCAAATAATGCAGAAATACACTGTATAATTTCCATACCTTTTTAGTCCAAACATGTCTGTGTTCTTTTATTCTTCAGTGTCCTGTTTAGATCCAGGACTGTCAAACTGCACGACATATGTTGTAACTGTCCACATTAATGGGGATGATTCTGTGAATATCAAACCTAAACCCAAACTTGGTAAGTAATCTTAAACAGTTTACCCAGGACTTAGTTTTTACACCCTTAGTAAAAAAAAAAAAAACAGGCAAGTAACCGCCAACTGCTCCTGTTAAGTTGTGTTTGTACATTCAGCAATGCTACTGTTTTTACCATTTGTAACACTGACCTTTTGTATTTAATACCTTAAGAGCAAAATCTGCCGCCCCCATAATGTGAAACCTACTTTTATATTGTTTTTTGACAACTTTCTTTTTTTTTTTTCTCTCCCCACCATATCAGCGGAAGGAGGTATGTCACATTAATAACGTCTATATAAAGTTTAAGATGTTGTTCGTATGCATTTTTTTTCTCAAATCTAAAACTTTTGATGTTGTTTTCATTTTTGGTAGAATTTACAGAGACCATTCTGATGCCTAAAATAGAATTTCGAAAACGTATCGATGGTACGTATGTGAACTGTGGAAAGCCTACCGCATGGCAACTTGCTATGGGGTTTTGTATTGGGGCTTCATTTGAGAGCTTGTGACCCAATACCTCTGATTTCTGGTCAATCAGAAGTTGTGGTCACAATGGCTGATTTGGGAACAGAGCGGCACTGGGAGGAGCAGACTATGGCAACTGGTAAGAATATCACTACGGGCAGGTCACTTACATTAGTGACACCACACTGGCAGTAAAATAAAGAAGTGGAGTGGTGCTTTAAAAAAGAACATATCTGGTATTGTTGTAACTACGGTATAATTAAGAGCTATGAAAATATAACATTATTTAACCCATTGTTAAAAGTTGTAATGAGAAAAAAAACAGTATTGCAGTTGTTTGGTCACCACACATTTCACTGAAAAGTCTCAGAAAATGCAACACAAGCAAATATTTTTATTTTTTACAAATTTCTTTGGCTTTTTTTTTTTTTTTTTTTTTAATTTAAGGCTCTTGGTATCACTGTAATATTAATGACACCTAGAGAATCATACTGTCAGGTCACAATGAATGAATGTCTTAAAGAGAACCTGTCAGCATGATTTTGTAAAGTAAAGACATGGCTGTATTGGGGCTGTAATATAGATTAGTAAATTGATACCTTTGGTGAAGAAATCTGTTTCGTGGTTCTTTTAAACACCATTTGAAGTTCTTTGCTAATTAGATTTTGGTGCACAGTAATATAATAATTTTTATTTCTGTAGCACCATCATATTCTGAAGCACTTAACAGTGCAGAGGGGACTTGTACAGACAATAACAGAGTAGCACATAATTCAATACATACCAAGAGGAGGCAGATCACTGAAAAAGCAGTGACCTGTTATTTTGAGACCGGAGGCAGCAGAGGGGCCGGGGAATCACAGACAGGAAGGAGAAGACCCAGTGTACAGTCCGGCCCCTGTGCACCGAAATCTAATTAGCAAAAAATGTCAATTGGTGATTAATAAGAACAACAGATCAGATTTCTTCAACAAAGGTATTAATTTTATTTGTATTACTGCACTAATACATTACAAAATTGTGCTGACTTGTTCTCTTTAAAAACATAAACTAAGAAACAATAGCGAAATTGCATTTTCTTTTTGTTTTTTCTCACCATTTCACAACATTTGGAATTTTTATATTTTTTGTTCTGATTTGTGTTTATATTGTATAATCTTGTGTCATATCTGTTTTTATATGTAAAATATTGGGTTCTTTTTGCCTTATAGCTTTCTTCCTAATAGCGGTTTTTAACTGTATTTACAGAGCTTGTTAAAAATGAAAAGCTAGTGGTGGATGCCAGAGTGTACACCTACGCCTTGGCCCTGGAGCATGCAGTGGCTAAACCATATGAACTGCCATTTCTGAAGGGATAAAAGGTTTCCTCTCCATTTGGATGTGGACCCAGTTTAGGCACTTAAATCATTCTATTTAAAAGAGCAGCCGCCTATTGAATGTGATCCTCTGTTACCGCCCTGACACATACCGTGGTCTGCTATGTGGCAAAACCTCCTTCATTTTACTACTGTTTTGCAATGCGTTTTTTTGTATGAACGATATTTAACATATTTCCAAACTGCGTTAATTCTTGTTAAAACATGTAGGTTTTATAATCCCTCACGACCAATTTTTGTCCCCACCTTGGTTTTATAACACTGAGGGTATGTTAACTTGGAGTTTGCCAAAATCTAATTCAACTCTGACTACACATCACGCTTTTTTCTGTGAATTTTAAGCCATGCTGAAAGTCAAAAACCCTATAAAAAGGCGTGTTCATACAAAATTGCACCAAAAACCATGTGCTCATTAGTAGTGAATTTTTCTGCAACATAAAAAAAACTCCATATGAACATACACTAAGTTTAAGGTCACACTTCATTTTTTTTCAGCGGTGGGAAAAAACCCCAGCATTTTACAGTACCAGCAAACTGAATGAGATTTCTGAACTCTCGTGCACATGCTGCTTATTTTTCCTTGCAGATTTGAACCATCAAAGTGTTTTTTCAAAGCTGCAGCGTGTCAAGTACATCAGCGTTTTTGCAGCAGTTTTTCACTCATTCAAACTTGTAAAAAATCTGCTGCAAATACTCGTGTGCACATACCCTTAAAGTTCCAGCAAAGTGGATGGGATTTATAGACCTCTCATGCCCACTGTGCTTTTTTTTTATTTATTCTGCTTCGGAACCTGATCCGCGGTGCGTGTTTGAAATCCGTAACGTCAATTTCTCTTGTAAGTACGCTGCGTTTTATGTGCGGATTTTCTACATAGAATTGTTTTAGAAGCGAAAAATCTGGAAGTAAAATAAGCCTATACGTTTTTAGCGCGTTTCTGTTTTGGAAACACATTAAAATGCATGTAATCCACACATGACTGTATCAATAAAGCTCTCTGAAAGCCAAATATCAGGAGCTATCAAAAACAAAGCCGCTTTAGTTAAAACATGACATAACAAAAAAATAGACACAAACCGCAGTGAAAAAAAAAAAAAAAAGACTCAAAAGTACAATGAAAAAACACAAGTAACCTAATGGGTGCAGAAAATCTGCAACATCAAATACGCATTGCGGGAACTTTCTCATTATGGTGAATGAAGGTGACACAAGGTCATACACTCACAACTATTTCTATGCAGTGTGGATTTTTCTACCAAACATGGGAGCGGACTCCTGCACTTAAGATGCCAAATTCCTGGTTTTCGTTATGTTTTTTGGAAGAATTTATCGACTTCACTCAGAAAAATGACCATGTGAATATTTCTATAACACTTATTTAGAAAGTGTTGAAAATCTCCTTTAATCAGTTAGTTCCTCTCTGATGTGTATAGTTCATAAGATCGGAGATAGATGGATAACTTGCGTGTTATAGACATGTGATGTCTGTATGACCTCACTGTATATAATGTGGTTATACCAAGGAGAACGGTTTATGTTTAGTCTCATATTCTAATTCTTTCACTGCAGATGTCGTACTAATCATTATAACATGTAAAAAATCCCTTTCTGATTCAAATTGCAGTTGTCACAACTGATGGCAGTCACTGTGGTCATGCTGAAGAACAGCAAGATTAGATGTCTAACTGGTGGATAACTTGCAGTTCACTAAATAAGCACTGCCATAAAAAAAATGTTGTTCTCTTAATATATTGCAATCATCATATTATATACCCCTGTGTACTTAAAATTGCTCATTTTTCCCTTCTACCCAGCTAATTCTTCTCTTTTTCCAATAGGTCTAGGACATCACATGATTAAAAACAGACTAGCTGAATCCTTCTAACCTATATATAGAAACAGGAAGTGGTTTTCCTTGCTTGAGTCATCATTAGAACTACAATTCTACATTGCTGCAAAGTCCCTGCAGCTCTTCAAATTTTGACCCAGCAGCTCTGCCCCTCCCTACTGCCAGGGACTTTGCAGTGATGTAGGATTGTAGTTCTAATGATGACTCATGCAGGGAAAAGAGACTTCCTGTTCCTACATAGAGCTTAGAAGGATTCAGCTAGTCAGTTTTTAATCACGTGATGTTATAGACTTAATGTAAAAGAGAAGAATAAACTGGGCAGCTAGACAAAATGAGCAATTGTAAGTACACAGTGCTATATAATGAGATGACTGCAATATATTGATGGATTAGCTTTCAGTATTGTGATACACAGAAAATCCCTACCTCTAAGCACTATAAAGTGTATAATAAGAAGTATGTTAGTGGGATAATAGACTGTATGGGAGAACTTGACATTTAAATAATTGTAAAACCTAATACCATTTTTTTTTTATGTTGATTTAAATGCATTCATTCTGCATAGGAACTTTTTATATACATTAAAGAATTTTCAAAAAAACATTTTCTTTACTCAAAAGTGAAA
Source organism: Phyllobates terribilis (assembly GCF_046119375.1). Lineage (NCBI taxonomy): Eukaryota > Metazoa > Chordata > Amphibia > Anura > Dendrobatidae > Phyllobates > Phyllobates terribilis. The sequence goes on from NW_027362771.1 coordinate 282,913,513, forward strand.
ATAAATGCTATACAATTAGAATGGTTTCATACTAAGTTGGTGACATGTCTTTGGGAGATAATCTGATTTGTCTTTGTCATTAGTGAAACTTTAAGAGTTCTAAAACCTGCTCCTGATGTCATCTCATCTGTGTTCTGCTTCTGGCACTGAGACGCCAGGATATCCTGGGTTTGAATCTCACCAAGGACAACATCTGCAAGGAGTTTGTATATTCTCCCTGTGTTGGTGTGGGTTTCCTCCGGGTTCTCTGGTTTCCCCCCACACTCCAAAGAAATACTGATGGGGAATCTAGATTGTGAGCCCCAAAGGGAACAGCGATGATGTGTGGAAATTAATGGCGCTATATAAGTGAGTAAAATAAATACTGTATTTTTTGGACTATAAGACGCATTTTTTTTCCTCAAATTTTGGAAGAAAGTAGGGGGTGCGATTTACTGTACGGATGTGCCTTATTTTATAGTCCGGCTGTGGATGGGGGTGGGGAGCGGCAGCGGTGGAGGAGCTGGTCATAGCAGGCAGGAGGCGGTAGCTGCAGCAAACACTGCGCCCGCTGTTAAAGAAAATAAATATTCAGTGCTGCCCACACCCATAGTGCCACCCACCTCTATGCACTGAAGCAGTGAATATTAATTTTCTTTAATAGCGGGCACACTGTTAGCCGCAGCTGCCGGCTCCTGCAGCGGCTGAGCGATCACATGCGCCTGCTGTAATGCAGCTTCTTGCTGCATTGCCAAAATGTCTGAGTGGGTGTGTCCTGGCTGACCACGTACCTCCCCATGTATGTGTTACATCTCGTATAGGTTCACCCCTTCCCTTCTGGTGAGTGATCACCTGACTGTGACATCATCACAGGTCCTGTGCGCACAGAGGATATATACAGGGTGGTCCAAAAGTAGGTGGACAGAAAGTGTAATAAGGTTATGAAGGGGGAGATTTATCAAACATGGTGTAAAGTGAAACTGGCTCAGTTTCCCTTAGCAACCAATCAGATTCCACTTTTCATTCCTCACAGACTCTTTGGAAAATGAAAGGTGGAATCTGATTGGTTGCTAAGGGCAACTGAGCCTGTTTCACAGATCTAGTTTTCACAGATAGATCTCCCCCAAATCTGTTTTCTTTTCAGATAACACATAATGGCAAATAATTTAAATACAGATCAAAGAAAATGGATTTTAACAGAGTATTGGAAATCTCAAAATGCTGAAACCGTTAGACCAAATTGGGTTGAATTATTTGGTACTCAAGCCCCAAAGAGACAAACCATTTACTGCATTCGTGACAAATTCAATGCCACTGGCTCAATCCTTAATGCTCCAAAAACTGGTCGACCCAAAACAGTCTGTACAGAAGATAATAAACAACTTGTTGCTGAACCATTTGTTCAGAGTCCAAAAAAGTCCACCAGAAGAGCCTCTTTGGAATTGGGAATTTCACGAGCTTCTATCATGCGAATCCTGAAATCTATTGGGTGGAAAGCTTATCGTCCACGTCTAATTCATGGTTTATTGGAGGATGATCCACACAGGCAGCTGCAATTTAGTGTTTGATAAATCTCCCCCTTCATAACGTTATTACACTTTCTGTCCAGCTACTTTTGGACCACCCTGTATATCCGGGTGGTTTTGAAACACAGAGTGGCAAGAGACCTGATATCTGTGCCTGGGACACCATTAGCCCTGGAAGGCATGAGGCATGGAGACCACATCTGGTGAGCCTTAAACCACAGCTTTGGCAGAACAGAGCTGATAGAAGCAGCTATACCTGGCAAAGGTAAAAGATGGTGCTTGATATGGACATTAGTGTTGTTACCTTGCTGAGGACTGTATCTGAAGTCAAGCGGGCATAGCTGCCACTGAAAGGCTCTAGGATATTACGTGTGTAACATTCCTGCGAGCCACTGAGATGGACTATGTTGTAAGCAGTTTATGATGTGTAATAAACTGCTGGACTTTAGTTCACTGGAAAACGTTGCTTGTGTGCTTTAATTGACCCGGTGAATTGAGTGCCCCTCAACATGATCAATGTCTCTACCTCACAATTGGTTAGAGAATGCTTGCAACTGCAGCCTGGTTGCAAGGGTTAACGGCACAGGACGACGAACGTGGATCTGGCTGTGGCTCGGCGGGGCCACGAAGATTAAAGCATCTGGCTGTAACTCGGTGGGGTTACGAAAATAGTTGTCGCACTCAAACCTGGTTTGGTGGGGCCACGAAAATTTTTCCGGGGAGAGTGGTGTGAATTGTCTGGTGTGAACAGCGTACCGCGATGTCTATGAATGGAGCAGTATCCCCAGACGGAATGGAGAAGGGGTTAGATTACCGGCTGCAAACGCTCTTCAGCAAAATAGTGTCCTGAAGAAATGCAGGAGCTGATAAAGAAGGTTGTGAAGGGAGCAGAAAATGAGACTGAAGCTATTGAGCGATTAAAGTGCTTGTTAAAATCGCAGCAGCAGGTATTTGAGAAACGAAAACAGGACATGGTGCAGGAATGGAAGGAGCTGTTGGCACAATTCAGGATGGCGGCAGCGGACCATTACTTGAGTTCTCCTGTGGCGCCGGTACTATCCCAGAGTGCCCAGGGAGGTAGAAAGATATGTTGTGAACTGGGTCCTAAGACTATCGCGGGTTTTTTTTTTTTTTTTTTAAAGTACCCCCTACAGGTGTGGTTGTTCAAAAGGGGGCAGAGTCTCAGAAGGGGTTGGAGCATACAAAACCAGAATTAGTTACTGGTCGTGTGTTGGTACTGCCTAAAAATGACAATTCGACCGTTGAGAACTGGGTCGCTCCAGTAGAAGGGGTTGACATCAAAGTAGGAGGTGACTTGATGGTCCACAACACCATGGGGAGTGACACAGACCCCACAGCTGACTGACACTACGAAAGTAGAAAGAGAATTCAGTCAGGAGGCGTTAAACGAGGTGAGAAAGTCCCACTCTCGTCATGGAAGGCGCAAGGGCCACAAAAAAGTTGCTCCTGTAGCCTTTGCTGAAAGAGTAAATAAAGAAAATGCAATGCTGTGTGCCTTTATTCCGAGAGTAGATCCTCCTTTAGAAGCAGAGGAGATCAGGATGGAAGAGGAGGTGACGTTGCCAGTTGCAACCTCCGGTACAGTATCAGATAACAAAGAAGAGCAGGAGAAAGAGTTGGATGCAGGTCTGCAGATTCGGTACAAGCAGGATGATCTACTGAGACAGAAGGATCAGGAACTGACAGCCCTGAAGGGGGCGCAGAAAGAGGAAGTGGCCAATCATGACTAAGAGCTGGAGCGTGTCAGGCAGCAGTATCAGAGTGACGTGCAGCAACTAACGAAAAACATGGGAGAACGTGTCCCAGGACCAGCTGAGCCTTGAGTCTGAACGGCAGAAAATAAACCAGGTTGTGAGGAACTTGCAGCGAGAACTGGAGGAAAAGATGCGTGAAAAATTCAGTAGGGAACTGCAACAAACCAAGAAAGACTATGAGGATCTCCTCAAGGCTAAGAAAAAAACTAGAGGATGATAAGGCTGATGCAGAGCACATGCGCCAAGTGATTGAGACCACTCTGCAGGACACCTGTAATGAGAATGATGATCTCCGGAGAAAGATCCTAGGACTGGAAGCTGAGGTGAAGGAGCTGAAGACTTTCTGTGATGATCTCCAAAGGGCAGACACTCGCCTTAAGGATAGAATTGGCAGGATGGAAGCTGAGCGGAAAAAGATGGAGGAGTCTATCGGAGAAGCCACAGACCAGGGTCAGGAGTTTGCCACTGGAGAAGGGAGGTATGAAGCAAATACCTCCTCGAAAAATGCGAGCTTGGATGATTCGTTGGATGTCGAGAGCAGAGTGGGTGCTTTGGAGACAGAGAGGTCTGAGAGAATTCTGTTGATAAAGGAGCAGTTGAAGCAGGAAGAGCTTCGGAGATGGGCTGCTGTGAGGCGAGTAGCTGAGCTAGAGGAAGAAGTTTCCGAGCTTAAAGGTTGCCTAGCAAAGTACCTATCAGTGAACGAGGCCACCTTGGAGAAGGAAAAGGGCGAACAAGTTGCACTTAATCCCTTATACCATGAGAAGGTGGACCTGAGGAGAGCTGAGGAAGTGTTAAAAGAAGATCAGTATAGGATGGAAGTAGTGTTGAGCGAGTATGTTCTATTAACCCTTTCGCCGAGTATGCTCGGGCCGAGCTCCGAGTATTTATAGCTGCTCGGTGATAAGGTTAAATAGCTACCGTGTGCATGATTTGCGACTGTTTGACAGTTTTATTACATGTGAGGAATGTCTATTTCTTATACATTCCTCCCATGTAATAAAGCTGTCAAACAGTTGCAAATCATGCACACAGGAGCGATTTAACCTTATCACCGAGCAGCTATAAATACTCGGCGCTCGGCCCGAGCATACTCGGACAGAACATACTCGCTCAACCCTAGATGGAAGATGTCAAGAGGAGAATTCTTGAGTTCATAGCTGTGAGTCAGCTCAGGGGAAGCATACAGGGTGAAGAAGCTGAAAGTCAGTTGTCCCTGAAACCTGAGCCAGATGATCGTTTGGAGACCACTGGTGAGACAGACACTTCTCGGTACAAGTGCCTCATAGATGTACCCGAAGATTTGAGAGAAGAATGCACCAGAGAGTCAGTGCATGAAGAGTTTAAGAAGGCCATGGGAGCCTGTAAGGTGTACTCGACCTCAGAAGCTAAACAGCTGGTGGTCTTGTCCACAACCGAAGTCACAGTGAAGAGGGTGGCTGTCCTAAGTGACATGCACTGGCGATGTGTTTGCACTTAGCAGATTGTCCGGTTGAAGACGGAACAAGCCATTAGACAACTGGAGCTTATGAGAAAAGCTCAAAGTCTGCAGGAAGAAGTCATCTGGGTGCCTCATGCTCTGCTAAGAAAGCTCATTGGAAGAAATGGCCAAGCCATGCAAAGGATGGTAAAGAAGTCTGGTGTAATGAAAGTAAGCAGTCCACGTAATCATCAGGACTGGATACCGGATGAAGATGGCATGGTGTCATTCTCTGCTGTAGGAACGGAAGAAAATCTTGCATATATACGAATGCTGATGGAGTCCGAGTGACCTACCTCCCAGAGGTAGAACAGTTGAATCTGGCCAGACTGCGAATGGAAAGATAGCGTCGCCTGAGCAGCAGAAGATGGCAGCCGTCTATAAATTGTGAGACCTGACAGAGAAGCGGGCCTCCAAATAATAGAATGGCTACAGCAGAAGTTAGAGACCTTGTAAGATGTCCTGAGGATAGTGGGCGTGGGTTTAGAGGTAGTGAGTCCTCCAGTAACTCGGGTCGGAGAGGCCCATGCAAATGACCAAATAGAGTACGGGACAGTACGGAGTCAGACCTGACCTTTAGATACAAGGGCAAGTGAGTCACGCTACTTTATTGACCGCTGGGAGCGGGGGAGGGCTGACAAGGTTACCACTCGGAAATGTGACTTGACAAAGTTAGTGACAATGACGGATGGTAGGTCCCTAAGGAATGGGCTAATGTTGATGACTAATGTTCCAGGGGCTGAGCAGCGCAAACATCAAGTACATGGACTCTGTGTGAACTGCGGGTTATAATGTGATTGTGTATACCATGTGTTCAATACCGTAGGCTTGAACAAGAGGGGGAAGATATGTAATGCAGCGGCTTACTGCATTACCAAAATGTCTGAGTGGGTGTGTTCTGGCTGACCACGTACCTCCCCATGTATGTGTTACATCTCATGTAGGTTCACCCCTTCCCTTCAGGTGAGTGATCACCTGACTGTGACATCATCACAGGTCCTGTGCGTACAGAGGAGATATACACTGCTCAAAACAATAAAGGGAACACTTAAACAACAGAATATAACTCCAAGTAAATCAAACTTCTGTGAAATCAAACTGTCCACTTAGGAAGCAACACTGATTGACAATCAATTTCACATGCTGTTGTGCAAATGGAATAGACAATAGATGGAAATTATTGGCAATTATCAAGACACACTCAATAAAGGAGTGGTTCTGCAGGTGAGGACCACAGACCACATCTCAGTACCAATGCTTTCTGGCTGATGTTTTGGTCACTTTTGAATGTTGGTTGTGCTTTCACACTCGTGGTAGCATGAGACGGACTCTACAACCCACAGAAGTTGCTCAGGTAGTGCAGCTCATCCAGGATGGCACATCAATGCGAGCTGTGGCAAGAAGATTTGCTGTGTCTGTCAGCATAGTGTCCAGCGGCTGGAGGCGCTACCAGGAGACAGGCCAGTACACCTGGAGATGTGGAGGGGGCCGTAGGAGGACAACAATCCAGCAGCAGGACCGCTACCTCCGCCTTTGTGCAAGGAGGCACAGGAGGAGCACTGCCAGAGCCCTGCAAAATGGCCTCCAGCAGGCCACAAATGTGCATGTGTCTGCACAAACAGTTAGAAACCGACTCCATGAGGGTGGTATGAGGGCCCGACGTCCACAGATGGGGGTTGTGCTCACAGCCCAGCACCGTGCAGGACGCTTGGCATTTGCCACCGAACACCAGGATTGGCAAAGTTGCCACTGGCGCCCTGTGCTCTTCACAGATGAAAGCAGGTTCACATTGAGCACATGTGACAGACGTGACAGAGTCTGGAGACACCATGGAGAGCGATCTGCTGCCTGCAACATCCTTCAGCATGACCGGTTTGGCAGTGGGTCAGTAATGGTGTGAGGTGGCATGTCTTTGGAGGGCCGCACATCCCTCCATGTGCTCGCCAGAGGTAGCCTGACTGCCATTAGGTACCGAGATGAGATCCTCAGACCCCTTGTGAGACCAAATGCTGGTGCGGTTGGCCCTAGGTTCCTCCTAATACAGGACAATGCCAGACCTCATGTGGCTGAAGTGTGTCAGCAGTTCCTGCAAGATGAAGGCATCGAAGCTATGGACTGGCCTGCCCGATCCCCAGACCTGAATCTGATTGAGCACATCTGGGACATCATGTCTCGCTCCATCCACCAACGTCACGTTGCACCACAGACTGTCCAGGAGCTGGCGGATGCTTTAGTCCAGGTCTGGGAGGAGATCCCACAGGAGACCATCCGCAACCTCATCAGGAGCATGCCCAGGCCTTGTGGGGAGGTCATACAGGCACGTGGAGGCCACACAATACTGAGCCTCATTTTGACTTGTTTTAAGGACATTACATCAAAGTTGGATCAGCTTGTAGTGTGTTTTTCCACTTTAATTTTGGGGGTGACTCCAAATCCAGGCCTCCATTGGTTAATAAATTTGATTTCCATTGATGATTTTTGTGTGATTTTGTTGTCAGCACATTCAACTTTGTACAGAACAAAGTAGTCAATGAGAATATTTCATTCATTCAGATCTAGGATGTGTTATTTGAGTGTTCCCTTTATTTTTTTGAGCAGTGTATATCCGGGTGGTTTTGAAACACAGAGAGGCAAGAGATCTGATATCTGTGTCTGGGACACCATTAGCCCTGGAAGGCATGAGGCCTGGAGGCCACACCTGGTGAGTAGTGTTGAGCATTCCGATACTGAAATATCGGGTATCGGCCGATATTCACTGTATCGGAATTCCGATACTTAATTCCGATACTTTTATAATATCGAATACCGGAATCGGAAGTTCCCATAATGCCTGCGCTCTGCAGTGTCTGTGAAGGATGACAAGCTGGATGGCAGCGCTCAGCTGCGATCCAGCTTGTCATCAGAATGCCATCCCAGCGTGGGAGAATTCTCCTGACTGTTTAAAAGCCGGCGCGCGGTAAAAAGCCGCCGGCTTTTAAACAATCACGCAGCCCCATACTGCTTCCCCGCAGCCTCCCACCCCGATCCTCCGCTCCCCTCGCCACCTCCAATCCCAATCGTAAATTAGGACCGGGCGGGGAGTGCAGCACCAAGGAGCGAAGGACCCGGGCGGGGAAGCCGGCAGTGAAAAGACTTCACCGCCGGCTTTCCCGTTCTGTGCTGCGCTTTCCCGCCGGTTATTTCAAATGAACAGCTGAGGTATCAGGTGATGCCGATCAGCTGTTAATTTGAAGTAGCCGCGGTGCCCTCAGAGGGTTCATGTGAGTTCATGCTTGACTGCATGAACTCACATCAACTTTCCCACGGCCGCACAGGTCAGCCACTCCTCCCAAACCCGTCATGATTAGTGTGTGCGGGGTGTGTGTGCGGGGTGTGTGTGTGTGTGCGGGGTGTGTGTGTGTGTGCGGGGTGTGTGTGTGTGCGGGGTGTCTGTGCGATGTGTGCGGTGTGTGTGCGGTGTGTGTGCGGGGTGTGTATGCGGGGTGTGTGTGCGGGGTGTCTGTGCGTGCAGGCAGACATAGGCCGATGTGACACTACTACTCCCATCGGCCTATGTCTGTCCCCCGTCCACTCCTGCCAGCAGGATCAGCTCGATGGGAGCAGTAGTTCCCATCAGCCTGATCCTGCTATTTAAATTGCCCTACTGTGTCCCCAATAAATTTTAAATACATGTCATTGGTGGCCAGTGGTTACCTAAAAGAAATTAGTTCATACATTACCTGTCCCCGCCGATCGCCACCTAAAATAAAGTAAAAAATAAAAAACTACACCTATACTCACCTAGACACCTAATTCCCCGAAGCCATCGATCTCCTGTAATAAAATATAAAATAATAAACCACAACCTTATCCTTACCCCTCCGTAGCAGTCCACGAGTGTCCCACGAAGATCTCCAGTTCAGAGCAGCCACATAGAATGTGACCGCTCTGAACCGCTGCCGCCGCTAGAATGACGGGGCCGTAAGGGTTCACCGGAGTTCAGGCAGCGCTGCTCCGGTTAGCTCCTTTACGGCACTGCTGTATCGTGAGAAATTCCCACGGTACAGCACTGCCGTAAAGGAGGTCTCCGGAGCTGCGCTGCCTGAATGCACTCCGGTGACCTCAGTCAGTGGCTCCCGCTGCCGGGAGCGGACGTGTTCCCGGCAGCGTGAGCTTACAGCAGCCATGCACAGCTGTCACCATCTCCAGATGTGACAGCTGTGCATGGGAGATGAGCGCAGGAACGTGGACAGGTAACTATTTTTTTTTTAGTAAACTAAGAATTAAATAAAATGGTGTTTTATTTCAAATAAATTTTTTTTTTCTGGGTGTAGTGTGTTTTTTCTTTTTAACACTTTGTAGGTTAGTAATGGGGGTGTCATATAGACGGCCATCATTACTAACCTGGGCTTCATGGCAGCTGGCGCTGACATGAACCCCACCACTATTACCCCCTGCCACCGCACCAGGGCAGCGTGGAAGAGCGAGGCTAAGTGCCAGAATTGGCGCATCCTATGGATGCGCCATTTCTGGGGCGGCTGACGGCTGGTGTTTCTAGCCTGGGAGGGGGCCAATATTCATGGCACCCTTCCTGAGCTATTAATATCAGCCCCCAGCTGTCTGCCTAGCCTTTGCTAGCTATTAAAATAGGGGGGACCCCATGTCATTTTTTTTGGGGGGGTCCCCCATTTTAATAGCTAGTAAAGGCTAGGTATTCAGCTGGGGGCTGATATTAGTAGCCTGGGAAGCTCCGTGGGTTTTACCCCCTTCCCAGGCTTCAAACATCTGCCCCAGCCGTCTGCTTAACCTCCGCTAGAGACTAAAATTAGGGGGGCCCCCACGTCATTTTTTTGGGGGGGGTCCTCCATTTTAATAGCTAGTAAAGGCTAGGTATTCAGCTGGGGGCTGATATTAGTAGCCTGGGAAGCTCCGTGGGTATTACCCCCTTCCCAGGCTTCAAACATCTGCCCCAGCTGTCTGCTTAACCTCCGCTAGAGACTAAAATTATGGGGGATCCCACGCCATTTTTTTTTAAAATAAATCCTTTATTTTAACACTAAATGACATTTGAGGACTTAATAAAGATGCAGTCCCTAAATTATTATTTATTTTTTAATAAATTTTTCCCAAAACTTTTGACGTGGGCTTCGCCATATTTTTGTATGCCAGCCAGGTACAGCATCCAGCTTCTATGAACACGCCATTTTCCGGGGCGGCCGCGGACTGCAATTTTCAGCGGGGGGGGGGGGGGGGCAGAAAGCTTGGGCCTCCCTGCGCTGCAGATTCCATCCCCCAGCTGCCTAGTTATACCTGGCTGGACACAAAAATAGGGAGAAGCTCCACGTTTTTTTTTTTTTAATTATTTCATGAAATTCATGGAATAATTAAGAAAAAAAGGGCTTCCCTATATTGTTGTGTCCGGCTAGGTACAAATAGGCAGCTGGTGGTTGGGGGCAGCCCGTTCCTGCCTGCTGTACCTGGCTGGACACAAATATAGTGTGAAGCCCCACGTCAATTTTTTTTTAATTATTTCAGGAAATTCATGAAATAATTAAAAAAAAAAATGTGTGGCGCTTCGCCCTATTTTTGTGTCCAGCCAGGTACAACTAGGCAGCTGGGGGCTGGAATCTGCAGCGCAGGGAGACCCAAGCTTTCTGGGCCCCACCCGCTGCAAATTGCAGTCCGCAGCCGCCCCGGAAAATGGCGCGTTCATAGAAGCGCCATCTTCTGGCGCTGTACCCAACTCATCCAGGGCCCTGGTGCGGTGGCTCACTGGGTAATAAAGGGGTTAAGGCCAGCTTGGCATTATCAGCTGGCCCTAAGCCCGAAATTCATGGGGTCACGCCAATATTAGACATGACCGCCATGAATTTCTAGTAAAGTATTTAAAAAAAACACAAACACCCAGAAAAAAGTCCTTTAATTGAAATAAAGACACAATTCTTTATTGTTCTAAATTAAACCATACTTACCGCCACGCCCATTCCAGCTGAAGCAAACGATCTCCTGCAATAAAAGTAAAATAATAAAGCAACCTCATCCTTACCTTTCCATGGTTCCCAGGACAGCTTCAGCTCTGCTACATCGAGATGACAGGCTGGACCGCAGCAGAACGCTGCCATCCAGCCTGTCATCCCGCGGACACTGAGAAGCGCAGGCATGCTTGCGCTCCTCAGTGTCTCTCTGTGACGTCATCCAGATGAGCCGAGGTCATGTCCAATGAACTCAGCTCACCTCATGCACGTCACTGACAGCGTGGGAAAATTCTCCTGCACTCAGCGCTTCAGCGTGAGAATTCTCCCACGCTGTCAGTGACGTGCATGAGGTGCGCCGAGTTCATTGGACATGACCTCACCTCATGCACGTCACTGACAGCGTGGGAAAATTCTCACGCTGAAGCGCTGAGTGCAGGAGAATTCTCCCACGCTGTCAGTGACGTACATGAGGTGAGCCGAGTTCATTGTCGGCTCATCTGGATGCCGTCACAGCCAGACACTGAGGAGTGGAAGTATGCCTGCGCTTCTCAGTGTCTGCGGGATGACAGGCTGGATGGCAGCGTTCTGCTGCGGTCCAGCCTGTCATCTCGATGTAGCAGAGCTGGAGCCGTCGTGGGAGCCATGGAAAGGTAAGGATGAGGTTGCTTTATTATTTTTCTTTTATTGCAGGAGATCGTTGGCTTCAGCTGGAATGGGCGTGACTGTAAGTATGGTTTAATTTAGAACAATAAAGAATTGTGTGTTTATTTCAATTAAAGGACTTTTTTCTGGGTGTTTGTGTTTTTTTTAAATACTTTACTAGAAATTCATGGTGGTCATGTCTAATATTGGCGTGACCCCATGAATTTCGGGCTTAGGGCCAGCTGATAATGCCAAGCTGGCCTTAACCCCTTTATTACCCAGTGAGCCACCGCACCAGGGCCCTGGATGAGTTGGGTACAGCGCCAGAAGATGGCGCTTCTATGAATGCGCCATTTTCCGGGGCGGCTGCGGACTGCAATTTGCAGCGGGTGGGGTCCAGAAAGCTTGGGCCTCCCTGCGCTGCAGATTCCAGCCCCCAGCTGCCTAGTTGTACCTGGCTGGACACAAAAATAGGGCGAAGCTCCACGTTTTTTTTTTTTAAATTCATGAAATTCATGGAATAATTAAGAAAAAAAGGGCTTCCCTATATTGTTGTGTCCGGCCAGGTACAAATAGGCAGCTGGTGGTTGGGGGCAGCCCGTTCCTGCCTGCTGTACCTGACTGGACACAAATATAGGGCGAAGCCCCACATCAATTTTTTTAAATTATTTCATGAATTTCCTGAAATGATTTAAAAAAAATTGACGTGGGGCTTCGCACTATATTTGTGTCCAGCCAGGTACAGCAGGCAGGAACGGGCTGCCCCCAACCACCAGCTGCCTATTTGTACCTGGTTGGACACAACAATATAGGGAAGCCCTTTTTTTCTTAATTATTTCATGAATTTCATGAAATAATTAAAAAAAAAAAAAATACGTGAAGCTTCTCCCTATTTTTGTGTCCAGCCAGGTACAACTAGGCAGCTGGGGGATGGAATCTGCAGCGCAGGGAGGCCCAAGCTTTCTGCCCCCCGCTGAAAATTGCAGTCCACAGCCACCCCGGAAAATGGCTGGATGCTGTACCTGGCTGGCATACAAAAATATGGCGAAGCCCACGTCAAAAGTTTTGGGAAAAATTAATTAAAAAATAAATAATAATTTAGGGACTGCATCTTTATTAACTCCTCAAATGTCATTTAGTGTTAAAATAAAGGATTTATTTTAAAAAAAATTGACGTGGGGCTTCGCCCTATATTTGTGTCCAGCCAGGTACAGCAGGCAGGAATGGGCTGCCCCCAACCACCAGCTGCCTATTTGTACCTGGTTGGACACAACAATATAGGGAAGCCCTTTTTTTCTTAATTATTCCATGAATTGCATGAAATAATTAAAAAAAAAAAATGCGTGGGGCTTCGCCCTATTTTTGTGCCCAGCCAGGTACAACTAGGCAGCTGGGAGCTGGAATCCGCAGCGCAGGGAGACCCAAGCTTTCTGGGCCACCCCCGCTGCAAATTGCAGTCCGCAGCCGCCCCAGAAAATGGCGCGTTCATAGAAGCGCCATCTTCTGGCGCTGTACCCAACTCATCCAGGGCCCTGGTGCGGTGGCTCACTGGGTAATAAAGGGGTTAAGGCCAGCTTGGCATTATCAGCTGGCCCTAAGCCCAAAATTCATGGGGTCACGCCAATATTAGACATGACCACCATGAATTTCTAGTAAAGTATTTAAAAAAACACAACACCCAGAAAAAAGTCCTTTAATTGAAATAAACACACAATTCTTTATTGTTCTAAATTAAACCATACTTACCACCACGCCCATTCCAGCTGAAGCCAACGATCTCCTGCAATAAAAGTAAAATAATAAAGCAACATCATCCTTACCTTTCCATGGCTCCCACGACAGCTTCAGCTCTGCTACATCGAGATGACAGGCTGGACCGCAGCAGAACGCTGCCATCCATCCTGTCATCCCGCAGACACTGAGAAGCGCAGGCATACTTCCACTCCTCAGTGTCTGGCTGTGACGGCATCCAGATGAGCCGAGGTCATGTCCAATGAACTCAGCTCACCTCATGTACGTCACTGACAGCGTGGGAAAATTCTCCTGCACTCAGCGCTTCAGCGTGAGAATTTTCCCACGCTGTCAGTGACGTGCATGAGGTGAGCTGAGTTCATTGGACATGACCTCACCTCATGTATGTCACTGACAGCGTGGGAGAATTCTCACGCTGAAGCGCTGAGTGCAGGAGAATTTTCCCACGCTGTCAGTGACGTGCATGAGGTGAGCTGAGTTCATTGGACATGAACTCGGCTCATCTGGATGACGTCACAGAGAGACACTGAGGAGCGCAAGCATGCCTGCGCTTCTCAGTGTCTGCGGGATGACAGGCTGGATGGCAGCTTTCTGCTGCGGTCCAGCCTGTCATCTCGATGTAGCAGAGCTGGAGCTGTCCTGGGAACCATCGAAAGGTAAGGATGAGGTTGCTTTATTATTTTTCTTTTATTGCAGGAGATCGTTGGCTTCAGCTGGAATGGGCGTGATGGTAAGTATGGTTTAATTTAGAACAATAAAGAATTGTGTCTTTATTTCAATTAAAGGACTTTACTCTGGGTGTTTGTGTTTTCTTTTAACTTTGACTATGGGGTTAGTAATGGGGGTGTCTTATAGACGCCTCTCCATTACTAACCTGGGCTTGATGTCAGCTGGCATTATAAGCTGACATCAACCCCAACCCTATTACCCCCTGCCACCGCACCAGGGCAGCGTGGAAGAGCGAGGCTAAGTGCCAGAATTGGCGCATCCTATGGATGCGCCATTTCTGGGGCGGCTGACGGCTGGTGTTTCTAGCCTGGGAGGGGGCCAATATTCATGGCACCCTTCCTGGGCTATTAATATCAGCCCCCAGCTGTCTGCCTAGCCTGTGCTAGCTATTAAATTAGGGGGGACCCCACGTTATTTTTTTGGGGGGGTTCCCCCATTTTAATAGCTAGTAAAGGCTAGGTATTCAGCTGGGGGCTGATATTAGTAGCCTGTGAAGCTCCGTGGGTATTACCCCCTTCCCAGGCTTCAAACATTTGCCCCAGCTGTCTGCTTAACCTCCGCTAGAGCCTAAAATTAAGGGGAACCCCACGCCAATTTTTTTTTAAATAAATCCTTTATTTTAACACTACATGACAAGTACAGTAATCAACACTGTCACTGTACTTCATATATATGTGACTGACATGTTTCGATCTATCTAATCTATGTGTGATTCTCTATTCCTTCTATTCTAAATTGTCGGGTACAGATGCTGAATTGCCGGCCGGCTTTCTTAAAGAGACGGTGCATGAAAACACTATTATTTTTTTAAATAAATCCTTTACACTAAATGACAAGTACAGTAAGCAACACTGTCACTGTACTTCATATATATGTGACTGACATGTTTCTATCTATCTAATCTATGTGTGAAGCTCTATTCTTTCTGTTATAAATTGTCGGGTACCGCTGCTGAATTGCCGGCCGGCTTTTTTAAAGAGACGGTGCACGAAAACACTAATATTTTTTTTTAATAAATCCTTTACACTAAATGACAAGTACAGTAAGCAACACTGTCACTGTACTTCATATATATGTGACTGACATGTTTCTATCTATCTAATCTATGTGTGATTCTCTATTCTGTCTGTTATAAATTGTCGGGTACAGATGCTGAATTGCCGGCCGGCTTTTTTAAAGAGACGGTGCACGAAAACACTAATATTTTTTTTAATAAATCCTTTACACTAAATGACAAGTACAGTAAGCAACACAGTCACTGTACTTCATATATATGTGACTGACATGTTTCTATCTATCTAATCTATGTGTGAAGCTCTATTCTTTCTGTTGTAAATTGTCGGGTACCGGTGTATGCCGCTGATGAATTGCCGGCTTTTCATGTCATTCTACATTATTCTTAGTTGTTTTACTTCATGTAGAATTAACCTACAAGGAAAGAAAGGGTTTATTTTCATTCCGATATTTGTGTCCCATTGACTTGCATTGGTTTCCGGTATCGGAATCGGCGATATCCGATACTTTTTGGGTATCGGCCCGATCCAATCCGATACGATATTTCCTGATATCGGAAGGTATCGCTCAACACTACTGGTGAGCCTTAAACCACAGCTTTGGCAGAACAGAGCTGATAGAAGCTGCTAGACCCGGCAAAGGTAAAAGATGGTGCTTGATATGGACATTAGTGTTGTTACCTTACTGAGGACTGTATCTGAAGCCAAGCGGGCATAGCTGCCACTGAAAGGCGCTAGGATATTATGTGTGTAACATTCCTGCGAGCCACTGAGATGGACTATGTTGTAAGCAGTTTATGATGTGTAATAAACTGCTGGACTTCAGTTTACTGGAAAACGTTGCTTGTGTGCTTTAATTGACCCGGTGAAGTGAGTGCCCCCCAACATGATCAATAGCGCTACCTCACACTTCTAATAAAGAGAATGACTATTCAGTGCTCCCCACGTCCATAGTCCCGCTCACCTCTATGCTCTGAAGCCAGCGCCGAAAGGAGGGCGGGATTATGGGCATGGGAAGTAGTGAATATTCATTCTCTTTTAATAGCGGGCACATGTGATCGCCCAGCCACTGCTGGAGCCAGCGACCGCGGCTAACAGTGTGCCCACTATTAAAGAGAATAAAGTTCTTGGCGTGGGGAGCAGTGAATATTCCAGCAGCTGACCTCGGCGTGTGAGGGGGCACATGACAAGGACGCCATGCGCTGCTTACACGCTGAAATCAGTTGCTGGCATCAGAACAAAAGGATGCGCTGCGATGGAGCAGAGTGAAGGTGAGTAGAATTGTTTATTTTTTTAATGTGTGCAGCGTGATGTGGGGGCCTTGTATACCGGGATGGGGAGGCCTTGTATACCAGAATAGGGGATATTAGTACAGAATTGGGGCACATTACCCCTATAACAGTGTCAGCAGCAGATCGCCCCCTCCACATAACAGTGCATCATGACCACATTTTATGCTTCAATATTTCTTTGCTATTGTCCTCCTCTAAAACCTAGGTGTGTCTTATGGTCCAGTGTGTCTTATAGTCCGAAAAATACGGTAAATAAATATCAGACATATCAGTGGAGGAACTAGTGTTAAGTCCTGCACCAGTCACTTGAGTGGTACATCCAGAAATTAAGTGACAAAAGATTAGAAATTAGTTATAAACTATTAAACTAACCTCAAACTTGAAACTGATGGAACCTGCCATTTTATTCATGATACAGTGGTGTGAAAAGTGTTTGCTCCTTCCTGATTTCTTATTTTTTTGCATGTTTGTCACACTTAAATGTTTCAGATCACAAAACAAATTTAAATATTAGACAAAGATAACACAAGTAAACACAAAATGCAGTTTTTAAATGAAGGTCTTTATTATTTAAGGGAAAAAGAAATATGACCCTACAGGGCCCTGTGTGAAAAAGTTATTGCCCTCCTCATCCTTAAAACATAAATTAACCAGTTTATCACATTTTTGGGAAGCGGAGTTAAATTTCCCTAGCCACATAGAGGCCTGATTACTGTCACACCTGTTCTCAATCAAGAAATCACTTAAATAGGACCTGCCTGACAAAGTGAAGTAGAGCAAAATATCCTCAAAAGCTAGATATCATGCTGCAATCCAAAGAAATTCAGGAACAAATGAGAAACACAGTAATTGAGATCTATCAGCCTGGAGAAGGTTATAAAGCCATTTCTAAAGCTTTGGGATTCTTGCGAGCCACAGTGAGAGCCATTATCCACAAATGGCGAACACATGGAACAGTGGTGAACCTTTCCAGGAGTGGCCGGCCGACCAAAATTGCCCCAAGAGTGCAGCAACGACTCATCCAAGAGGTCACAAAAGATCCCACAACAACATCCAAACAACTGCAGGCCTCCCCTCAGTTAAGGTCAGTGTTCATGACTCCACCATAAGAAAGGGACAGGGCAATAATGGCATGCATGACTGCGTTCCAAGACGAAAACCACTGCTGAGCAAAAAGCCTGATGAAGTCGTGAGGTGAAACGCGCATCGAGGCGCTCGGTTGATCCCTCTGTATAGTCCCAGGTCCTTCATTATGACCCAAGGTAATTTGTGCATGGCTGGTTAAATATTGTATACATTGTAGGATGATCCCCCTACTATCACCATATTAATCTGGCTCAGCTGCGCATAGCTCTGCATTCATATCAATCTATGTATGCATAGACTACATGCTGCATTCTGATTTATTTGGATTTGAGCACTTGACTATAGGATATATTGCATACCTGCTGCATCTCTGACAATCTTTTATGGGCTCCGCATATTTATTGTTATTAACTGTTACTTGCCACATATTTGTCAGCAGCTCTATATATATTTGTGTGCTCCAATTTTTGATTGTCATTTTGGCTGATGTCCATTTAACCCTCAGCTGTGCCATATCATATCTATCATCTGTGTATTATTTTTACCATGATGAGTCCCCTGATGGTTGGGTATAATTAATATCCTGGGACATCATGTGGGATTTTCTTTAGTCACTTGTTGGGATATTTTCCATCCTATCCCTCCCTGGTTTTAGTTGTTTCTCTCCCATCACCTATTATGTCATGTTTAAATTAATGTATTTTGTATAAATAAAATGTAAATATTTTTTCTATATCTTTTTGTTGTCTGGGTTTTTGATATACTAATTATTAACCTTATACCTGATTAACATATCATGCGCAGAAGTAACACAGCATTTTAGAAAAGAAACATCATACCTACAGTAAAATATGGTGGTGGTAGTGTGATGGTCTGGGGCTGTTTTGCTGCTTCAGGACCTGGAAGACTTGCTGTGGTAAATGGAACCATGAATTCTGCTGTCTACCAAAAATCCTGAAGGAGAATGTCCAGCCATCTGTTCATGACCTCAAGCTGAAGCACACTTGGATTATGCAGCAGGACAATGATTCAAAACACACCAGCAAGTCCACCTCTGAATGGCTTAGGAAAGCAGAATTAAGAGTCAAAGTCCTTACCTTAATCCGATTGAGATGCTGTGGCATGACCCTTAAAAGGCGGTTCATGCTCGGAAACCCTCCAATGTGGCAGAATTACAACAATTTTGCAAAGATGAGTCCGCTAAAATTCCTCCAGAGCGTTTAAAAGACTCATTGCCAGTTATCGCAAATGCTTGATTGCAGTTGTTACTGCTAAAGGTGACCCAACCAGTTATTAGGTTTAGGGGGCAATCACTTTTTCACACAGGGCCCTGTATTTTTGGATTTCTTTTTCTCTTAATAATAGAAACCTTCATTTAAAAATGACATCTTGTGTTTATCTTTGTCTAATATTTAAAATTTGTTTTGTGATCTGAAACATTTAAGTGTGATAAACATGCAAAAGAATAAGAAATCAGGAAAAAATAAACAGCCTTATAAACACCAGGTCAGATTACCAATGCACTAACAAGATGCAGCAGACCCCCATGATAAAGGCGGGGGCAGTCCTGGTGCAAAATACTGATGAAAAAAGCCACTCACAAACCTACCAATTTATGGAGAGGGTGGTTGCATGCCAAAATATCAACCAATACCTATTTTATACATAATTTTTCATCTTTTTATTGTACATTTTTCTGCTGGGTACAGACAGGCCCCCCTAATATGGGGTGCATTTATATAGTGCTGAGCAGCCTGCCTGATCTAATAGTATGACTGTAAGCCTGTGCATCACACCTACTTGTGTGACTGGCATCCTATGCAAGCACCATCTGTGCGCATTAATACTAGGCAACCACCTCCTCCGTGAATTGGTAGGTATTTGCGTGGCCATTTGCATCAGTACTTTGCACCTGTGCTGCCCCCGGCTTTATCATGGGGGTCTACTGCATCCTGCTAGAGCATTGGTAATCTGACCTGGTGTTGGTAAGACTGTTTGTTTCTTTTTCTGTGAGATTTATCTTACAGCTAATGCCCTACCTTAAAGGGAATCTGTCACCAGGTTTTTGCCACCTAATCTGAGAGCAGCGTAATGTGGGGGTGGAGTTCCTGATTCTAAGGATGCATCACTTACTGGGCTGCTTGCTGTAGTTTACATAATCACTGTTTTATCAGTAGTAGGTGATCAAAACTACAACAAGCAGCCTAGTACACATCGTTGAAATCATTCTCTGTCCTTGCATCATGCTGCTCTCGGACTAGGTGACAAAATCCTGGTGATAGTTTACCTTTATTTCATCAAATTAATTTTGGCACTAACATAAATTTTATACATAACAATGGGATCCAGTGAGGATCATGAACCCCTTTATACCCTTTAACATAATAGTGGATCAATGGATAGCAGTTTGTTTCCGCATACCACACAATTCTATGTCCGTGTGTGCACCAACAATGGAACCGCAGTATCAACAATGGCTCTATGCCCTAGGATCAGAGTTAAAGAGGTTGTCCACTACTTTTACATTGATGATCTAACCTTAGGATAGGTCATCAATGTCTGACACCCGGCATCCCCGCCGATCAGCTGTTATCGGTGTCGGCCGCCAGCTGGAAGTACTCGCCAAGCTGCTCCGTCTACTTGTAGTGACCGCCGCAGGGTACTACACATCCTCCTAGTATGGATTTGAATAGGAGGCGGATGTGCAGTACCAAGCCCAGGCCACTACAAGTAGATGGAGCAGCTCCGCAAGTGAGTACTTCTGGCCGGCGGCTGCCGGTACCCATAACAGCTGATTGACAGGGGATAGGTCATAAATGTAAAAGTATGGACAAGCTCTTTAACTAATCTCGGCTATTTAAACACATGTTGTGGACAATGTGTTTTTCACTTGAATAAATTATGCTTAGAAGCCAGTTCTCTCAAGATAGTTATTCAGGAGTGCACTGCAGGAGCAGGAAGAAGCTCCATAGCAAATAGCTTACAAGCATTGCACCACTTTCCTAGAAGACCGACCAGCTCCATTACTCTACAGAGATGGCAGGTAGACTATAGAATAAAAAATCCCTCCATTCTTGAGAACAGAGTGGATTTTTAATAACAAGTAAATTGCAAAGTTGCTTGTTTTTACAAGCACTTTTCAATTTTAACCGCTTAATATGTTGAGATGAGACAAGCCCTTAAAATGTTCATGCTTCATTGTGTGTGTGTTGATGTGCAGGAGGAGAAGAAATGATCCAGCTTCCTGTCCAAAGACATATTAAAATGTAGGTTTCTTTAAAGTTAAATTTGAAGTTAAAATAAACAAATGGAAAAACATGGACATCAACAATCTGGAGGTGTAGGAGAAGGGGGACATAAGAATATACAATAACCAAACGCGTTTTGAATGCTACATGCGTTCTTAAACTTGGTTTGAATAGGTTACTGAGAAGGGAAGAACCTTAAATGTTCACATGGTTAATTAAGCTACAAATGTGTTCAGATTGGAACATATAATGTGAATTAAATAATACACTAGATAATGAATCTATGAGACAAAGCAAGATCTAAGAACAATATTGCTTAAAAAACAAATGACCAAACCAAAGTATTAGTAATGTAACATTACGCCTCTTCTAAGATTTAATCCTGAGGGAACTGTGGTGTTCAGAGAAAAAATCCAATACGCCTCTCTGTTATGGAGCACTTTCTCCCAATCACCACCACGTTTGTGTCTTGGAACATATTCAATGGCATAAACGGAAAAACTAGTGGTTTGTCTGTTGTGGTTACTAATAAAATGTTTTGATGCATTAGAATATTACGGTTGGATGGATGAAGAATATCATATAGATGTTCTCTTATTCTAGATTTTAATTTTCTAGTAGTTGAATTACATTCAATGGTATAAATTGCATGGTCAGTTACAATTCAAGAAACCATTAATATTATATGTTTTGCTATTATCATTATTATTAAACGTATATGTTCTAATAGCATGTGAGGACATGTTTTGCGAGAGGTATGGCCACATTTATGAAAACCACTAACAGACAACCAATTGTCAGGATGGCTGGTTGTAACATGACTGTTGTACAGACTGGGTGACAGGTGGATACCTATAGTAGGTGCCTTGTGGGAAATTATTCTAATCCCCTTCTCCAAAATGGAATCCATGATGTCCTCTCTCCTTAAAATATGTAAATTTCGTGTCACAATGTTAGAAATGGCTGAAAAATGTGTATTATAAGTGAGCACCAAGGTAGGTGTATTATGGGAAGTATTATTTGTATCACGCATTTAACTAAAGTATTTTGTAATTTTGAATCCAAAATGTAAGTAGCGCAAGCCAGGGACCAAGGAGAATCATTTCTGTTAATCTAGAATTAATCACTAGATTCAACTAAGGTTGTATTACTGCAGTTTCTCTTAGCCCTGGTATGTTCACCAGCTGGAATAGCCCTGATGGTATTGGAGTGGATGGAAATTCTGTGCAAGTAGAATAGTGTTACCAGAAGTTGGTTCCCTATATATTTTACTGATGATGGGAAGATTATGACAACTAATTCATTCAAGATCTAAAAACAAGATGGAATAACTGTTGGAGTAACTCGTAACATTCTTCCCACCATGCCATAACGAAGTTAGCTACCGATGGGGAGAGTTTAGTTCCCATGGAAACTCCACTTTTCTGTGTGGTGATGTGAACAGATGATGTTAATCTCTACAAGCTACTTATGCCAAAATTCACATTACTTTGCGTAAAAAAAAAAGCAGACCGTGCACGTTCTCACTACCATTTTTTTAAACTTTTGTTACATTCATTTGTTGACAAAAAAATTGATGGATCTCTGTACAGTACGGACCACAATCCCCCTAATTGGTCATATGTCTTCTGACCCAAACTAAAAGTCTATGCATGCTTATAGGGCTATAGATGTATCTTTTAACAGTAGTAGTTTCTGATATTTGTATCCATATTAACATGATATTCAGAGGTTCCCAGTGATTCCGAGGTTTTGTTTCTTTTTATTTGGGACACAATTTACATAACTAGTTTTAGCATCGCCATATTTTGAGCTATAATTTTTCCATATTTCGACCGACGGTCAAGTGATGGCTTGTTTTTTTGCAGGACGAGTTGGCTTTTTTATTGGTACCATTTTTGGACACATAACATTTCTTGATTGATTTGTATTCTGATTTTTGGGGAGGCAGGCTCCCATCCCTCTGCCTGCTTCCTGAATGTTGCGATCGCTCAGGACACACTCTGGTTTTGGGACCTCTGTGGATATGTACTTCATACAGCGGTGGGGGTGCTGCCATTACCATGTATTGTGGTCAAGAAAAAGACATCCCTCTTGTCCGAGTACTTGACCACCAGTATATTGTTGTTACATTGGGCTCTATTCACACCCTTTCGGAGCAGCTGCCCAATTAGCGTCTTAGAGAGTCCTATCTAGTTTTTGCGCACATCACACGTATGCTGCGGTAGCTCTGGCAGAGGGGTATTTGAATAGTGGGACGCTGGTATAAAAGTTATCTATGTAGAGGTGATAAGCTTGATTCAACAGTGGGTGCACCAATTCCCACACAATTTTCCCTCCCACTCACTCCCAGCACAGGGGGGGGCATTCAGGGGGTTGAAGCTGGGTGTCCTTCCCTTCATAAACCATCAACTTGTGGGGGTACCCTGAGGTACTCTCACACAGCTTGTACATTTTAATTCCATGCCTGGCCCTCTTACTGGGCAGGTATTGCCGGAATTTAAGATGCCCCCTGATATGTATTAGGGACTCATCTACCCAGATGTCCCTTTGGTGAATGTACACCTCATTTAATTTGTTGCTGAAGTGATCATTGACCAGCCCTTCAAGAAAGCTTAAAACCTGCAATGACCACTCTGCCTCCTCACCACCACCAGAGCTGCTGCAACCCCCCAACCTACCGTCTCCTTCCCCACCATCTTGTAGAATGTAAGCCCGCAAGGGCAGGGTCCTCTTCCCTCCGTACTAGTCTATCATTGTTAGTTTGTTTACTGTAAGTGATATTTTTACTTGGTATGTAACCCCTTCTCATGGAATCAATGGCGCTATATAAATAAATATTTCTGAACTTCTGACTTCTTCACTAGCTCTATGTGCAGAACAAGGCCTCAAAACATCATCATTTCTACTGCGTCTACAGGGTCCAGTTAGCAAATGATGAAGTCAGATTTTGGGATAAAAATTGGTGGGTCTATAAATTTGTCTGGGCCACCATGAGATGTACAAAATTGTCAGAAGAAAGGACTTTGAAAAAGTCGATCTCTGCAAGACTGCTGTTAGTGTCAAATTGGATTCCGGATTGCACCACAAAATCAGGAATCTGTGGCTCATAATCTTGGGGGGGGGGGGGGGTGGTAAGGTCCATAGGGGGTCACTAACTGTGGACGCTGGCTCATTGCTGTTTTGGGGCATCTGCGCGAGGGTTTATTATCACTGGAGGAGGAAAACTGGTGGAAGGTGGCATCCTCTCCCTGACTATTGGTGTCAGAGGCAAGGAAGGAGTATGCCTCCTCAGCTGAATACCGTCTTTGGGAAGAGTGGGACATTTTATTTTTCACGTGGGTGGGGTGTGTGTCCGTTGTGTTTTTCACGTGTGTTTGGTGTAAACTTTTTTTAATTTATTAAATTTAGAAAAGAAGAAATGTAAAAAATAAAAATAAAAAAGAATATAAAAATAATAAAACGTACTATACTGAACGGATGACAGTAAAAACGATTACTGAGCGCCCTCAAATAAATTACGCTAGCCGTTCTATGCAGTTGAAAAAAACTGCAGTATTCGTGCTACACTACACTAAAACGCTAAAATTCGGAAACTACTATTACTAATTGGACGTCAGTAAAAACAAATGAATGAGTGCGGCAACTAACATGGATTGTGATTATATTTTAGTAAAAAATACTGTAGTATAAACTGATTACTACAGTATATTTTTACTGTGGATTACACGATCCGTAATCTAGCTCTATCAATTAATCTAAATTATTTTTATTTGCTTTTTTTTTTTTTTTTTTTTTTACACTTTACTGTCTGACGCTAGTTCTGATATTTTAATAAATAATAATATAGTATAAGCTGATTACTATGGTATTTTTTACTGTCCCTAATCTAGCCCTATAAATTAATCTAAATTATGTTTATTCTATTTTTTTTTTTCACACTTACATAAAAACAACAACCGGATGCCGAACCATGATGTGTGTCACTAATCAGCGCTCAACAGCAGCAGGATGCATGCACGGAGGTGGTGCAAAGTGGGGGATAAAATAATGGACAGGAATAAAAAGTCTAGGCAAAAACAGAGCACTGATGCCGATCAGCGACTGCAGAATGCACGCACGAAGGTGGTGCAAAGGGAGGGGGACAAAAATTGTACAGGGGAAGAAAAGTCCTGGCCAAAAGAGAGCACTGATGCCGATCAGTGATGTGCATCGAGAGCTGCAGGACGCACTCACGGATGTGGTGCAAAAAGAAAAAAATTGCCAAAAATCGAGCAATCAAGTACTGATCAGTGCTTTGCAGAAGGGGGACTGGTGAAGGAGGGTGAGTGGAACTGGGGTGGACTCGGGGAAAAAAAAAAAAAAAAGCAGGGGACAGGAATAGGTCAGAACAGATCTTCTTTTCTTCAGGTCTTCAGTCAGCAGTAGCAACAACAACATAAGTGGTGGCACAGGCTAAAATGGTCTGTGGCACCACAAGACTCAGCAGATTGGCAGCAAAATGACAGTGACTGCTCTGCCCATGTCTCCAAGCTGAAATGAGGCAGTGCAGAGCCGTCACTGAGAAGTCAGGCTGTGCTCCTGCTCACTGATTGGTGCGATTGGACGTAAATCAGTGCTGGCGCTGCTGACACCTGCTGTTCCTAGCACCAGCCTATGATCAGTGCTGGTTATAGCACCGATCATAGCTGGACATCAATTTTATTTGCCACAACATTGAAATCACAGTGACCGTTGTTGCTGGGGAGCAACGAATCAGCCCGTGGCGACAAGTCCCCCTGTTTCAGACAGCAGGCACCTTCATGCAATCACCGAACCTTCGGACACGGTGGCAACATGATTGCCATGATGTAACTGTACGTCATTAATTGGGAACACCCCTTCATGTGGAAATACTAAACCAAAAAGTAATGTATTCCTGTCCATGTAAAATACATAAACCAAACCTCAAATCATAATACAATATTCACTCGATGGAGTGGATATTGTATTGTTGTATCATGAATCATGATGATTTGAGGTTTGAATGAAAAAATAAAAAATGTAAGAAAATACAAAAAAAAATAACTATTTTCAAAAAATTAAACAGCATGCTAATTCAATAGTAATTTTATGAGATATAATGAATGACACCGACTGTGTGTCTTTGGATACATCAGAGTATGATGCACCCATATTGAGACATATCCACTATGTAAGCTGTATATTTATTCATGAAGGAGAGAATACTATAATTGCGTTTAATGGCTATACATTTAATGGATATATGCATGGTTTCAATGTGATATTATCATGTATTTGAATATTCCTCTCCTTTAACAGTGAGAATTCACGTTTTGTTTTTTTCGTTTTACAATTTTGTTGTTCAGTTTCCTTCCAATTCTGTGATGATGTCACTTCCCTTGAGTTACCTTTTATATGTTGTACAAATTTTTCTTTTCCCATTGTTGATGAAAGTCTGGGATGGTCTGAAAGGCGTCCTAATTGGATTTATGTGTTTATTGGATTAAAAGCCTGATTCATCAGTATGTGGTGACCGGGTCTCTTTGAATTCTATATATTGCATTTTCCTGGAGCACCACTTCACACGGAGTGCTGATCTACAGTTATTCTTTTGTGGTAGACTTAGCCTGAAATACCAACTTCCTGGAGAATGGATGTTGTGAAGGGGTTTTCTTCACCACGGAAAGGAGTCTGCTATAATCTACCACTGTTGTCTTCTGTGGACATCAAGGCCTTTTTAAGTTCTCAAGCTCACCAGTGCGCTGACCAAAGAGTCCCTGACCAAAAAGTTGTACTCACCTGCCACCATCTTCACTTTTTATCAGTGCTGCTTCGGTCTAGCGGTGCCATCTTGTGACCACAGCGGCTGACTGGCTGTTGGAGTAACCTTTAAAAGTTATCCCCTGCCCAGAGGATAGGGGATAACTTTTTGATTGCTAGTGATCAGACTGTCGTGGCCTCCACCAATCCTGAAAACCGGGACTCGAATCATGCGCACTACCGCTCCAGTGAGAACCCCAGCAATCAAAGTTATCCTTTGGGCAGGAGATAACTTTTCAATTTGAGAACACCCCTTTAAAGCGGAAGGAATAATGATATGACCCTTTGAAAAATCTGTATCTTGACGTCTCAACTTATGTGTATTGTTCAGGGGTGGTCAAGTTTCAGCCTTCCTTACCTCGGCCGTGTCTCCGAGCGCTGAACATCTTGTACTTCTGGCATTACAGGGAGGTTGTAGTTCTGGAATATGAACACTGGCGAATAATGGGTTCCTGGTTGCTTCACTTTTTGATTCTTCATAAATCTTTTGTGCATTTTTTTTTCTCAATACTATTTTTTGCAAACATGTTGAGTATTTGCAACAAAAATTTTGATGGTTCTGTCATCACGCCACAATATCTTCGCAATTTCAAGAATGCTGCATCCTGGTAAGACTTAACAATTTTTGACTTCAGAATCCATTAAATCTTTTGTTTTGGCCTACTTTGCCTGAGGAAAACAAGCTGCCTAACAATTCTGCACACCTTGATAAAGGGTTGTTCATTTCTTTAAGCTACATCCTCCCTCACTACTAGTGTTGAGCATTCCGATACTGAAATATCGGGTATCGGCCGATATTCACGGTATCGGAATTCCGATACTTAATTCCGATACTTTTACAATATCGAATACCGGAATCGGAAGTTCCCATAATGCCTGCGCTCTGCAGTGTCTCTGAAGGATGACAAGCTGGATGGCAGCGCTCAGCTGAGATCCAGCCTGTCATCAGAATGCCATCCCAGCGTGGGAGAATTCTCCTGATCGTTTAAAAGCCGACGGGCGGTAAAAAGCCGCCGGCTTTTAAACAATCGCACAGCCCCATACTGCTTCCCCGCAGCCTCCCACCCCGATCCTCCGCTCCCCTCGCCACCCCTCGCCACCTCCCGCCACCTCCCATCCCGATCGTAAGTTAGGACCGGGCGGGGAGCGCAGCACCAAGGAGCGGGGAGCAAAGGACCCGGGTGGGGAAGCCGGCAGTGAAAAGACTTCACCGCCGGCTTTCCCGTTCTGTGCTGCGCTTTCCCGCCGGTTATTTCAAATGAACAGCTGAGGTATCAGGTGATGCCGATCAGCTGTTCATTTGAAGTAGCCGCGGTGCCCTCAGAGGGTTCATGTGAGTTCATGCTTGACTGCATTGCATGAACTTTCCCACGGCCGCACAGGTCAGCCTCACCTCCTAGACGATCAGACCCATCATGATTGGTGTGTGCGGGGTGTCTGTGCGTGTGTCTGTGAGTGTGTGCGGGGTGTCTGTGCGATGTCTGCGGGTGTGTGCGGTGTCTGTGCTATGTGTGCGGGTGTGTGCGTGCAGGCAGACATAGGCCGATGTGACACTACTACTCCCATCGGCCTATGTCTGTCCCCCGTCCACTCGTGCCAGCAGGATCAGCTCAATGGGAGCAGTAGTTCCCATCAGCCTGATCCTGCTATTTAAATTGCCCTAAATAGGCAGATGTGACAGCTGTGCATGGGAGATCAGCGCAGGAACGTGGACAGGTAACTATTTTTTTTAAGTAAACTAAGAATTAAATAAAATTGTGTGTTTTATTTCAAATAAATTATTTTTTTCTGGGTGTAGTGTGTTTTTTCTTTTTAACACTTTGTAGGTTAGTAATGGGGGTGTCTTATAGACGCCCATCATTACTAACCTGGGCTTCATGGCAGCTGGCGCTGACTTGAACCCCAACCATATTACCCCCTGCCACCGCACCAGGGCAGTGTGGAAGAGCGAGGCTAAGTGCCAGAATTGGCGCATCCTATGGATGCGCCATTTCTGGGGCGGCTGACGGCTGGTGTTTCTAGCCTGGGAGGGGGCCAATATTCATGGCACCCTTCCTGGGCTATTAATATCAGCCCCCAGCTGTCTGCCTAGCCTTTGCTAGCTATTAAATAGGGGGTACCCCACGTCATTTTTTGGGGGGGGTCCCCCATTTTAATAGCTAGTAAAGGCTAGGTATTCAGCTGGGGGCTGATATTAGTAGTCTGGGAAGCTCCGTGGGTATTACCCACTTCCCAGGCTTCAAACATCTGCCCCAGCCTTCTGCTTAACCTCCGCTAGAGACTAAAATTACGGGGAATCCCACGCCAATTTTTTTTTAAATAAATCCTTTATTTTAACACTAAATGACATTTGAGGAGTTAATAAAGATGCAGTCCCTAAATTATTATTTATTTTTTAATTAATTTTTCCCAAAAATTTTGACGTGGGCTTTGCCATATTTTTATATGCCAGCCAGGTACAGCATCCAGCTTCTATGAACGCGCCATTTTCCGGGGTGGCTGCGGACTGCAATTTGCACCGGGGGGGGGGGGGGCAGAAAGCTTGGGCCTCCCTGTGCTGCAGATTCCATCCCCCAGCTGCCTAGTTGTATCTGGCTGGACACACAAATAGGGAGAAGCCCCACGTATTTTTTTTTTAATTATTTCTTGAAATTCATGAAATAATAAAGAAAAAAAGGGCTTCCCTATATTGTTGTGTCCGGCCAGGTACAAATAGGCAGCTGGTGGTTGGGCGCAGCCCATTCCTGCCTGCTGTACCTGGCTGGACACAAATATAGTGCGAAGCCCCACGTCAATTTTTTTAAAATTATTTCAGGAAATTCATGAAATAATTTAAAAAAAATTGACGTGGGGCTTCGCACTATATTTGTGTCCAGCCAGGTACAGCAGGCAGGAACGGGCTGCCCCCAACCACCAGCTGCCTATTTGTACCTGGCTGGACACAACAATATAGGGAAGCCCTTTTTTTCTTAATTATTTCATGAATTTCATGAAATAATTAAAAAAAAAAATACGTGGGGCT
Organism: Phyllobates terribilis; assembly: GCF_046119375.1. Taxonomy (NCBI): domain Eukaryota; kingdom Metazoa; phylum Chordata; class Amphibia; order Anura; family Dendrobatidae; genus Phyllobates; species Phyllobates terribilis. The sequence goes on from NW_027362771.1 coordinate 282,942,834, forward strand.
TCGCCCTATTTTTGTGTCCAGCCAGGTACAACTAGGCAGCTGGGGGCTGGAATCCGCAGCGCAGGGAGGCCCAAGCTTTCTGGGCCCCACCCGCTGCAAATTGCAGTCCGCAGCCGCCCCGGAAAATGGCGCATTCATAGAAGCGCCATCTTCTGGCGCTGTACCCAACTCATCCAGGGCCCTGGTGTGGTGGCTCACTGGGTAATAAAGGGGTTAACGCCAGCTTGGCATTATCAGCTGGCCCTAAGCCCGAAATTCATGGGGTCACGCCAATATTAGACATGACCACCATGAATTTCTAGTAAAGTATTTAAAAAAACACAACACCCAGAAAAAAGTCCTTTAATTGAAATAAAGAGACAATTCTTTATTATTCTAAATTAAACCATACTTACCGTCACGCCCATTCCTGCTGAAGCCAATGATCTCCTGCAATAAAAGAAAAATAATAAAGCAACCTCATCCTTACCTTTCCATGGTTCCCAGGACAGCTTCAGCTCTGCTACATCGAGATGACAGGCTGGACCGCTGCAGAAAGCTGCAATCCATCCTGTCATCCTGCAGACACTGAGAAGCGCAGGCATGCTTGCGCTCCTCAGTGTCTCTCTGTGACGGCATCCCGATGAGCCGAGTTCATGTCCAATGAACTCGGCTCACCTCATGCACGTCACTGACAGCGTGGGAGAATTCTCCTGCACTCAGCGCTTCAGCGTGAGAATTCTCCCACGGTGTCAGTGACATGAATGAGGTGAGATCATGTCCAATGAACTCAGCTCACCTCATGCACGTCACTGACAGCGTGGGAAAATTCTCACGCTGAAGCGCTGAGTGCAGGAGAATTCTCCCACGCTGTCAGTGACGTGCATGAGGTGCGCCGAGTTCATTGGACATGAACTCGTCTCATCTTTATGCCATCACAGCCAGACACTGCAGAGCGCAAGCAAGCCTGCGCTTCTCAGTGTCTGCGGGATGACAGGCTGGATGGCGGCGTTCTGCTGCGGTCCAGCCTGTCATCTCGATGTAGCAGAGCTGAAGCTGTCGTGGGAACCATGGAAAGGTAAGGATGAGGTTGCTTTATTATTTTATTTTTATTACAGGAGATCGTTGGCTTCAGCTGGAATGGGCGTGATGGTAAGTATGGTTTAATTTAGAACAATAAAGAATTGTGTCTTTATTTCAATTAAAGGACTTTATTCTGGGTGTTTGTGTTTTTTTTTAACTTTGACTATGGGGTTAGTAATGGGGGTGTCTTATAGACGCCTCTCCATTACTAACCTGGGCTTGATGTCAGCTAGCATTATAAGCTGACATCAACCCCAGCCCTATTACCCCCTGCCACCGCACCAGGGCAGCGTGGAAGAGCGAGGCTAAGTGCCAGAATTGGCGCATCCAATGAATGCGCCATTTCTGGGGCGGCTGACGGCTGGTGTTTCTAGCCTGGGAGGGGGCCAATATTCATGGCTCCCTTCCTGGGCTATTAATATCAGCCCCCAGCTGTCTGCCTAGCCTTTGCTAGCTATTAAATTAGGGGGGACCCCACGTCATTTTTTTGGGGGGGTCCCCCATTTTAATAGCTAGTAAAGGCTATGTATTCAGCTGGGGGCTGATATTAGTAGCCTGGGAAGCTCCGTGGGTATTACCCCCTTCCCAGGCTTCAAACATCTGCCCCAGCTGTCTGCTTAACCTCCGCTAGAGCCTAAAATTAAAGGGAACCCCACGCCAATTTTTTTTATAATAAATCCTTTATTTTAATACTAAATGACAAGTACAGTAACCAACACTGTCACTGTACTTCATATATATGTGACTGACATGTTTCTATCTATCTAATCTATGTGTGAAGCTCTATTCTGTCTGTTATAAATTGTCGGGTACCGCTGCTGAATTGCCGGCCGGCTTTTTTAAAGAGACGGTGCATGAAAACACAATTATTTTTTTAAATAAATCCTTTACACTAAATGACAAGTACAGTAATCAACACTGTCACTGTACTTCATATATATGTGACTGACATGTTTCTATCTATCTAATCTATGTGTGAAGCTCTATTCTGTCTGTTATAAATTGTCGGGTACCGCTGCTGAATTGCCGGCCGGCTTTTTTAAAGAGACGGTGCATGAAAACACAATTATTTTTTTAAATAAATCCTTTACACTAAATGACAAGTACAGTAATCAACACTGTCACTGTACTTCTTATATATGTGACTGACATGTTTCTATGTATCTAATCTAAGTGTGATGTTCTATTCTTTCTGTTGTAAATTGTCGGGTACCGGTGTATGCCGCTGATGAATTGCCGGCTTTTCGCGTAATACATTCTACATTATTCTTAGTTGTTTTACTTCATGTAGAATTAACCTACAAGGAAAGAAAGGGTTTATTTTCATTCCGATATTTGTGTCCCATTGACTTGCATTGGTTTCCGGTATCGGAATCGGCGATATCCGATACTTTTTGGGTATCGGTCCGATCCAATCCGATAGATATTTCCTGATATCGGAAGGTATCGCTCAACACTACTCACTACACATGACCTGATCTGCTTCTAACTAATAAATATTAAAATCTACACAGCTTTGAGTTGGAAACTGCATAAAAATTATATTGTTAAAATACTCACTTGCCTAATAATTGTGCACCCAGTGTGGTGCTCAATTAACTAGTATTATCTTATATTATGCTGACATCTTGTGGACATGTTATGGTTACTACACTGTCCACCTGGCTCCCAATATATGTTAGATTGACTTTTTTTTTCCTTTAAAAAACACAGCTTCTAAAATGCAAAGGGTAACATACATTCTGCTTGTAAGGCTACATTCCCATGATGAGTTTTTTATGTTGCAGATTTTCTGCACCCATTAAGTAAAATAGGTTACTTGCATTTTTTCAAAAGTACGCAGTGTAAAAAAATTAACCAAAAACTTATGATGGGAACGTAGGCACCCGTTGTTGAATGGGAGTGACCTCTAAAACTGCAAGGATTGTAGACCCAAAAATCCTTCCCATAGACTTTTACTATTAGAGATCTGGAAATATGGGTCAAGGACTTTGTCTCTTCCACTAGGTAGGAAATAAACAATGAGTTTAAGTTCTCTCTGCACCAGCTGGAGCACAAGCTTTCATCCATAGACCTCCATCAGATAAATGATTGGTGGACAAGAGTATTATTATTTTTTTCTTTTTGAAGAGGATGAAGCTAAGAAACTTATTTGACTTGGAGACAATCGATAGGCTCAGTATAGAAATCTGGTCAGAGGAATGAATCAGTCCTCCAACTCCTAGAGAAGTGTTTCTCAACTCCAGTCCTCAAGACTCCCCCCACCCCCTTCAACAGATCAGGTTTTCAGGATCTCCTTAGTATTGCACGGGTGATAAAATTATTATGAAGGCATCAAAAAATGCCACAGGTTCTCTCACGTGTTCAATACTAAGGAGATCCTGAAAACCTGATCTGTTGGGGGGTCCTGAGGACTTGAGTTGAGAAACACAGTCCTAGAGGGCCTATAGCTTTCAGATTATCTGTCGATTGGAAGTCCCCGATTAAAGCCCATCTTCTTAACATGTTCAAGATAATGTATCCTCTTCCAGAGAAACCGCGTGGATTGGATATTCCAAAAGGTATTTTTCATGGCATAGCTGAAAGACTGGGTTCAATGTTATTTTCAAAGCCCATCTTTATCAGACCGTTGCTCTACTTCTCTAACTAGGCATGTTAATCAGCTGGGAGAAGGTAATGATCCATCTTTCCACAGAGATATTGATTCTAGGTCATTAAAGACGCCCACAGATAGACTTTTAGGACAGTTGGAACAAGTCACAAGAAGTCCAATTCTTTCAAGAAATAAAGTCCTGCAAGTGGGAGATTATTTCAGCTTGTCCATTGCCTCATTGTAACCCCATAAGCTAGGCTGGGGAGCCTATCAGAATGTTTTCATGGCTAAGAGTTTTTGATTTCCAGAAAATAAGTACGTGCCCTCCAATCTCAGGGAATAGAGGGCTATTAATTAATTTCTTCACAAGATCAAAAGATGCTCAGTAAACATCCACACAGGCAATTCCACTGCTGTGATCAATATAAATTGATAAGGAAATACCAAACCAACATCTTTAAACAAGGAGTCCTCTCCATTACTCCATCTGGCAGAATTATATTCCAGCAGTTATCAATGTTTAAACAGACAGGTTACACAGAAACTTAAAAGTTCGGAGGGAATTGTTGACTAATCCAGAAACATTTTTTTACATATTGAGTCTTCAGGACCAGCCAGTTGTGGACCTATTGGCGTCTAAGGTGAACGTTAACTGTCCAGTATTTTGCTCCATCTACACGAAAGACAATACTGGCAGTTGGTGTCATATTCATATCATGCAAGTTTAGCCTGACTTATGTACTACTTCCAATCTTAGTGACTCAGCGGGTGTTACACAAGATCTCACAAGACCAGACATTAGCCATAGTGATGAATACTGTATTTGTGGCACCCCAGGGGTCCGGTTGCCACAGTGGCATTGCCTCCCTCACAGGCATTGCACGGAGGGGTCCCCTAATCAGGTATACCAGCATACAACACTTTCCTGGCTCCAGACCAGAAAGGGGAGCTCCTCCCCTTCAAACTGGAATCTGGAGGTGGGGTTAGTTAGAGTGAGTTGAGAGGAGTTGGAGACAGGAGAACGACGAGAAAGGAGCTCGCCCCAGAGAGAAGCACAAGTGAACCGGACACCGGAGTCCGTGGTTGTGGGGCACTGAAGGCCCAGCGGCTGAATCCAGAGGGCAGGAGACTGCAGGTCTCCTGGCCCCACCAGACACCCGGCGGCATCATAGGGCCAAGCACCGCCACGTGGGAACGACACTTGAGAAAGGCCCGAGCTGCCTGCCATACGGGTGAGGAAGAGAAGTTTTACTCCGGGACGAGGGCCGCAGCATAGCTTCAAGCAGCAGGGCCAAAGAGAATAGCGCAGAGGGAAGACCTACAACTCTACCTGGCGAGGTGAATCACCAACTTGCTTCCAGGCCGCCCGGACCTCCACTACCAGCTAGTACCTGTGTCCCAGTCTGCTCCAACAAACCGCAAGTAAAGATAGAGGAAACCGCCATTAATCTGTTGACTGGTCATTATCTGCACCATCACCTGCAATTACACGGCACCAACAACATCTACCTCCACAGTTCATCATATACTGCCCTGGAGCTTAGCTCCTCTGCCTCTGGAGAGCTGAACCAACTCTGCTGCGTCACCATCAGCTCCAGTGGATCTGCACCGCAGCGGCGGCCCCATATAGCCGCATACCACAGGTGGCGTCACGAACATTATCTCTAAAAACTTTATTCCCCTTTTACTTTCCCTTTAATTGACCGCCCTGGGTCACGGACCGGGTCACTGCCACCGTGACATCCCCAGCACCGACCGGTCCGGCTACTGAGTACCCCACGGCCCAGGGGGCGCGTCATACTTGGCGTCACGAACAGGATTCGAAGCCGGTATAACCAGGTACTGTGTGCCATAGACTTTGCTGAACTGTATCATCACGTCATTTGTCGTCAGCGGAGGGGAAGCAGGAGGCCCCGATCCGGAACCACCGGGTAAGCGATCCCTCTCGCCTGCAGAGAACATACTGGTACGCCAGCAGAAATCCAGGACCTGGCTGAGATTCACTAGGGGGGAGGAAGATGCCCAACCTGGGAGAGGATGCAGCCGTGGGCGCAGCCGCCGCCACTGTAATGCCGTTATCCATGCCGTATATACCGGGAGCGGCGTGGTTGCCCCGTAATAAGGGGAGTCGCACACCCTGAGTGAATTTGAGGAGAGACTACGCAGTTTGTTTCAAGTGTACCCCCTGTCTGAGGAGCAAAAAGTCAGCATCCTCATAGGCCAGCTAATCTGTGCAGCCCAGAGGGAGGTGAAGTCCTGGCCGGGCTGGGACAAAAGCACTGTTAAGGAAATACTGGCCCGGTTGAAGGATACCTTTGACACCCGCACAGCAGCAGAGATTAAAATGAATTTCTACGGGTGCAAACAAAGGGTGCAGGACAGTGTACGGGACTATGCTCTAAACCTGCAGGAGGCGCTGCGGGCCATTAAACAGGTAGACCCCGATAGTGTGCGAGACGAGGACAGATTGCTAACCGAACAGTTTATCGAGGGGCTCCTGTCTACCGCTAACCGGACACAGCTGCGCATAATGGCTCTGCAAAACCCTGATCTGGACTTTGCGCAATTTAAAGACCGAGCCATCCGGGTGCTGCGAGAACCAACCCCAAGTGGCACTGCACCCCTCCGGCGCCCAGCTCTCACATATCACCAGGAGGTGGCGTCCTTTTCCCTGGCACCTGTGGAGGCTGACGCGCAGTCCCTAGATAATGACCCCTCTGCAGACCTATGCCTTCAGGTCCAGGAGCTGACCAAAAGTGTGGCTACGCTAACCAAAACCGTGCAGGCCATGCAAATGTCTCCAAAGGAAAGAATTCAGCTGGCTTCCAGTCCAGATGACGTCCCGTGGCGACGACAGAAGAATTCCACTGACCAGAGGAAGGAACAGCGATCGCTACGACCAGGACGGACAACCCATCTACAGCAGCTGTCAAAAGGCGGGGCACTTCATAAGGTTCTGAAATTTAAACGAGCAACCCCTGAGGCAGAGGGCCAACCCCCAGGAGTAAGAGGACCAGGCCCACAAAGCTGGCGAGACAAATACGTGGGAGGACGACCGGTCCTACCTGTCGTGCTTAATGGCCAGGGCCGGAGTCAGCACCTGGGCAAGTGCCGGGGCCCTGAGCAGGTGGGGGGGCCCACTTGTCGTCGGGCACCCTGTCGCGCTATGAGACCCGTGAATGGAGGAGAGCGGTGTCAGTGCCCGTTCCCCCCCGCTTGCTCAGGGCCCCGGCAGCCGGCACAATACTTCTCCCCGTGCCTCCGCAACAGGTCCTGTATCCTCCACGGCTGCTGCACTGTGACGTCTCATGTCAGAGGGTTCGGTGACGTCTTTACGGAGTCCAGAGCAGCGGCAGCAGGTGAGAAGTGAGGGGAGTATTTGATTTTTTTTTTTTTATTGTATGGAGGCACGGGGCATTATATGGTGGTGGTGGGGGGTGACATCCTGCATGGGGCATTATAAGGGGGTGTGTGTGACATCCTGCATGGGGTATTATATGGTGGTGGTGGGGGGGTGACATCCTGCATGGGGCATTATAAGGGGGGGGGTGACATCCTGCATGGGGCATTATATGGAAGGGGTGTGACATCCTGCATGGGGCATTATATGGAGGGGGTGTGACATCCTGCATTGGGCATTATAAGGGGGGGTGACATCTTGCATGGGGCATTATAAGGGAGGGAGTTGTGTGACATACTGCATGGGGCATTATATGGTGGTGGGGGGTGACATCCTGCATGAGGCATTATAAGGGGGGGTGACATCCTGCATGGGGCATTATAAGGGGGGGGTGACATCCTGCATGGGGCATTATAAGGGAGGGGGGGTGACATCCTGCATGGGGCATTATATGGGTGGGAGAGGTCACATCCTGCATGGGGCATTATAAGGGAGGGGGGTGTGACATCCTGCATGGGGCATTATAAGGGAGGGGGGGTGACATCCTGCATGGGGCATTATAAGGGAGTGGTGGTGTGACATCCTGCATGGGGCATTATAAGGGCGGGTGACATCCTGCATGGGGCATTATGTGGGGGGAACAGCCTGCGTGGGGCATTATGTGGGGGGAACAGCCTGTGTGGGGCATTATGTGGGGGGAAACATTCTGCATGGAGCATTATGTTGGGGGAACAGCCTGCATGGAGTGTTATATGGGGGCCAGTATCCTGTATGGAGCGTTAAATGGGGGCCAGTATCCTATATGGAGCATTTTATGGGGGCCAGTATTCTGTATGGAGCGATTTGCCGGTTTCTGAGCTATTGTAGAATTTACAATAGATATCGGTCATGTAATGTAAGAAGTGAAATATTCGGCATTGTACTATATATATATTTCTCTGCGATATCTGTGCATCATGAATCGTGGTATGTGTTAAAGGGGCCCACTAAAACCTGGAGCCGACCATGTTGATGGCATCCCGATGAACGCGTTACTGGACACTGGTTCCCAGGTGAGAACGATGCCATATATCCTTTTCAAATGATACTGGACTGACTCGGACATCCTTTTCAAATGATACTGGACTGACTCGGACAGCCCTTGCCTCAGGTGGGGTATAAAGAGGTAACCATAAAGGTTGGCCAAGTAGAATTGCTATCACAAGGGATGATTATTGTAGATATTGATCGCCGAGAAAGCCATCCTATGATAACCTTAGGCACCAATGTGATAGAGAATTGTCTTGGGGAAATTATTGTTTTGTTGCAACAGGTCGCAGAGATTGCCAGTTCCAGTCAGCAGCGAGTTCTGCAGAAGGAGATCAAAGCCCTGATGCAAAAACAATAGGTAGAGTTGTCTGGTGGAGAAGTCGGCAGTGTCAGAATGAGTGATCCATTCCCCACTGCAATGCCCCCTAGGAGTGAAATGTTAATATGGTGTCGGGCAGCAATAGGTTTCAGGGGTCAAGATTATCAGGCCCTGGTTGAACCCGTGTACTCCGATAGTAGGCCCACCATCTTGACAGCCAGGGGTGTAGTCGCTGTCTGCAAGGGGAGAGTACTGATACGTATCCTGAATTGTGGGGAGAAAGAGGTCCATTTACCCCAGTATGCCACCCTTGCTAAGTTGTTCACTGTCAGTAACAACGCAATAAAGGCAGTGGAACCCTTGCCTCCATCCAAACAGGCGGAGGATAATAGCTCCAAGGGGCAGGTGGAGGATTGGTGTCAGAAGCTACAAGTAGGCACTGACTCCACCCCTTTGCACCAAAAGCATGGGGTGTACCGGGTGGTCCAAGAATATGAGCGAGTGTTTAGCAAACACCCGCTAGACTTTGGGCAGGTAAAAGGGGTCCAACATAATATCGCCACAGGAGATCATCCGCCCATTAAAGAGAGGTACTGGCCTGTACCCCCAGCTCACTATCAATGTGCCAAAGTAATTTTACGGGAGATGAAGGATGCTGGGGTGATCAGAGATAGTTGTAGCCCCTGGGCAGCTCCATAAGTCCTCGTTAGAAAGAAAGATGGTACAATGAGGATGTGTGTTGATTATAGGCAGATTAACCGCATTACACATAAAGACGCCTACCCAATACCCAGAATTAAGGAATCATTAGCTACACTAAGATCCGCTAACTATTTCTCCACTTTGGATCTCACCAGTGGGTATTGGCAGGTTCCTGTGGCAGAGGCGGACAGAGAGAAGACCGGGTTTACGACACCAATGGGCCTCTGCAAGTTCAACTGCATGCCATTCGGGCTCTGCAGCGCCCAGGGAACTTTCCAGCGGTTAATGGAGTGTTGCCTAGGACACAAAAACTTCAAAACCGTTCTGCTGTACCTAGACGACGTAATCGTCTACTCAAAGACATTCGAAGACCACCTGGAGCACCTGGCCGAGGTTTTCGAAGCCCTATCTGGTTATGGCCTGAAAGTAAAGCCGTCCAAGTGACACCTGTTGAAGCCCAAGGGGCAGTACCTAGGTCATGTGGTAAGCGCCGAAGGTGTAGCACCAGGCCCTGAAAAAGTCACCGTGATCAAGGACTGGCCAAGACCCTCCACTATCAAAGAAGTGCGGCAATTTCTCGGGCTGGTAGGCTACTACAGGAGATTCATCAAGGGTTTCACCAAGATGGCGGCACCCATGCAGGACCTCTTGGTGGGCCAGTCCAAGAAGGCCAAGAACCCGAATCCTCCGTTCAAGTGGAGTAAAACAGAAGAATAATCCTTCACTCGACTGAAAGTGGCTCTTACGGGAGACGAAGTCCTGGCCTACCCCGACTATGGCCAACCCTTTATACTCTATATGGATGCCAGCAACTTGGGGTTGGGAGCGGTGCAGGTACAGCAGGGCAGATGGAGAGTGATTGCCTACGCAAGCAGGAAGCTCCGTCCCACGGAAAGGAACCCCGACAACTATAGATCCTTTAAGTTGGAGTTTTTAGCCTTAGTCTGGGCTGTAACAGAGCGCTTCAAACACTACCTCGCCTCCTCCAGATTTACAGTCTTCACGGACAACAACCCACTGACGCATCTGGAGACTGCGAAGCTTGGTGCCCTAGAACAACGATGGATGGCTCGACTGTCAGACTATGAGTTTACCATCAAGTATAGGGCGGGGCATAAAAACACCAATGCTGATGCGCTGTCCAGGATGCCCAACTTGCCAGATGAGGGAGAAGACCCAGAAGAGCTGGAGGAGATAGAGCTTCCGGCTTTCCATCGTCACGGGGTGACCCAGTGCTCCCACTGTGTGAGGAACAAGTGCTCCGCTAACAGAGAGGCCACGTTTAACCCATTGCCCCACCATGGATGGGCAGAGACGCAGGATAGCGACCTGGCTGTCTACCTAGTAAAAGAGTTGCTGACACAAGCTGACTCACACCCTGGTCCAGATGCTCCTCAGGAGACCCAACAGTTGTGGAAGGAGAAGGGCAAGCTGTTCATCTACGTGGGAAAGCTGTGTCAGAGAAGTATCAACTCCCGGACACACGAACTGGTCTGGCAGGTGGTAGTCCCGAGGCGGGATGCGCCAATGGTCTTAGAAGCGTACCACGATGGAGCAGGACACTTCGGGTGGAAGAAGTTGGAAGTCCCGCTACGTGAGCGATTCTACTGGGCTGACATGAGGAAAGCAATCGAGAGATGGTGTCGAGAATGTGGTCCATGCAACCTGAGACGGAAAGACCGTGATAGCCAGAGGGCTCCCCTGCAGCCCATAATTACCAAACAACCACTTGAACTGGTAGCCTTGGACCACGTGAAGCTAGCCCCAAGCCGGTCAGCCTATGTCTATGCTCTCACCATAGTAGACCACTACTCTCGGTACCTGGTAGTAGTGCCAGTGAAAGACCAGACGGCTAAGGCGGCAGCCAAAGCGTTTCAACAACACTTTTGTCGCCCGCACGGTTAACCTGAGCGAGTGCTTACCGACCAAGGCCCAGCCTTTGAAGCAGAAGTGTTTCAAGAATTTTGTAACTTGTACGGCTGCAAGAAAATAAGGACGAACAGTATCATTCCCAGACTAACGGGTTGTGCGAGAAAATGAACCAGGTGGTAATAGACCTGTTGAAGATGTTGCCCCTTGAAGAACATAGCCTGTGGCCAGAGAAGTTACCAGATTTGGTGGAGCTATATAACCACATCCCGGTGAACTCCACCAACTGTACACCCGCCTACCTGATGAGAGCAAGACCTGGCAAGTTACCCATTGACTTAGACATGGGAGTTTTAACACCTGAGACGACATCACCAGATGCAGATTGGGATACAGAACGGCAGCAACAATACCGCAAGGTGCAAGAATGTGTGGAGAGAAGTTTGTCCCAGGCGAGACAGAAGCAGGAGAGAACTTATAATCAACACGCACCTGCAGTTCACCAGGAGAACAGGTACTCAAAAGGAAAAGACGAGTTCACAAATTAGATGATCAGTGGGAGGTTGAGCCATACACCGTCTTACCTTCAAATTTCGACAATACAAAAGTATGCCTCATCAGTAAAGATGGAGGAGAGACTTCAGCGGCAGTCTCAAGAGACCACCTTAAGATATGCCCTGATAAATTGAGACACAAAGAGGAAGACCAAAACAGCCCCCAGCACACAGAAAAGGTGGAAGAAACGGTTCAAACCATCCTTGGAGAGTTTCCCCAGTCTTTGTCACAGGTGAACCAAGCAATCGTGGTACCTGTCCTGACCTTTCCCCAAATAGCCTCACTGGAAGCCGCAGAGACTCTAGAACACCAGAGAGACCAGACTGCCCCAGAAACAGATGCTTCATCAGCAGCGGATCAGGAGAATCTACCCCCTGCTAGCGGTGAATCTGTCATACCCATGGTGAGTCAAAGAAGTCGTAGAAGACTACCAAGCCTACCGGTATTATCTCAGACTAACCATAGTGTAGTCCACACTGAGCCCACCACACCAGCTGTAGACACTAGCGACCCGGGTAGGTCATTGGCAACTACTGTGCTGTGTAGATCAACCCGTAGTACCATAGGTCAGCTCCCTGCCCGTTATAGGGACTAAAAAGTAGTAAAATAATAGTATATGTCATATAGTTGCAACCATTAAATATGAGAGCCTACAGAGACTTCCTCTAAGAACTTTTAAGTAATCATGAGTATATATAGTTAATAAATTGATGGACAAATGGACCACAATACTAGGTGTGGTCAGGACAATGTTGAATAAAGCTAATTGTTGGCCTTGAAAATAAACCGCAGGCGTGGCCGAAAACCAGGCCCACCAACAGAGTGCCCTGAAGCCACGCCCAGGGACGATACACGAAGTGGGTTGAGGCGGTTCCCACCAACAAAACTTCAGGTATCCGGAAAAAAGACAATTCCCGGATAGTGGTGTAAAGACTAAGCGCCGCAATGACTGCTCTCAATTCTAGTTTGGTTTTTGTTATTCTACAACTTTTGCCTTTTTGAGACTTTGTAAACTATTTGTAATGTGAATTGTTATTATTGTTAATTGTTTAATGCTAAAGGTGTCCTCAGTCCGGGAGTACTGAATTTAACTAGGGGGGAATGTGGCACCCCAGGGGTCCGGTTGCCACAGTGGCATTGCCTCCCTCACAGGGGGTGATGCTATGCCTGGAAGCAAGGAGGGGTCCCCTAATCAGGTATACCAGCATACAACACTTTCCTGGCTCCAGACCAGAAAGGGGAGCTCCTCCCCTTCAAACTGGAATCTGGAGGTGGGGTTAGTTAGAGTGAGTTGAGAGGAGTTGGAGACAGGAGAACGACGAGAAAGGAGCTCGCCCCAGAGAGAAGCACAAGTGAACCGGACACCGGAGTCCGTGGTTGTGGGGCACTGAAGGCCCAGCGGCTGAATCCGGAGGGCAGGAGACTGCAGGTCTCCTGGCCCCACCAGACACCCGGTGGCATCATAGGGCCAAGCACCGCCACGTGGGAACTACACTTGAGAAAGGCCCGAGCTGCCTGCCATACGGGTGAGGAAGAGACGTTTTACTCAGGGACGAGGGCCGCAGCATAGCTTCAAGCAGCAGGGCCAAAGAATAGCGCAGAGGGAAGGCCTACAACTCTACCTGGCGAGGTGGATCCCCAACTTGCTTCCAGGCCGCCCGGACCTCCACTACCAGCTAGTACCTGTGTCCCGGTCTGCGCCAACAAACCGCAAGTAAAGATAGAGGAAACCGCCATTAAACTGTTGACTGGTCATTATCTGCGCCATCACCTGCATTACACATCATATTTAGAACAAGCAGAGGGAAAGCCAACCACTGGGAGCTGATATTACAAGCCAGGGAAGGGGCCATTAGGCCTACATGTTACCTGGCTATTAATAACAGCTCACAACTGTTTGATTAGTGTTTACTGGCAAGATTACAGCGGGACCCCAGAAAAAAAATGGAAGTAGGGTCCCCCTATAAAATCGAACCAGCAAAGGCTAAACAGACAGCTGTGAGCTGATATTAATAGCCAGGGAATGGGCCATGGATCCTAGCCCCCTTCGTGGCTAGCAACATTAGCCCTCAGCAGCCCCAGAAATGGCGCATCTATGAATGGATGCTCACGGTGATCTCACGGAGTTCACCGCAGTTCATCGTCCCGGGTCGCAGTGAAGTGAGCCTGGGAATGCACCTTCAGTGACCGGCGGTAACATCTATGAGGTCACCGCTCGTCACTGAAGCTGCGATTGCAGCAGCTCATTGTGTCCTGGTTTACAGCCTGGACAGTAGCATCATGGCACTGTTGTAAACCAGTTATCGTAGACATTGATTACAGCATGTCGGACTAGTGAGTATTATGGGTTTTTTTATTTTTTTGATTATTTTTTTTTTACAGGAGACACGGGCTTCGGGGGATCAAAGTGAGTATAAGTGTTTGTTTTTTTTTATTCTTAAATTTTACACCTGTTGTAGACAGCTGGGGCTGAATACAACTCTCAACATTGTCTCTTGCTTGCGTTGATCTCAGTGCGAGCAGAGAACAATTATGAGAGCGGCTTCCAGCACCCAGCGCTGGGGAACAGCGCAAACTGTACTGCTGATTCCCAGGAACCGGTATGTTTCATGCTGAAACACATCCATTTGTGGAAATTATTATTATTTCAAGATCTATTGATTAAAATTAACTTTTGTTTGTAGGAAAACCCCTTCAAGTACTCGAGTTACAGACTGTGTAGTATAAAGGTGCCCATACACATTAAAGGGGTTATCCACTACTGGACAATGTCTTATTAAGGTACCCATTGAGGTGATAATATAAAAAATTGACATATCCTAGACTAGTGCCACTTCCTCAGTAGTCAGTGCTGCTTCCCCTCCTATGCTTCTTCTGATAAAGCCAAAATGCGAACACTTCAGCCATTAAACAGCAGCTGACTGAGAATAATAATTGATCAATTCTGGCAGAGAAGGAAGCAGATTTCTCTGATTAGATACATTACAAAGTTGACTATTTTCATGTGTACTACTGACCTATGAAATAAAAATTTAAAACGACGGTTACAATTTAACCTTTCAGTTATGTATGACTGCACACGGCTGAATGGTTTTTTTTTCTTCTGAACTCACCAAACAATCAAAAACAAGCTGAATTTATATCTGAGATATTTATATTAGGGATTTTTTTTTTATGTCCTACATTCTTTTATAATAAATAGAGGTAACATTAGAAAAACAGCACAATTCATAATAACACATTATGGTAATGAAATCAACACATACATAATAATCACGTTTAATTATCTTCCAACTGCTTTTTAGATACATTATCATACAAAAAAATGTAAGAACTTTTAATTGAAAACAGATACTGTGAATTCTCAACACCACCAAAGGTTTACTATTATGTATTTTGGCCTTTCTAGAAATTTTGCCAAAATCAACATATAAAAGGAAAAAGAAGAGGTATGGTAATTAAGGTTACCCCCACAAGGGGTCCAGTCATGTTCGGATTAAAAAATAATTAAAATAAGAAGGATAATAGGGAGTTAAAGGCTCTCTTCTATCCTCTAAAGTCCAATTCTGTCCACTCGGGAAAAATAATAAAAAAAAATCATAAAAATGTGCTTATTTAAAAAGGAGCCCTTAATTACAGACATCACTGTCAAACATTCGGGTTGACTGCTGTGGTATAGTGCAACATTCACCTAAAACTGTATTACTATTATATTTTATGCTATTGTTAATGGGCTGTCAACTACTCAGACAACCCCTTCTTAAAAGGGGATATCCGGGACTTGGAAAAAAAAAAGTGCCTAAGCACTAACAGGCGTTGTAGTTGCTAACAGGGGCAACTACCTGCCTGTTGTACCCGACGCCGGTTATTGACCGCTCCGGTCAGAGATTCAGCTGATCCCTGTCAACAGAGCAGTGGTTTCTCTTCCTGTTGACAGGCCAGGACTACTGCCGTCATACTGATTGACAATCGGCTTCCCTCAATTAGGCAGCAGGGAGCCAGCTGTCAATCAGCATGACACCAGTAGTCCCACCCTGTCAACAGGAAAAGAAATTGCCGCTCTGTTGCCCTGATGACAGTGGAAGTCTGTGACTGCTCTGTGCTGGCAGAGAATGGCACCGGGCTCAACAGGCAGACAGGTAGAAACTACTTACCTGTTAGTGCTTAGGCATTTTTTTTTAAAGTCCCCTTTAAATACTATATTCCCGAGTGTAATATGAAAAGATCAGATACTCTCCTTCCAAAGAGATGCCGTTCTAGGCATGTCAGTGCCAGGTCTCTCATGTGACATTGGCAGCAATGCTTACATGGCACAGCAATCAGCGGCCGCTAATGGGTTGCAGTTCTCACACATTCTTCAAACATACAAGGTTCGTCAGAAGAAAGTGAGAGCAAATCAGCCCACTAGCAACTGCTGACTGGCTGCAGTTGTCACTTGGCATAACAATGTCATGCGAGTCCTGGTAGATGTCTCCCTGGCAAGGTGCTGGTGGTATGTTATTATTAAAGAAGTTGTCCACTACTTTGACACTGATGCCCTATCCATAGGATAAGGCATCAATGTATGATCGGCCTGGGTCCCGCACGTGGCACCCCCGCCGATCAGCTGTTGTCGGTGCCGGTGGCAGCGGCAGCTGGCCGGAAGTCCTTGCCTGTGGTGCTTGGCAGTCAAGTTGTAGTTGCCGCCGCGGGGTACTGCACATCCGCTTCCTATTCAATTGAATGGGAGGCGGATGTGCAGTTACAACTTGCTGGCCAAGCACCGCAGGTAAGGGCTTCCGGCTGACGGCCAGTGCCGCCGGCACCGATGTCAGCTGATCGGCGGTGGTGCCGCGTGCGGGACCCCGGCCGATCATACATTGATGCCCTATCCTAGAGATAGGGCATCAATGTCAAAGTAATGGACAACCCCTTTAATTTACACTGGGGAATACAATATTTAGGAAAGGGTTGTCGATGTAGCAGAAAAACCCTTTGAGAGATGCGATGCATACATCTGCACATATCTATTTTCAATCACTTGTGAACCGAATTTTGTTTTCCATAAATAAGGCAACAGAAAGTGAGGCGCACTTTGCACAATAATGTTTTAACAGTATATATTACAAAGTGGTTATGCATAATCTGTGAGCAGGGAGTACGATTCCAATAGACTAGAGGGTACCAACCAGAATAATACCAGCAAAATATTGAAAGAAGGATGCACATTGAGATTGTCTAATGTATATATAATAAAAAGGGTAAAAAGCAGAGATGGTGACAACCCTTCTTACATTAAAGATAATTCATGGGATGAATATTAATCTGCAGCAAAATTTCAACTGAATATACTGCAAAAAATGTTGTATTTTCTAAAAATGTGTTTGCACGTTGCAGCCACACTGCAGTTTTTCCACAATGGCAGTAAAAACCACATCGTTTTGTCACAATTTTCCAAATTCTACTGCAGCTGCAACGTGAGACCATAGCCTTTGGGTATTCTCACACATAGCCTTTTTTATGTTTTTTCAGTATGAAAAACACAAACTATGGACAGAAAACCGGAGTGCTTTGGCAATGTTTTAGTAATGTGTTTTGGCATGTTTTTTTCTTTTTGCAGCTAACCAATTTTGATTTCAATGATGACAAACATTGAAATACAAAAAAAATTAGACATGCTATAATAAATGTATCGTCTAAATTAAATACATGTGAACAAGCACTTTTTGAGTATTTGCACATACCACAGTGATTGTGAAGCAGAAATCTTCACCAAATTGCACAAAAATAAATGGATTTTTTTCCCAGATGTACTATTTAAATAAGGTATGCGCATTTCGCATCTTTAAAAATTGAGGAACAGCTATTACAAAAACATTTGTAAATGCCATATAATTCCTTGACCTAAAAAGGTTGACCTTTTTTGTCCCCATCAATAAAACGAGACAACCCTTTAACATATTGCAGTCATTGCAATCTAGT
Source organism: Phyllobates terribilis (assembly GCF_046119375.1). NCBI lineage: Eukaryota > Metazoa > Chordata > Amphibia > Anura > Dendrobatidae > Phyllobates > Phyllobates terribilis. The sequence continues at coordinate 282,960,324 of NW_027362771.1, forward strand.
TGACGGTCTTCATAAAATGGAAAAATTCCACCAACACTAGCAGAGTAAAAAGTAGATCAGTGCTTTGATCCCTGTCCCGAGACGAATGAAGGTTTACACAGCAGAATTGGCTTGTGTCATCCGATTACTAAAATGTTCTTGAAGAGAAGCATACAGTCCAAAACTAATACAAGTAGAAAGTACTGTATCCTAGTTATATAAAAGTTTTTCTAATGATATCTTCTTGTTGCTGGTGGTGTAGAATCCCGATTCCCACTGCAGGTGCAGGAAGGGCAGGTCTGCTTACGGGCTGTAGCTAGAATGACAAAAAAACACCCATAACATTTTTTTGTGGGTAAAGAGATGAGAACTAGCACCAAAAATGTCATTAATGTGTGTAGGTGATGGACACAATGCACCTCTTGCCTCACCTTGCACAAATTACACATGCCTAAAACATGTAGTCCCCCTTAGGGTATATGCACACGCTTTTTTTTTTGTTCAGGTGAATTCTGCTTGAACCCTGCCTGATAAAGCGCTAAAGGATGGCAAAAAGAATAAACATATCTTCAGCAATGTAAAAATGACTTGCTGTGCATATATTCCGTCTTATTATAACCCTCATTCACCCAGAGCACCTTAGAGTTTACTACAGATAGCTCTGAGGTGTGATATGAATGTGCTCCCCTGCTATGAATGAAGCAGTGTGAGCTATAGTATTATTCGCTGGCTACCAATGGAGCAGTGAAATCAAGGAGCTAGTAATCAATTTCTAGGCAGTGACCTGTGTTAGCTCCCACAAATATTATGGTCTATATCTGTAGTAAACTCTAAGGTGCTCTGGGTGAATGAGGTTTATAATAAGGAGCTCTATGACAAGGCTCTATGATAGGCAATTGGGCCAGTGTGCAATATACAACTAATTGCACTTTATGAAGGGGGTCTCCCTTCTTGGTTTAGCTTTTCTATGCCCTCTTTCATCAGTTGGGGATTTGAAATATCAGTGAGTCTAGTACCTCCATATATTATGAGCTGATGCTGGACATTTATTTGTCATTTTTAGGTATATTAATACCCATGGTGTGTCATGCCTATGCAGGCACACTTGGGTAGACTGCACACAAGCACGGTGGATTTGGTATATTGTTATTTTACATATTCAATAAAAGTTATATTTTATTATGTTCCACCGCAGTCAGTGATATACTATATTTGTTGGTAAATTGTGAGTTGGTAGGTCCTCTTTCAGTGATTAACAAGCTGCAAGCTTTCGAGACTACTCAGGTCTCTTCATCAGGTATAGTAGAACACAACATCTTAAGAGTCACATATTTATACACAATAGGACACAGAAATAATGCAATAGATGAGACAGGTGACGTAAAGCAGAGCTATTACTGTGGGAGAGAGATAAACAGTTCTGGTTGTAAATATTGGATTAATTCATAGATAAGGAGTGTGAAAGTTTTATTAACCGGTGATTGAGGCCTAGTCCAGGGTTGTGATGACCCCACAGGTTGGAGGAGCACATTCCTTAGTTGATGTAGAATGACATAAATCCATGCGACACATTCATTCCTGCTCTGAAGGTGTCAAAAGTCACCATGAGTTTATATTCCCAAACTTTTCTGTCTCAGATTTGAAATTACCTTTTAATACCAATAATTTCACATGTGTGATGCTGTGATCAGGGAAACAAAAATGCTTGGCTACAGGTAGATCTTTTTTTTTCTTTTATTGTGTGGCGATGAGAATTCATCCTTGTCATAAGTTTTTGCCCCGTCTCCCCTACATACAGGTCCCCATATGGACATTTGGTGCATATAATTAAGTACACTACATTAGATGTGATACAGCTGAAAGTACCTGGGATCTTGTAGTCCTGATGTGAATTAAGCATCTTTATCTTGTCTGTGGTCATTATAAGTGGACAGGTTTTACATTTTTTTCTGGTTTCAGGGAAAGGTACCTGTAGCTGGTGGAGATGACAGGGAGCTTCTGACAATGATGCTTCTTAAATTTGGGCTGCCTGAAACACAGAAGTGGGGGGTCTGGAAATATGGACTGTAGTCGGACATGTTTTCATGTTTTTGTACTAAGAGTTGTAGTTTCCGTCCAGCTCTCCTTAGCGCCTCCAGATTTGGATTGTAGGTGACTACTAGAGGCACCCGGTTGCTTTCTTGTTTAGTTTTGTAATGTAGGAGATGATTTCTTGATATTCTGGTGGCTCTTGTAATCTGGTTCTCAATTGTTCTTGGATAGTAGCCCTGACTCAAAAAGGTCTTTTTGAGGCCACTAAGTTGTATGTCTCTATCCATAGGGTTGGAACATATCCGATTGTATCTGATGGCTTGGCTGTAGACAATGGAGTTTTTTTATGTGTTTTGGATGGAAACTGTCCCATTTAAGGTATGTTGGACAGTAGATTGGCTTCCGGTACAGGGATGTCTCCATTTCATTGTTCTGTAGCTTGATGGTGTCCAAAAAGTTAATTTCAGTACAGGAGTAGTTGAGTGTTAGGTTGATGGTTGGATGAAATCGATTAAAGTGTTTGTGAAACGTCTTCAGCTGTTGCTCAGACTCCGTCCAGATGATTAAAATAAGCTTTTCTAACAATTTAGTAGTTGCTATACAATAGGAGCAAATACCATTCCATACAATCTACAAATAATTTCCTTTATTTATATACAAATACAGTACAGACAACAATAAATAGAGTGGACACAGACACAGATTTTATTATTGTCTGTATTCTAAGTGTCTGAATAAAGGAAATTATTTTTAGAACCTATGAAGTGGTGTTTGCTCTTATTATATAAAAATTGCTGGTAGTTTTTGGAGAGTCACACCCAATGATCACTAACTAGGCTGTATTGTACACTTGCTTTTCTAACAATCAGCCACAATGCACAAATTAAAGGGTTTACAAATTTTTGGGAATATTTGAAAAATAAAAAACAAAATTCTCACCGCACTACCAAGGACTCATAAAAAGCACCCTAGATTCCTCTGTTTTAATTTAGTTACATTTCCTTAAATATAGCTTTTCCCATGGTGCACATCGGCTTGTTTTCAGGCCACACTTCAGGTCAATGCCACATTGCCTAGAGCTGGCTTCTTAGCCAGTATCAGCCTCTACATGCCATGAATCTATACAGAAGAATCTTCACACAGGAGGAACATTTTAGGCTCTGCTCTGAGCATGAGTAAAAGAAACTAAGTTTGAACTTGTATTTCAGTATTCCTGGTAGACCTTGTCAAACAATCTGCATTAAGGCAGCTGAAAGGGAGCAAGGGAGGTGGAATAGCCAGGAAGCAAGGAAACCCCTGAGGATGGCATCACGTAACCCATGGTGTGATCACAAAAAAAGTGTATGCATACAGTACATTTATAAGAAACAAATAAACATCTAAATCTATCTTTATACAGGCAGTTCTGTGTTGGTTTGTACACTTTTGTGTGTGTATGGAACAGTGTGTTTTTGACTTTGCTAGGCATCCAGTAAGATGGTAAAATTCATGCAATTCAGAAAGAAGCTTAAATTAACAGGAAGACAGACCAAAATTAACTGTTCAACTACTAGTTTTACAATTTGAGTCTGTTTTTGTGAGATTCTATTTGAAAAGCACTATATACAGATGTGTCCTTCTTGAACTACTTTCTAAACCTGATATAAAGCGATACGGATGGCATGAGATGTTAAAAGAATATATATATATATATAAAAAAAAAAGTAGCTCCTGTCGGCCATCCATTACCTCTTATAAAAAAAATGTATACACGAAAGGGAAAATGGTCAGTAGGATCAACCATCTTAAGCCATCTATATAAGCATGCAGATATATAAAAAGACGGGAGGTCACTTCCAAACAGAAAGACAAATGTGAATAGGTGCAAGCTAAGAGAGACACTCTATATGTAACTAACAAATTAAAGCTGCATCAAATGAAAGCTGTTAGTTAAATATAAAGTGGCTGTCTTATCTTGAACCTGTTCACATTTGTCTTTCTGTTTGGCATTGACTGTCAGTCTTTTGATATCTATAATACACACCTTCTAACGGAGCACGCCACCCATCAGCCTATGGTGGTTTTAAATAGAGCTTGATCCTACCTGCCCATATATTTGTAGGCTTTTAGCCCGGGAGAGGTATCATGTCTGGGTCCCAACAAAGGGATACACCTTGTCGCTGGCTATTGGGCACACATGAATTGGCCAATTTATGCCCCAAGTACCTTGATTTTTTACTTATTTTCTACAGCAGTATTGCAATTCCAATTTCATATATTCAATATTTACGTACTATAGCGTTTCAGAGTGCAGCTTTAATTTGTTAGCTACATACATGGGCATGCAGGTCATAGAAAGTTGAATAAAATGATACCTCGATATTTGCGATCCTATATCTCGTTCCAGAGAAAGCCACATTTTTTTATATGTAAATGAGCTGTTAAGATCTATGGGTGGGACACACATCTTGCATGACAATCTGCCTCCAGAGTTTATATTACATGAAAGAGGGCGTTACCAGTGTGACATGTAGTGACTGACACTTTGCTCTCATAATCACACACAGCTCTGCAGTGAGATCAGTGCTAACCTAGTACAGCAGAAGTGAATTTTGTCTCATCGCAACAACATTTGCAGGTGTCCTCTCAGCTTCTATCTCACAGGCAGTCAGTGTAAGTGAAAGGCAGTGGAGCAGAGCTGTGAGCTCTGAGAAGACGACTGCAAATGTGCTTGTTGTGTTTGTAATGAGACAAGGTTCAACTCTGTTGTACTGTGTTGGTTATAATCAGGCACAGCTCTGCAGCAGAGCTGCCAGCATTATGAGAGGACAAGTGTTGCTGCAAATGTTTGTAATGAGACAAAGTTCACTTCTGCTGTACTAAGCTAGCACTGATGTACTGTTAGTTCTGATCTCACTGCAGAGCTGTATGTGATTATGAGAGCAAAGTGTCAATCATTACATGGCTCACACTGGTAAAGCCCATTTCATTTAGAATAATCTCATGGAGATTAGTGTCGGGCCCATAAATCGTAACAGTTTATTTGCATATAAGAAAAACAGATTACTCTGGAATAAGACATCTGATCGTAGATCCTGAATGCCCATATAGACAGCTTAGGATCGTTGATCCTACTGACAGATTACCTTTTACTGGATGGCGTGATAGCATTGAATTATCACAACAAATTGTATATCTCCATGCAATTCAAGAAATATTAAGAGTGGACACATCTGTTATTAGATATAGCAGTATGTAAGCTGGATAGTAAAATACATAAACATTATATAGAAACCTTACCTTCCGCCCCAACTGTTTCTCACACCTAGGTGCAACAAAAGACCAAGCACCCATATTTTGTGGCTCTTCTTGGCTCCAAATGAAATCTTTAAAAAGAAGAGTACAAGTAATTGACTTTGGATCGAGCTTTCTATTTATTGGCGCTAAAACACAACTACAACTACCACTGATTGTGGTAAAAATCAATAACTTGTAGACCTATTGTGGATTTAATTTTTTTCTTCCCTTTGAGGAAAATTATTCCATTTGAAACTTAATACAATAACAATCGTAAATCATAAATATTACTGAAAATTTGCAGCACACAATTTCATTGAGCATGGTGACATGGTTTGTTTTCTTTTAAAAGTCGTGGAGTGGTGTTTTAAATGTACCGTAAGTCCCCTGCCCCCAGTTTAATTCTCACCTTCTGACGTTTTCATGTTTTCACCACCGCTCCCGTCTGTCACAGGCGAAAAGTGACCTGTCGGCAGTTCCAGTGTTTCATGGTGCGGCGGTCACTTTTCAATGCACGTCTATGAGAGCCTTGTTCTGGCCTCATTCTGGCTCTCAGACTTGCACTGAGCTCTTGCAACATAATTTCTGACTGCCGGCCAGTCAAAAGCTACTGTCACAAGATGGTGTCGGGGGACCAGAGGGGTGGCTAAAATCAGTGAAGATGCCAAAAGGCGAGTATGTGACCGGGGACTTACATTTAAAGCGCCACTTCAGCGCTTAAAAACAAAATGCTGGAGTGGTGATTTAACCATGGATAACACAAGATTTGTTAGATGCATTTACCAGAGATATGAACTTTATGAGAAACAGAACCCTTGGACTCACCTTTAGCCTTTGGATATTTGCCCATTTCATGCTGGAGTGATTCTAATGGAAATGGACATAATTCTTCTATCCTAATAATGGCATATTTGTGTCCTTGTTCTCCCAGTGTTTCTTTATGTTTAGCTAAAGCATAGTAGTGTTTCCCAGAACAGAAAATGACCGTGCTAACGCTGAAGGGAAAAAAAAGATACAAGTACAGTAGCAGTGATGTATTCGTGAAACTTTATCAAAGTCAAGATTTCATTTTATAAATGTAATTTCTAGTTGGGTCAAAGAAGTTATACCTTTATAACATTTGCCCCATGGTTTGGATATAGTAGATAGGAATAGAAAAATGTATAAACATACATTCAGGGCCTTTCAGAGTCGTCCAATAGATGAGAAATCATATTTTAGTTTTCAAAAAAAATTGGGGGCAGTGCCGGCATTTTCAGAGATCCATTACGTTTTCATTTTTCGATCAATGCATCTGTGTGAGGGGTTATTTTTTGCGGAACGACACAATATTTTTATTGATACCAATTTGAGATAGACGTTTTGAACCTAATTACTGCATTTTTCGTAATATTGCAGAAACTCAAAAAAACGTAATTTTTTTTATAATTTGATAAAGCGGATTTTTTTTAATGTGGCGATACCACGTATCTGTATTTTTTTGTGATCTTTATTTTAAAGAGGAAAACGGGGGATGATTTGAACTTGTGTTTTTTTATTTTTTCATATTTTTTAAAACTTTTTTTTAATTTTCATTGTCCTTGTTAATCCCCTTAAGAGACTATAACCTGTGATTATCTTATATAGGAAAAATCACAGTCTCCTTTGAAAACTGGCCACAGGCTGGGTTTCGATGGAGCTGTGTAATGACAAGCACAGAAGTCTCCAACCGGCTGTCATAGAAACCCATTGGCGACCCATGATCACGTCATGTTCACGCTGATGGGCGCTTGGAATGACGCGACCCCATGTCGGAGCGCTGTTAATGTCGCTGTCAGAGTTTGACAGTGGCATTTAACAGGTTAATAACCACCCGCAATTGTTCGAGGCAGGTCCTGGCTGTAACACAGTCTTTACATGCCGGGTATGGTGCTAGCTCACCCTGTGAGCCTGCTCCATACACCAGCTTCCGAACTATGCCGTACATGTACGGCGCAAGTCTTGAAGTTTATACCAAGTTTGTAAGAGTTGTGCACGGCCATCTCTGGCCGTGTCATAGATAGTGATTAGAGTAGAAGTGTCCATGCTTGGCCTCTGTTCTATCCAATAGGTGCTCTACCAAGCCCAATTCTCTAGATCTGTGGGAGGGCCAACATTCAGATCCGAGCAATCAGCAATTTATTCCGTATCCTATGGATAATTTACAAACCTGGTAAACTCTTTTAAAAGGCGTGAACAATGCTGGAGTAGTCAATGAAGACCAAGTAAGAGCATGGAGCAGAGTTTAGACAAGAGAACAAGCGCATGACCTCATTACATGATTGGATAAAAAGGATGACTTTTCCCTTACCGCTCCATCAAAGACCACAAAGCTATGTTTACACTCCTGTTTTTGTACCTTGTGCTACTTCTATTAAGCAGATGACAGAGTGGACTTAAGCTAATAATTCAGTACCATTCCTATTTATTGGTATTAAACAGGTAACTCCACAAGTACATTGTCAGGAGGAGAGATTTCACTAAAAATCAATGCTCAGCTCTTTAACATAGTTTAGCACACACCGTGGTCTCTTTCAGCTCCATGAAAAGTATTGTATATTACATAAAAATAGGTAAACATGCAATTGAATCGTAATGTAGCGAAACATGGACCTTTGTCGCATATCAATTTCATTTCCTTCTTTAGTGTAACTTAGGTGACTGCATTACTGCTGTTATGCAACTTCTTCTGTCCAGTCTTCTCCTTGATATACAGATGTGCAAAAGTAACATGAAAATCTGATCAGAATACATCCATTGTAATGCGTATGTTATACTACAAAAATACTAGAAATAATGTGCTGTGTGCCAGATTTCAAAATCACCCAGAGTCCCTCAGGACAAAATAGAACAGACCAATATGGATACCATGAGACCTTTTTCCCTTGAACTATGGTGTGAAATATTGCAAGCGACGGATCATGACATCATATTTTTAGTCACAGATTCTCATGTAATGAGAGGAAAAAATCAAACATCTATGTCTGTGTGCAATATAAAAAGAATAGGGAAACAGTATGGGTGCAAAATGAAGGATCTGAACAGACCATTCAGATGGCCAGGTGAGTGGACCCTTTTTGGTACACTTTTTTATATAATAGAGGTGTAATCAATGTACCTTTTGGGGTCCGCAGCAAGGTCTCCTATAACAGGTTTAAATGTGGTTCCTGGTGCCATATCTTCAAAGCTGGAAACTGCAGCCTTCAAAAAAATATTATAAAAAAATAAAATAACAGTCAAAACTCATATATAATAAATAACTTAAAAAATAAATGATAACATTCGTACATACATAATCTATATGTTTTCTTTTATGGAATTCAGACATTTCATTTTTAACTTTAGTGATATTCATAGAGAATAATGAATTGATGGAGAATAGTAAACCTCAGTTATTCAGTCATTGTGTCATGTCAGGGAGGAAGCAAAACAGTATACAGACATTACAGCATGGGATTGCAAATTATTCTTTCTTTCAAGTAAAACATTGTTTAAAAACAGGCAGGGAAATGTTTTACCTCACAAGAAGAATCAGCTGTGATCCCCATGCTGTCATGTCTGTATACTCTTTTGCTTCCTCCCCTGCCCAGGAGCTGTGGTATGATCAGACCTTGTTCTTGCTCAGTCAGACACAACCATTACACAGTACACAGCAGGGGCACATTGATAAGATTATCTCAGCACAGGAACATTTTATTTAAACACATCCAATTGTGGAAGTTATTATTATTCCAAGATCTATTGATTAAAATCAACTTTCATTTGTGGGAAAACCCCTTTAATTTCTTCTATCCTTTTAGTTACTGTATAGTTCACAATGAATCATGAATGGGCATCCAAAACTTACTGGTACGCAATAACATTTTGCACAAAATATAATGGCCCCGACTGATTTTTTTGTACACCAGTCTCGTAGATTGTAAACCTGCAAGGGCAGGGTCCTCTTCCCCCTGTACCAGTCTGTCATTGTTAGTTTATTTACTGTAAGTGATATCTGTATTTGATATGTAACCCCTTCTTATGTACAGCACCATGGAATCAATGGCGCTATATAAAGAAATAATAATAATAATAATAATAATAATAATAATAATAATAATAGAGGGCCATTCAAGAAATGATGCGCGGAATTCCTTAAGAGGTGTATGGCACTTAATAAGTTTGGCGCATTCTACTAGTGGCGTGCATCTTGCCAAAAATATTAGTCTATTTAAAGAGTCAAGTAACATTTCTGGTGTACAAAACGCTAGCACTTTGGCTGAATCTCAAGGGCGGGAGTAGTCACCCCCAAATCCTTGCTCCTCCCCATCTCTGCCCATTTTGAGTTGTTTCAATCTGACACGAAAATTTCTAATGCCAAAAGTCTCTGAAGAGTATGCAAAAATTTTGCAAATGTTGAGTTGTGCGCAGATTTAAAAGCGTTTTATGACAGTTTTTTGGTGAAAACACTTTGAAGAATTGCCCGTAATTTGTTTACTATAAAAAATGACCACAATCAAAGTTGTTTGCCAAGGTCTACAATTCTTAGTTGTGGACAGCAGTTTGTGTGATTCACATACACGAATGCTGAGGACGCGATTTAAAAAAACTCTGGTTAAAATATGCTACCATGTTCATCCACAATGCAAAGTGTAAAGGGACTAGGCTGACAGTACTATTGGTTTTGTTTATATTCTCGGCGTTATATATAATTACAAAAAGAGAAAGAAAAATAAAAAAAAAAAATAGTTACCGGATATCTGAGTAACATTTTTGGAGAGGCAACAATTAAGGGTTTTCTGAAATTTCTTATCATTTGCCGGCGTAACAAATGAAAATATTGTGCTGGCGTTGTGGGATGAGCGACGCACATATTTACAGTATCACCATCTACTCCTTCTTCTGTACTGTCACACATCTATGTAGAAAAAAAAAGAACATAGTTTTTTGTACCACATTAACTTGAAACAAAATAAAAAAAATGGAAAGAAGTGTCCATGGGTATGTAAGTGAATATACATTTCTCATACAGTCACCCCACATGTTGCCCTCAGTTTGCCTCTTGCTGCCTCCTCTGCTGGCGTTCTTGACCTCTTACATTCAGGAATGCTATGGCGGTACGTCTAAACCTGACCTCCTCCTCACAGGAGAGGCCGTGGAGGTGTACCTCAAACTTAACCCTGTGCTCTCCATTCTACTGCCGCAGTAATTTTATACAGTAGGACTAGAAATCTGGACTCAGCGGAAAAGGCAGCAGGAGGCAGCAGATATTGTGACTATACATGACAAATGTATTGTAAGTTTTCTGTAACAGGTTAAAAGGTTATTTTAATATCTGTTCTATATACAAATCCATATCCCTTGCTGATATGCTTCAGTTTGCAAGGTTTTAACTATGCTTTCCCTTGGTCATTGGTGCTAATTTAACTTCAGCCTTGTGCTCAGCGATCAGAGAGGAGTATGAAGGAGTATGGCTGTTTATTCTAATAGCTAAACCAGCCCCCTCCTCTGTCAGGGCCAATGAATAGTCAAGGAGAGGGGCCAGCTTAGCTATTAAAAAGAGCAGTCAGCCAGCTTCCTTACCAACAACATTGGTCAGGTGCTAGCACAGAAAAGGTGTCTGTTAGGGTATGTGCCCACGATCAGGACACACTGCGGCCCCGACGCTGCAGAATAGCCGCACCACTTCCGCCCTCATTATGCAAATGAGCGGCCGCAATTTATTTTTTTTTCACATGCGGATTTTCCTCATTGATGCAAGTCCATGGGGAAGGCCTGCATGCGCACCCGCAAGAGGAATTGATATGCTGTGGTTCTGAAAGACGAGCCGCATGTCAGTTTCCGCAGGTGCACAGAGATGCATAGTGGACATGGGATTTCTAGAAATCCAATCCACTATCCTGTAACATCTGGATGCTGCTGGTCTGATGCTGCATAAACATGCAGCATGAAACCCACAGCATTTCCTGACCGTGGACACATACCCTTATGTTGAGCAAATAAACGAGAGTGGGGCTGGAGATGGTTAAGAAAAAGCAAAAGTGATGCTTTACTAGCTGAAGTGCATTAATCAATTATTTATCAAATGGAAAACCACTATGAGTGGTTAACCTTTTATTTGCTTTGAAAGTTAGTGTTACAAAGCAAAATGATAAAATCTGTTTTTATACACTGTGTGCAGAATTATTAGGCAAATGAGTATTTTGATCACATGATACTTTTTATACATGTTGTCCTACTCCAAGCTGCATAGGCTTGAGAGCCAACTATCAATTAAGTAAATCTGGTGATGTGCATCTCTGTAATGAGGAGGGGTGTTGACTAATGACATCAACACCCTATATAAGGTGTGCTTAATTATTAGACAACTTCCTTTCCTTTGGCAAAATGGGTCAGAAGAGAGATTTGACGGGCTCTGAAAAGTCCAAAATTGTGAGATGTCTTGCAGAGGGATGCAGCAGTCTTGAAATTTCCAAACTTTTGAAGCGTGATCACCGAACAATCAAGCGTTTCATGGGAAATAGCCAACAAGGTCGCAAGAAGCGTGTTGGCCAAAAAAGGCGCAAAATAATTGCCCATGAATTGAGGAAAATCAAGAATGAAGCTGCCAAGATGCCATTCACCACGAGTTTTGCCATATTTCAGAGCTGCAACGTTACTGGAGTATCAAAAAGCACAAGGTGTGCGATACTCAGGGACATGGCCAAGGTAAGGAAGGCTGAAAAACGACCACCTTTGAACAAGAAACATAAGATAAAACGTCAAGAATGGGCCAAGAAATATCTTAAGACTGAGTTTTCAAAGGTATTATGGACTGATGAAATGAGAGTGACTCTTGATGGGCCAGATGGATGGGCCAGAGGCTGGATCAGTAAAGGGCAGAGAGCTCCACTCCGACTCAGACGCCAGCAAGGTGGAGGTGGGGTACTGGTATGGGCTGGTATCAAAGATGAACTTGTGGGACCTTTTCGGGTTGAGGATGGAGTGAAGCTCAACTCCCAGACCTACTGCCAGTTTCTGGAAGACAACTTCTTCAAGCAGTGGTACAGGAAGAAGTCAGTATCGTTCAAGAAAAACATGATTTTCATGCAGGACAATGCTCCATCACATGCATCCAACTACTCCACAGCGTGGCTGGCCAGTAAAGGTCTAAAAAAAGAAAAAATAATGACATGGCCCCCTTGTTCAGCTGATCTGAACCCCATAAAGAACCTGTGGTCCATCATAAAATGTGAGATCTACAGGGAAGGAAAACAGTACACCTCTCGGAACAGTGTCTGGGAGGCTGTGGTGGCTGCTGCACACAATGTTGATCAAAACAGATCAAGCAACTGACAGAATCTATGGATGGAAGGCTGTTGAGTGTCATTATAAAGAAAGGTGGCTATATTCATCACTAATTATTTTGTTTTTTGTTTTTGCATGTCAGAAATGTTTATTTCTAAATTTTGTGCACTGATATTGGTTTACCTGGTGAAAATAAACAAGCGAGATGGGATTATATTTGGTTTTTATTAAGCTGTCTAATAATTCTGCACAGTAATAATTACCTGTACAAACAGATATCCTCCTAAGATAGCCAAATCTAAAAAAAAAACCACTCCAACTTCCAAAAATATTAAGCTTGGATATTTATGAGTCTTTTGGGTTGATTGAGAACATAGTTGTTGATCAATAACAAAAATAATCCTCTAAAATACAACTTGCTTAATAATTCTGCACACAGTGTATTTGGGACTACCTGTAAAAAGCGTTCAATGCGGCAGGAAGAATGTTCTGGACCAGCACCATCGTAACCGTGTGGAAGAAGGATCACAATTCCACTCTGTAAAAGCCACTTTGCCTCACCTATTTGGGCAAAAAATAATAATTTAGCAATGTAGTATGAAACAGTGATATATTTTGCAAAGTTTGGACACGGTCACACATATCTCTCCATAAAATCCTGATATACTGAAGGCGTACAAGGAGGTTGATGCTAAAGCATACCTAGGGTAAGGGAACTTAGTTTAGCAGCACCACCCCAGTACGGAGATAAAAAAATGCTGAAATGGTGCTTTAAATAGCAATTTCGTGACACATTTTCCAAAACAGCATCATGTTCAGTAATCCCGAGTTCCTCTCTACCGACCATTACTTATCACCAAAGCCATTCTGATCAGAAATAGCAGGGAAGAGGGGCTGCTCACAGACCTGAACACATTATCTACTGACATGTCACAAGCACAACACCCCCATTAATACAGAAACTGCAGATACATGAACAACTTCGATACATGACATTTTTCCTGACCGGTATCCCTTCTACAGTGTTAATAAAGGCCAAATAAAATGGTTGATGAGGTATTCATTGCACACAAAACAACCTGGTAAATACAGTGACAAGTGATTACATTCAGTTTTTCAATTTATTTTGCAATCAGCATTAAACTTTATAAAAAGAAAATACACTAAATCAGATGCATTTCCTAAAAAAAAAAAAAAACACTATGCAAAACTTTATTTATGTAGTCACTTTGATGAATTTGTTCTCAAATCCAGTCTTTTTTACTTTAAAAGTTATTTAATACAATCTTACCTCCAGAAATGAAGGTGTCAAATATTATCTGTGCTCCATTGAAAAAATCTCCAAACTGTGCTTCCCAAATAGGCAGCATCTTAGGACTTTCTATACTCATGCCGTATTCGAATCCAAGGACAGCTTCCTCCGATAACGCACTATTGCTTACCTGTAGTTAGAGGGGAAAAAACATAGCTATAGTATAAAAAAAAAAAAATGGTCTTGCGGAATTATAGCATGCAGCTTTCTCTTGTTAAATAGACAGTGTTCCTAGTGAGCAGCAATTCTATGATCAAAAGAAAGTAACGCATGAAGTAAAAGACAAAATGATTTACATGTTGGAAACTGTACCATCGGGTTTTTGTTGCTCTTCAATTGCCAAAAATGTTTAGTCTTTTCTCAAAATAAAACCGAAACTTAAAGGGGTTTTCCCACGAACAAAAGTTGATTTTAATCAATAGATCTTCCACAATTGAATGTATTTGAATAAAATGTTCCTGTGCTGAGATAATCTTATAAATGTTCCCCTGTGTAATGGCGGTGTCTGACCGTGTACGGAACATAGTCCGATCATACCACAACTCCTGAGCACTGCAGGGGAAGAAGCAAAAGAGTATATAGACATTACAGCACTCGATCACAGCTGATTCTTTCTTTGAAGTAAAACATTGTTTAAAAACTGGTAGGAAATGTTCACCTCACAAAAAGAATCAGCTGTGATCCCGTGCTGTAATGTCTGTATACTCTTTTTCTTCTCCCCCTGCCCAGGAGATGTATGATCAGACCATGTCCCGTACATGGTCAGATACAGACATTACACAGTACATAGCAGGGGCACATTTATAAGATTATCTCAACAAAGGAACATTTTATATAAACGCATCCAATTGTGGAACTTATTATTCTATGATCTATTGATTAAAATCAACTTTTGTTCATGGGAAAACCCCTTTAATGGATCCTTTACACAATGGAAATGCCAAGGTTTATAATAATGGCCATAAATAAAAGCCATGATGCCAATGTGAATACAATATGGAACGTAGTATATTATTCATGTTTTTAAGAAAACAAACCTCCAAAAAGTCTTTTTGGTCCGATGTTATATTGTTCAGTGGAATATAAGTGTCATTAGTCTCTTGACAAACCACCATGGCATGTCTTTGACTGAAGGTTCCTCGTCCTACATCTTGTCCACTTAGTCGAACATGAAACCCTTTAAATGGAAAAAAAAACGAGGTCATATAAGTCCAACAAAAATTCACAGACATTATGAAAAAAAAAATCTTTTTATGAAAATTATTAGTTTAGAAGAAATATCTTACCTTGACAAAGCAAAGAGCCAAAAGCCAAAGCTTCAGCAGTAGCCCAGTCTAACTTTGTTCCTTCCTGGAGCTTCTGTATTCTAGACTAAATATAGATACATAATATTATATTCACTCTCATTTACTAAAACTGATAAATAGGTTGAATCCCACAAATGAGGGAAAATCTTTAGACCCAACCTGTGCATGCATCTTTAGAAGATGGCTGTGCATCTGAATTTCCTCAGGAACTTCTACAGATTTGGCACCAATAAATTGGAGTAAATTAGCAGGAACGCCGGTGTCCCATGTTGTTATCCAATCACTTGGTTCAACCATCTCATTCCAATTAGCCTGAAGGTTAGTCGGTGGCGGTGTGTATAAAGTCATGTTGTTGAGATGATCACTTAATTTGGTGTAATAAGTTGTCTTTATATCTCCAACTTCTTCTGTAGTCAATAGTCCAACAGATAATAAATTCTCAGCATATACATCTGGGATGCTTTTTCGCGACCTGCAAATTTGTTTTTAGAACATTAGTAATGTACCGTGAGTGACTTAATGAAATATACATTTTTCGTTTTCTTCCACCTCTCCTTTTTTAATTTTCTGTCAAAAGAGCCGTTTGAGGGCTTGTTTTTTTGCGGGATGAGAAACAGAATATCCCCATGCACAAGGTATAAGGGTAGATAAATGGTGCAAAAACCCATCCACGTAACTGTAAAAACAACTTTTGCAGATGATACTAAACTTTGTAAAGTAGTTAATACAGATGAGGATAGGGCACAGCTACAGGAGGATTTAGATAAATTGGGGAGTTGGGCCAAAAAATGGCAAATGGGGTTCAATGCCGATAAATGTAAGGTCATGCACATGGGAAAGAAAAACAGCAGTCACCCATACATATTAAATGGGAAACCGTTGGGGAAATCTGACATGGAGAAGGACCTGGGCGTCTTGGTTAATAGCAAATTAAATTGGAGTGCCCAGTGTCAGGCAGCAGCTGCGAAGGCAAATAGAGTCATGGCATGCATCAGAAGAGGAATAGGGGCATATGATGAGAACATTGTTCTTCCTCTGTATAAAGCGCTGGTAAGGCTGCACTTAGAATATTGTGCACAGTTCTGGGCTCCGGTGCTCAGGAAAGACATATTGGAGCTAGAGAGGGTACAAAGGAGGACGACTAAGGTAATAAAGGGAATGGAGGGACTAGAATACACAGAGAGGTTGTCAAAATTAGGCCCATTTACGTTGGAAAAGAGAAGGCTTAGGGGAGACCTCATAAACATGTATAAGTACATCAGGGGGCAGTACAGAGATCTCTCCCATGACCTGTTTATACCAAGGATGGTGACAAAGACGAGGGGGCACACTATGCGTCTGGAGGAAAGGAGGTTCCTGCACCAGCATAGAAGGGGATTCTTTACGGTCAGAGCCGTGAGACTCTGGAACTCTCTGGGAGAGGAAGTGGTGATGTCCAGCTCACTTAATGAGTTCAAGAGAGGCCTGGACGCCTTTCTTGAGAACAATAAAATTACATCTTATGCTTAGTGATAGTTAATTAATCCAGATTGGTGTCGGGAAGTGAATTTTTTCCTCAATGATGTAAATTGGCCTATACCGCATGGTTTTTTTTTTTGCCTTCCCCTGGATCAACGCTGCGGAATAGCTGCAGTGCACAAGAAATAGGCTGAACTGGATGGACGCTTGTTTTTTTTCGGCCTTATAAACTATGTATGTATTATGAATATATAAAAACATGAGACAAAGCATAAAAAAGCAAGGTTGCCTACAGGAGAAATACACTAGGTAAATATATCAGATTAACATCATGGATACCAAACTCTTATCCAACAATGCATAAAAGCCAGATAAACATAATATCTAGAAAGCCACAATGCTAAGAATCCAAGTAAAATAAATTAATAACCAGTCAAGGTCACAGTGAGGTAACCATACAAGTATATTGAATACAGGAACACAAACTGGTATAGCAAAAGACTTGAAGGTGCTGTGCAGACATTGTATAGAGCAAATTTATCTGTTATAAAGGCAAGTGCATCAGATCGTACTGTCACTAACGTACCAAGCAACCCTGCTCCAACTAATATAAATTAAATAAGTACAACTAATATCAATTAAATAAGTAAATAACACTGATGGTAATTGCATAGTGTAATGGATAACACAAAAGGAGTATGAGAATCAAATGTTAGACTGCTTCTACTTAGCAACACATAGGGATGTGTATCAGAATGAACAGTCAATGAAGCATGTCTGCCAACATAAGGCTTACATAGTGATATTCAAAGCCCCGACGCGTGTTTCACCCAGCTTCCTCAGAGGGCTGTTTGATGTTAATCTGATATACTTACCTAGTGTATTGCTCCTGTAGGCAACCTTGCTTTTTTTATTCTTTGTCTAATGTTTTTATGTTTTCATGAATAAAATTTGTTTTTACAGTTAAGGGGATTGGTATTTGCACCAACTGTCCATCCTCACGACCTCGTGCATGGGGATGGTCTGTTTTTCATATTCTAAAGGGTGTATTCCTATACTTTGCTCAGATCGATTTAAGGACTATATTTCATTTTTGCGAGATGAGTTGTAGCTTTGAATGGCATCATTCATCTTACCATAAAATGTACTGAACAATGGGATGAAATGTTGAAATAACTGGAATTCCACCATTGTTTTTTGTTTTGTTCTAATAGGATTTATTGTGTGGTAGAAAACCTGGAAACTTGATTTTCCAGATAAGTACGATTACGGCGAAATCAAAACTTGAATACATTTTTTTATCAAAAGCACCACTCCAGCAGTTTTTTTTTCTTTTTTCAGTGCTGGAGAGGTGCTTTAAATGTAAGCCCCCTACCCCCAGTCATATATTCATCTTCCGGTGGCTTCACCTTTCACTGATGCCGTTCCAATTCCGCGGCGTCCGTAACTTCTGACTGGCTGGAAGTCAGACGCTACGTCACAAGAACTCAATACAAGTCTAGGAGAGCTAGAACGAGGCTCTCAAAGACATATTAGAAAGTGACTTCTGGCGCGCTCCATGAAACACTAGAGCTACCGGCAGGTCACTTTTCTCTGGAGACCGGCTGCAGCGACACTGGAAAAGGATGAAGGCGGCAGGTGAGTATCAAACAGGGGGCAGGGTAATCACATTTAAAGCACCAACTCCAGCTGTGCAATAAAAAAAACTCTGGTGAAAAAAAGTTCAGAAGTTTGTATAAAAAAAAATTAGCCATTGTTCAAGACCCATAATGTTTTTCCACTTTTCCTATCAACCCAGCTGATTGAGTGCTAGTTTTTTAACATGCTGAGCTGATGTTGACCAAAAAAACTGAATTCTAGCAT
Source organism: Phyllobates terribilis (assembly GCF_046119375.1). NCBI lineage: Eukaryota > Metazoa > Chordata > Amphibia > Anura > Dendrobatidae > Phyllobates > Phyllobates terribilis. The sequence goes on from NW_027362771.1 coordinate 282,978,834, forward strand.
TTCGAGGGTTTTTTTCTGCTTACGGTATTTACCATTTGAGATGATTTATTTTATATTTTGATAGATTGGTCTTTATTTTTAATGGGAATAAAGGAGGCAATTTAAATTTTCATTATTTTATAAAAGTATATTTTTAAAAACATTTTTTTAGTCTCAGTGGGACTTGAACCAGTGATTGTTTGATCGCTTATACTATATACTGCAATGCCTTAGTATTGCAGTATATAACAAATCTCTATCTCCCATGGAGCTCAGCCATGCTTTCCAGGAGAACCCATATGGCAGCGATGGAGGCCTTCGGCAGATCTCTGACTGGTGCCCCGCTATCGCGCTGCAACAACATGAATTAAAATGTTATCAGTGATGGACAGTGGCATTTAAGTGGCTGCGGACCCCACTGTTAGACTAATGCTGGCTTTGTAACACAACCCGGCATCTACCGCCCAAGGATCCCAGGGAGGACGTACAAGCTACGGCCCTATGTGAAAAGGAATTAAAGGGGTTTTCCAGCTTTAGAAAACCTGTCTCCAGGCAGTTTGTTTAAAAACAAAAAACACTACTCGCTCACCCTCTCTGGGTCTAAAGCACAGTCGCTGCCAATGCTACCAGTGTCTGTTATTGTCTGTAGGGCTGACGTCACATTGATAACAACAAAGCAGCTCATGCTGACTTCTCGGGCAGAACTGCTGATCTCACTTATTGGCTGCAGTGCTGTCAATGTCACTTCAGCGCTGCAGACAATAACATGCACATTGCAGTGGCAGAGAGTCCACGCTGGTCCCGTGGAAGGTGCTCAAAATAGTGGATTCACCTAAATATTCCCAGTATTTGCCAACTACATTCAGCATACACTTCTACGGACCAGTTGTATCTCAAGAGTGCTCCTGTGACAGGTTTACACCTGCATGCAGCTGTCTATACACAGACCCTTACTATTTGTCTAGATTAATATGGCAAGTATAATAAAATGGGAACTCACCTGATAATTTTGTACATTCCAGGATTAGTAAAGAAAGGCTCATCTAGCTCATTATGACCCCATTGCCGATAGCACAATAAATCCACAATCACGTCCTTTCTAAAAAGTCTTTGATATTCCACTGCTAATCGTGTTGCACGCACAACTTCTTCTGGACAATCTCCATTCACATGAATTACTGCACAACCAACAATTTTACCTACATTCCAAGAAATCAGGAAATTATTATTACTGTATACCTTATGCTGTAACCATGCTAAGAGAAAGGACGCTGGAAGCATGCAGAATACATAAGCATTTTTCATATGGTAAAATATGGTTTTACTGACACACACTGTGCAGGGGCCTCTTAATTGCAAGATTTGGATATTCAATAAACATTGCCGAGTCACATGTAGTGTTCCCAGTGGCTTTGCAAGCCATACTCAATAAGATTAGAAGCAAAGGATATACCAGCCCAATGGCATGGACCAGCAAATCTCACTAGCGTACATTCAACAAGCGTACATTTTAATTTAGAAAGGTTTAATCAAAAGGCAAAATCCACACATTTTACGCTATTTTAAAGGGTCGGACACTTACCGACATCACTGCAATACAATGATGATCTACCACGGTCCGAAGGAGTAGTATATCCTAATTGATTGTTTACAATTAAATGAATGCTTCCTCCTATTCGATAATGAGGGAGGTTTGAAATTGTAAATGTTTCAGGTACAATGCCTTGACCAGAAAAAGAAGCATCACCATGAACCTAATAAAGAAGATAATGAATAGACAGAGTGTATCCACTGTAGTTACAAACTAAGGAATCCGTTTCTAAAACTCAGGAAATATTTATAACATATCATGAAGATAGAAACGTGCTACCTGACTGCTTAGTACAAGTAATCACGTCTAGACAAAGCATATTTAGAATTTTACTAGGATAAATTACTTATGGGATCGCTGGCCTTGAAAGAAAGGCGGCGTAAATGGGGTTATGAGGGACTTTTTTTTTTTTTTAATTTTCTCTATTGGGCCAACAATTATTGGCAAGTAGTTGCCAACTACCTGCCTGAGCTGCGACAATCTCTCCCGCACGACCGTGATTCTCCTGCTCCTTCTTTTCTGCTCTGGTCTACTGACTGGGCGTCACTTTGCAGCCAGCTCTCTGCTGTGCTGGCAGTTATTGGCAGTGTCACCCTGTCCATAGAGCAGTTCTTTCTTTTCCCCTGTCAACATGATGTCACAAAAAGCAGGAGAAACACCAGCAGGAGCGGTCCGTGACCACCCTGGACCGGGAGATATCGTTGCAGAGCAGCACAGGCAGGTAGTTACCTGCTGATAAGAGCTTAGCCACATTGGAAAAAAAATAATCCCTTTAAGTACAAGTACTGGAAAACCAACATTTCAAGAACTCATTAAGTGAGCTGTACTTATCTAGGCATAGTTATTGCTATATAACAATGACAGTTCCTAGAGGGACCTAACTGCCCTTGAGGGCATATACTTAGTAAAGAAGTTGGCCACAGATTTTTATTATGCCCCCAATGTATCCCCCCGGGGCCCATATATATTTGTAAGTACCTTCTGTTGCAGGTTCTGCCTGCGAGTGGCGCTGTCGCTGGCAGCTCACAGGCATCACGTGACCCCGCGCTGACGTCACGACAAGTGAGGCATGACTCAGCGCTGGGGTACCCGCGGTGGCCGCTGGGTTGTGGGCGGGGGTACCCCGCACATCACACCCAGCATCCACCGCGCACTTTCCCAATGAATGGGGAGACGGAGAGCGCGCGGTGGATACTGGGTGTGACGCGTGGGGATAACCCCGCCCACAACACAGCAGCCACCGTGGAACGCAGAAGAGGGACCCTCGACTTCAGCCTGGACTTGTCGTGACGTCAGCGGATGTCAGCGCCGGCTGCAGCCGGGGGTCACGTGATGCCTGTGAGCGGCCACCGATAGTGCCGCTTGCAGGCAGTAACTGCAACAGAAGGTATTTACAAAAACACTTATGGCCCCAGGTGGATACATTGAGGAGGGGATAATAAGTAGTGGACAACCCCTTTAACTATAGCTTTTGATTAGACCAGGGCTTTCCAAACTTTCTACTGGGGTCTCGCATGGTAGACCAAGGTGATGCCTGGTTGTCACCATCTATTGTGAAAGTCCGTGCTATAATTACAAATACAGCTCGATTGATATAACATTAATATTAGTAGAAAATGATTCACTCATTTTGTTAAGAAAGGTTTTGTTGCAGCCAGATTAATAAAATAAAAAAATCCCTGTGCAGCTCATCACTTTTGTAAAAATTGTCTCCTCTGCTGTGCTTTAGGGGGCACCTTACTGGTGGGGACAGAATCACAGTTTGATAAGCACAGGAGTAGACTAATGTACATATTGATTCTAGCAGGACTGAAGCGTTATTCCCAAAATAGTAAGTTATCCCCCATTCATGTGACAGGGTATATCTTGCTGAACCCGCAACTGGGAACTACTACTAGAACGAGGTTCTAGTGATATGGAGCGGAGCTATGAATGGAGCTGAGCTATGAATGGAGCTCGATCTCCACATTTATACTATGTTCCCACAATGAGCTTTTGCTTCTGGTGCGTTTTTGACGCTGTATGTTTTTGCTGCATCAAAACGCAGCAGCTTACGGTTCCAGAAAAGTGGATGGATTTATAGACCTCTCACGCCCTTTGTGTTTCTTTTTAATGCTGCGTAAACTGACCTGTGGAGCATTTATCTAATCCGCAGCATGTCAATTTCTCTTGCGGCATGGCATGGGCTTTTATGCTTTTTTCATTAAAATACTACTTAAGTACCCCATGTTATTTACTTGTACTATTAATCTTAATTTATTTTTAGTTACTACAGGGTGGTTGCTCATTTTATTTTTATCTTAGGTTTTGTAGGTTTAGGAGTCAAACAAATACATTTTAAATGCAACTATTTACCTGAAGACACACAACTTTGTCACCAGGTTGTGCAGATCCATCTGAAGAGTAGTCTCCATCTGACAAAGACTGTTGCCTTGCACGAGTTTTGCCCACAGCAACCGGGTTAATTGCTTCCAAGTGTGAAGGATTGGGCAACATTGTGACATGAAGAGTCTTATCTGAACCAAAATCCAAATCGACAGAGGAAGTCAAATGGGAAAGGACATCCCCTATTGCTGGAGAGTTTTCAGGGAACTCGCTTAAGCCTCGCATTTTACGAAACATCAACTAGAAAGAAAAGGTACCAAAATATAAGGTGGGAAGAAATAACAGGGATATGTATCAAAACTGTTGCAAAATTAAGGACTAAGAGTTGTCCATAGCAACCAATTAAATCAATGAAAATGAGAGATGGAATCTACTTAACCCCACCATTTTTGCGTTGCAAAGGTATTAAATGGGTAGTTCAAGATAATTTAAACTCGTACACAGGCAATAACACTGCTAGAATAATGAAATTATAAATACTCACCCTCTGTTCCTGCACAGCGCCTCCAATGCTCCCTGCTGGTATAACGTTTACATAGGCTGCAGACATCACAGCCTGTATACCCAACTTCAACCTGACCTCAGTATATCAGGGAACATCAATGGCACTTATCTGGAACGGGAGGTTATTCAATTATTTTGTATAGCTGCCGGTGGGCCACTACTTTTTTTTGATGACCTATCCTTGGGATCCTTGTTGTCCACTACTGACAACCCTTCTCTATAGCTATATTCCCCTTTATAAAATAACAACAGCCTATATTCACCTTCAGTGCCATTCCACAGATGATGGCACTTGGTCTCTTGGAGCCTTGCAGCCAATCACCGGCCACTTCACTCTCGCCTACTTCAGACGAAACTGTAATCTGGAACTAGCGTGGGCTGCTGCTCTCTGACTTCCACCAAATGTCAGTTATGTAAGAAGGAAGAGAGAGTGAAGTGGCTGCTGATTAGCTGTGGAAATCGAGACACATAACATCACTTAAGCCTCGGGAGAACCAGTGCAGTCATCGCTGGAATGGCGCCGACATCAGAGAAGCGTATAGGCTGTTATTTTATAAGGGGGACCATAGCAATGAAAAACTAGTTGTGCATTTGGACAACCCCTTTAATATATTCTCCCATTATTCTAGGAGTATAATACTAAGTTCTGATATAACACCTTACTGCAAGATGTCTACTTAAATAAAAAGAAACATAGAAAATCCTCTATAAAATATAGCAATATTAGGACATAACCCTGAGGTGTATCTAGGGGGAAGACAGGAGGAGCATGTGCCCCGGGCGCAGTCTGCAGGGGGGCCCAGACTGGGAGTCGGTCATTCTCTGAGCCAGCTGTCAAGCCGACAGCCGGCTCAGAGAAGGTGCATCATGCCGACTCCCGTTACATAGGTTGAAAAAAAGACCTAGGTCCATCAGGTTAAACCTTTCTCCACCAATTATACATTTAGTCACTAAATTAACTAACTATAACCTATATAAAGATTAATTTCCATTAAATGCAGGTTAAGGGCTAAAGTCTGCAGTCACTCTATGTGACTGCATTCTCTCAGCGGGCATAGAGCGAGCTGTCAGGATTCTACAGTGCCAGGAACAGGCGGTCATGTGACTGCAAATATGGTCTGGCCACATTCAAACTAAACATGTCCAGACTCGCTCAATTCTCTTGTATTAGGAGAGGCTGCGCATGTCTAGTCGGCATGTGACCGCATGTATGCAAATTGCATACTTGCAGTCACATGACCGCCCACTACCGGCGCTGACAGTGTGCACGCTGTGGATTTACATAGAGTGACTGCAGACTTAAACCCCAAGCCTGGACAACCCATTTGAAACCTCAATCACAGGGAGCAGAGTGAGAACAAAATCTCCACTCCCAATGTGTCACATCAATATTGAAAACACTTTCTGTAGACTTGGACTGGCCCATGGTGGGCCCCTGTGCAGGAGTGCGCCGTCCATATCTCCAGTGTTCGGCACATTACATTTAATGCAACATGTACAGACAAGGAAAGCATCTCATCGTTAATTTCTCAAACTACTCAATTTATTATTATATAGACGAATCAGTAAATTTGTCAACAAGGGTCAAGTAATATTGAATGTAACTGAACTGTGGGCCCTCCGACACTGCTTTGCTACATAACCCAATATGTCTAAACCGACAAGTAAATCAGCATCTACATTAATATATTATTGTGTTTTGTTCTGCTGGGAGGACATGCACAGACTTCCCCTAAAATGCTACACCACAGACAGGGCTTGATAAAGGCCATCTTTGGCCTAAGTGTCATTTTCAATGCGTCATTGTGCATTGTGAAATAAGACGTTTACTCTATCCCTATGGTGAGACTGGTGCAGTGCCAGTTCTCTAGAAGTTACAGGTGGAGCTCTGAGTCACTGATGCTCCGTCTTCCACGGACAGTTGTAAGGAGTTTTTTATTCTTTTGAGACCAGGGACTGTAGACTATTTTCCTTTGTGAGTAATGCAACCCAGAAGTAGGTGGAGTTGTTCACATTAAATGGAGTTGTTCCCAGGCGGTTTGTTTTTAATTTTTTTTTTTAAAAACAAAAAAAAACTTCTTTACTCACCTTCCCATTGTCCAGCGCTTAATATTTCCCACTGCTCCTGACTATTGTCTGCAATACTGACGTCACACTAACAGCACTGAAGACAAGTGAGCCCACTTTCTGACTGCAACACTGTCTATGTATCATCACAGCTGCAGACAATATCAGACTCCTGGAGCAATGGTGGAGACTCATCGTTGGACCCAAGGAGGGTGAGAAAACCAAGGTTAATTTTTTTAAAAACAAAATTACAGCTGACAGGACAGGGTTTTTGTGAAAACAGAAAACCTTATTAAAGTGTATTGCTTTATATTATGTTTATTTTTTGCTTAAATGTTACCTCTGGTGGAAACTGAAGAAGTCCAGTGAGAAGGTTAAGTCGCCCTCTGTGTGGCATTCCTATAATCACATCTGTGACACCACTGAAGGAACACGTTTTAAACATCTCATGGAAGAAAGCCATCATGCTTTCTGCTCCCTCTCCTCCGTATCGTTTTACAGTTGAAAATTTAGTGGCCAAAAAATGATCAAATTCCTATGTAAAAGAAAGAGACAGATATAAACAATCTACCAAGGCACACTGGGGGACATTTATCAAAGCTTTGCACCCAAAATGTTGTGCAAATACAGGCCTTTCCTTGTAAATGCATAGACCAAATTTATGAATGTTTTAAGTCATTTAATGCACCGCTTTTGTGCGTATGTCAAAACGTAAAAGTGACAAGAAAAAGGCATGGTTTTGGCATAAAATACAATATATTTATGATTAAATTTCAACGTAAAGGTCTCAAAGTTTGCATACTCTAGACTGGTCATAGCGGTTTAAAAAAAAAATGGTGTGGAACAAATACATTTATGTTGTAATCATTTCTAACATGCATGAAAAGTGTCAATTTGGACACAACGCAGCATTAACAAGCAACATTGGACACATTCGTCTCTAGCTCTCTTCTAGTAGGCGCTCAGTGCCAAAAGGTTCACCTAGCGCCTGTACTTAGTTTGAACAGTCATTCTGTGCTGATAGACTCCCCTTCATGACATATGATGTACATGTCTGTCATATGTCGCGTTCCTTTGATGCGGGCTCGATTTAATCAGCCATTATGTGCCTTTAGCAGCCGTGGGTGGAGCGGCATTTAATACGCGCCGGCAAGGGGGCGGATCATTCCAGGTGCCCATGACGTCATCACAGGGCGATCCCCCTTTGCCCCATTAAAAAATAAATAAAAAATACACATATTTAGTATTGCTGCATTTGTAAAAATCTGATCTATCAAATATAAAGTAAATTAATCAGATTGGATTTCTCCATCTCCTCCATTGTATGTGTCAGCGGTAATTGGACTGCACTTAGATGATATCCGATGGTTTACATACACCCATAGACTTGTATGGGTGGTGTGAGTTGATTCTTGTATGCACTCGCAGCATGCGGTGATCATTTTTCTCATGCCGATTCGGTATGAGAGAACAACTGCAGATTTGCCCTGCCCCATAGAATAACACTGGGCCGAGTGCTATCCGATAAAACATGGCATAGCGAGTATTATACACTCGTGTGAGCGAGCCCTTAGTATGTCCCCATTAAGATGTACACCGAGTTACCTGGCATTCAAGCATCAGCTTTGCCAAATGTTTTTTCTCTTCTGTAGAAAAGGTTTCCCGATTTAACTCTTCAAATCTTCTGGAAAACCATTCCCGTTCGTCTAAGTTTTGTAACTGGCTTGTTTCAACAGAAACCTGTCCGCAGTATGTGTGATCAAGGTACGCCAACACCTCTTCAAGCGTTGCCTCCTCTTTTCCTATATTTAATAAGCCTGTTTGCAGAAAGAGATTAAAAAAAAGCTAAAATGCACTGAAATTATTTTACCAGAGCATTAAACACCACAGCCAACAAGGCGCGGTGGAGCAGAACAGGGGTAAGTAGGGATGATGTTATCTGTAGGTGGAGCAAGCCGATGGAATACAGAAAATGAGGCCTGGAAAACACCTTTAGGCTGTGTGCCCACAATGCGTTTTTTAAGCCTTTCCGCAGCAGCAAAAACGCTGCAGAAACGCTTAAAAAACGCATGTTAGAAGGCCTGCCATGTTCCCCAATGATAATCCGCATGTGCTGTGCACATGCTGCGGAAATTTCCGTTGCGGATTATCTTTGCAGAAAAAAACGCAGGACTACCAATTATTTTGCGGAAGTGCTGCGTTTTCGCCGCCATTGACTTGCATTGAAACGCATGGATTACGCATCACTGCATATGTAGATGCGCATTCCATGCGTTCTAATGTGCGGATGGTACCCAGGTGTGGAGGACAGGTGACTCTCCTCCGGACCCGGGCACCACAGAACCTGTGAAAAAAATAATAAAATAAAAAATAAATGTTATATTTACCTTTTGACGGCCCCCGCTGCGCTCATCCTCCCATGCCGGCAGCTCGCGATGGACTGAAGTCACAGTCATGTGACGGCAGGTCCTTCAGTGCAGTGTACTGAGATCTGCCGGCAAGGGAGAACGGAGCGAAGAAAGGCTCCGGGGCCCATCGGAAGGCAAGTATAGATTTATTTTTTTTATTTTTAACCATTCTTTGGGGTCACACTATATAAATCCATGCCGGTTGCATGGATTTATATAGTGTGACCAAGTTGACAAGCACTTTCCAAGTGATGCTAAAATCGCTTGGAAAGCGCCTGTCAACCCGCATGCGGAAATGCATGTGAAGAACGCTTCACATCCGCATGTCCCTGGCAGGAAAAACACATGTACAATCCGCACGTACAATCCGCATGCGTTTTTTCTGCCAGGGAGATGCAGAAACGCTCAGGAAAAACCCGGAGCATTTCTGCATCTTGGGCACATAGCCTTAGGCTCAGACGCCCGTGTTGAACAAATGTGTTCAAACACAGATGTGTGAATAACTCCTTAACGTTAAGATTCCACAATGAGATTTAAGTGAGTTTATGACACTCTGTCTTACAGTTCCAGCAAAGTGGATGAGATGTATATAAATTTCATGCCCCTTTTGTTTTTTTACAGAGTAAACTGACCTGTAGTGCGTGTTTGAAATCCGCAACATGTCAGACATGTCATGTCATTATCTCCAAACTGAAAGTAAAGATTACACAACAACCACAGGGCGGATTTCATCAATCAAAAGACGTAGTTTCTTAACGGTAACGGGATTTCTCAGAGCCCATGACGGCACCACGGAGAGAGGGGATCCGCCCTTCAAGGACAGGAAACTTACAGATAAAAGGGCGGTACCTCTCTCCCGCATCAGTTGTTTACAGAGCATGAGAGGACTGCCAGGTTATTAACACAAAATTTTACATTTTAAGAACTTGTCAGAAACATCACGTGGCTACAACAGGTAATCAATAAGTGTGTGCACCCACACGTGAAGGGAGGGAATGTACGGGTGCAGTCATGGGCTCTGAGAAATCCCGTTACCGGTAAGTAACTATGTCTTTCTCCTTCCCCCATGACGGCACCACGGAGAGAATTACAGAGAAGTGACTCATTAGGGGGGACCACAGCTTCCAGAACCCTTCTCCCGAAAGTAAGGTCTGAAGAAGAGGAGGTTAAGTCTAGCCGGTAGTGATTGAAGAAGGTAGAGGGGGAAGACCAGGTTACCGCTCTACATATCTGCTCTATTGTAGCACCGGCCTTCTCCGCCCAGGAGGCTACCATCGCTCTTGTTGGGTGGGCCTTCAGCTTCTCCGGGGTATCTTCCCCGCATGAGGAGAACGATAGTATGATGGCCTCACTTATCCACCTGGCCAGCGTGCCCTTGGAAGCTTTCTTCCCCTTACGAGGGCCCTGAAAGCAAACAAAGAGAGAACTATCCTCCCTACACTCTTCTGTTGCCTCTAGGTAATGGATTAGGCACCTTCTGACGTCTAGTGTATGCAAGACTCTCTCTTTCGTGTTCCTAGGGTTGGGGCAGAAAGGGAGGGTGATTTCCCAGGACCTGTGAAATCTTGACGCCACTTTTGGCAGGTAGGCAGGGTCAGTTCTCAGAGTAACCCTATCCTCCAAGATTTGTGTGAAGGGGGGGCCTGCCGAAAGGGCCTGAATATCACTAACCCTACGTGCGGATGTGAGAGCTACTAAGAGCACTGTTTTGAGGGATAGAATTTTTAGGGACGCTTCTGACAGAGGTTCAAAAGGGGCTCCCGTTAAAGCTGAAAGGACCAAGTTTAAATCCCAAGGTGTAGTATTTCGGGAGGGGATGGGTCGGGATCTGGATGATGCTTTAATGAACCTAGATACCCATCTATCCCTAGCCATATCAAAATTGTACAGGGCTCCCAGGGCCGCAACTTGAACTTTTAAGGTACTTGTGGCCAGACCCTGTTCCAAACCCCGCTGTAAAAATTCCAGGATAGCTGTCAATGGAACCTCCCCTCCCAGCCTGGAACCGGAGACTGAAAGGAATTTCTTCCAGGTTTTCCCGTAAAGTTTGGTGGTCACTGGTTTCCTACTTTGAAGTAGTGTGGTGATAAGATTTGGAGAGAAACCTTTGTCCTTCAGAAGAGCCCTCTCAAATTTCAGGCTGCGGATGGAGAACCGGACCCTGAGAAAGAAGGTCCGGAAGCACCCATGGGTCGGAGATTGATAACATCCTCAGCCAAGAAAACCACGCCCTCTTAGGCCAAAAGGGGGCTATCCAGATTACTCTCGTTTTCTCTTCCCTGATTTTCCTCAGAACAGCGGGAATCAGGGCAGTCGGAGGAAAAGCATAAGCTAGAGGGTAACTCCATGGGATTATGAAGGCATCCAAAGCTATGGGGTTTCCTTTGGGGTCTAGGGAGCAGAAAGAGTGCGTTTTCTTGTTCCGACTGTTGGCGAACAGCTCTATGGAGGGATGTCCCCACATTTGTACAATCTGACGAAAAACTGACTGATTTAACTCCCATTCGCCCTGCTTCAACTGTGTCCGACTCAGGAAGTCTGCGGTGTGATTTTCTATCCCTTTTATGTGTAAGGCTGATAGGGATTGTAAGTTTTCCTCGGCTAAGCGAAAGATGACCTCTGTCGCCTGCATCAGGGAATGGGACAGTGTACGCCCCCTGGAGGTTCAGGTACGCCACTACTACCCGGTTGTCTGAGAAGACCCTCACGTGGTGGCCTTGAAGTGTGTGCATGAATTCACGGAGTGCCCACTCTACTGCTAGAAGCTCCTTCATGTTTGAGAAAACTAGCTTTAGACGTTCTGTCCAGACCTCCTGAGCTTCAAGGTTGTTGAGGTGAGCCCCCCAGTCTCCGGGACTTGCATCTGTGGTCAGGATTTGAGGTGTAGGGATTGTCTAAGGAATAACCCGGGCTAGATTGTCTATCTTACCCTACCACTCTAGGGAAAGTGTGGTTTCTGCAGATAGCGTTAGCTGCCCTTCTAAATGCCCTTTTAGGGATTTTTCTGCCTCTAGGATTTCCCACTGTAGGACCCTGGTGTGTATTTGGGCCCATTGGACGGCCGGGAAACATGTTGTCAGGGAGCCTAGAAGGGACATGGCTTTCCGTAGGGACATAGACAGGTGGGACTTTGTCCGTGATATTTGGTCTATGATTTTGTGAATTTTCCCTGTGGGGAGATGACACTCTTGTCTTTTTGAATCCAGCACGATGCCTAGGTATTCCTGAATCTGGCATGGTTCTGTTTTGGATTTTTCCAGATTCAAAAGCCATCCTAAGTGTGTCAAAGAATCCATGACCTTTTCCAGATGGGTTTTGCAGTTTAGGAAGGAACTGCCTATTACCAGAAAGTCGTCCAGATACGGGACGTCTAGGGTGTTCTGTTCCCTTAGATGAGCCATCACCTCCGCAATAACTTTGGTGAAAACCCTTGGGGCTATGGCGATGCCGAATGGGAGGGCTGTATATTGATAGTGTTTGACCACTCCACCTATGGGAACTGCTACTCTGAGGAACTTCTGGTAATCTTTGTGTATCGGGACGTGATAATAAGCGTCTTTTAAATCCAGGACGGCTATGAAACAATCGGGAAACAGCATTTTTACTGATTTTATTGTCTCCATTTTGAAGGCTTCCACCTTCAAAAGTTTGTTCAGCTTTTTTAGGTTTACAATCGTCCTGTAAGTCCCATCTGTTTTTTTTCTTAGGAATAACGGAGAATAGAAGCCCATGCCTTCCTCCCCCAAAGGGACCTCCTGAAGGACCGCCTTCCCTACCAATCCCCGGATTTCCTGCTCCAAGGCCAGCTGCTCCTTGTTTGAGGACCTTTCGGGGGTTACGACAAAGTTTGGCTGAGGAAATGTGAGGAACTGGAGTTTCAGGCCCGACTGTATTAGGCTCAGAATCCATGAGCTGTTGGATATTAATTCCCAGGCTGGGAGAAAGCCTGATAGCCTTCCCCCCACCCGGGGCAAATCCTCATTGGGAGGGCTTTCTGCTATCGTTGGGGGGGTTTGTTAAATAGGAACCCTTTGGTCTTCCTTCTCCTGTCTTCCCACCTATCCTGCTCTTTAGGGCATTTTCTACATATAAACCTTTTGCTTCGAAAAGGTTTTCTGTAAGCATTGTTAGACATGATAGGGAACAGTTTCTTGTTGTCCCCTGCTTTTTCTAAGATGTCATCAAGGGTGGGCCAAAATAGAAACTCGTCCTCACAGGAGATGGAGCACAATCTCGATTTTGTCTGTAGATCTCCGGGCCAACATTTGAGCCAGAGGGCTCATCTGGCCGCGTTAGTGAGCTCAGTCGTCCTAGCTCCTAATCTGACGGAGTCCGCAGAGGCGTGAGCTAGGAAGGCCGCTGCTCCTTTCATTACCGGGATAGTTTGTAGAATTGTGTCTCGAGATGTTTTCTGCCGCAGTTGTGTTTCAAGCTGGTCTAGCCAGACCATTAATGACCTGGCCGTACATGTGGCAGCTACCGCAGGTTTTAACTGCCGCCAGCGGCTTCCCCGGAACCCTTTAGGAAGGTGTCTGCTTTTTAATCCATGGGGTCTTTTACGAAGCTCATATCCTCAAATGGAAGGTAGTATTTCTGAGGCTTTGGCTATGGCGACGTCCAGTTTTGGCGCTTTCTCCCAAAAGGAACATGCAGGGTCATCAAACGGGTACTTTTGCTTAGGGGAAAATAAGCCCTTCCTCTCCGGTCTTTTCCACTCTTTCTTAATTAAAGAGTGAACTTGCTTATTTAGTGGAAAAGATCTCCTCTTTTTTTGCTCTAGACCGCTGAACATTACATCCTGGATAGACTTCTTGGGCCGGGGATCTGCTAACCCCATGGTGGACCTGACAGCCTTAATGAGGCTGTTTCCTCGATAGGGAAACAGCTCCGTCCTCCTCTATCTGTAGACGAGGAAGAGGAAGATGAAGAGACGGATGTGTCCGAATTTCCGCCATTCTCAGAGCTGCTAGACCCGGACTCGGGGGATATGTTTTTAGTTTGTTTTTTTTAGCTTTTTACCCCCCCGAAAGTATTTAATGGTATCTTCGACCTGCGACTTTATTAAGTCTCTAAGTTCAGAGGCAAATTTCGGGGTTTCCTCACATATAGTTTGCTCAATGCAGAAGCTGCAGTCTTTTATCCCAAGTAGTGGGTAAGACTTCTGTGCATAGTGCACAGGTCCAATTCTTTGTTTTCCCCGTACTCTTTTTTCCCGGTTCAGGAGGCAGAGCCATCTTTGTAGACGGAGTCCTCCTGGAAGATGCTGAGGTGGAGTCTTTGCTGCGCTGCGACGATCAGCCGGAGTGCCCGCTTCCACTGTTACGGTCCTGGTGTCCCGTCTCTTCCGGCTTTTTCTTGCGTTGGGTTGGCGGCGGTGGTAGCGACGGAGGACGCAGCTCTGGCTCCTCAAGTAGCTCCTGGTCACTCATTTTTGCTTTATATATTTTTTTCCCTAGACAGCGTGCCAGAGCTTCAGAGAAGCAATTTCCTGGCATCCTCAGCTGTCTTTTAAGGAACTGGGAGCCCTCCCATAGTGCTTGCGGTGATCCGGCGCCCCCTCCTCCCCTGCACCTGCGAGGGTACACTCGCGCCAGTGCAGACTGGTTTCCCAGTCATGCATTGCGCGGCAGACCCGAAGTCCATTCGTACGCCACCGGGCAGCGCCGCGCTTCCACCAGCCGCAACCAGGGGGGGGTCCAGCACAGCACCTCGGCGGGCCCCGACAGGCCCCGTCCTCTTCGTCTGGACCCCCCCCCGCACTCCCTAAAGGCCACTTACCCCAGCGGTGGCGCATCAGGGCACCGCACGAGCCGAGGCAGGGAACCCCCGCTGCCAGGATCGGACTGGCCGGGCCTGGCATCCCACGACGATCATCTTCAGGCATCCCGCAGGTATGCCTCCTTCCGGAACTGTAGGATCCAGTCAAGGACAGGAAACCAACTGATGCAGGAGAGAGGTACCGCCCCTTTATCTGTAGGTTTCCTGTCCTTGAAGGGCGGATCAACCCCTCCTCCGTGGTGCCGTCATGGGGGAAGGAGAAATATCATATTAATCAGTGTAATGTTGCCCACCTGACAGTGTATGTAATTTACTGATCACAATCCATCGCTTTAACCCTTTCGCCAAGCGCACTTGGGTGCTTTCCAAGCATCTTCGATGTGTTCGTATATTAAGTTCGAGTCCCTGCGTCTGCTGATTTATGGCTGTTAGTCAGTCTCAACACAAGCAGAGATTGTATGTTTGTTAGTCAGCCTCAACACATGTGAGGATTCCTTAACAGTCATAAATCATGTGGACGCAGGGACTTGAACTTAATATATGAGCACGCTGAAGCTACTCGGAAAGCACCTGAGAGACATCTGCCAGTACAGAACATAGTGATGCTGCAGCTCTGAAGTCCGGTGCGGATGGACACTACTGCAGTCACACACAGTCTCCCTGGCTTTGCCAAGCTGCTGGCTCCTAGTAATGTGAAATTAGGAACCTGTAAGGCAGCTGGGTGATTCACCAATCACTACACAGTGGAGAGAAGAAACAAGCATCAGCTAAGCAGAGCACAGCACACAATAGCTGAAAGACAATCATATAAGAAAGCTACAGAGTAGGAAAGGCAGGGACAAAGTAATTTACATCCCACCAAAGAAATGAGTGGAAGTGGGGTAATTATGGCACCCTTCAATGAAAACATTTTGAGTAGGCAAACTGAGTTAATGGGTCAATGCTGTAGAAAAAGACATGGACAGCTCATTCAAAAATCATACGGCATTAGATCAATGTAAGATTTTTGGATGTGCGGTCTTTTTTTCTACAGCTATGGCATGTTGCAAGACACTGTCTTGATTCCCTTGTATTCCTCATATGCAGTCACGTGACCACATGTATGCGATTGAATAGATGCGGTCATGTGCCGACTAGTCTCATCAGAATGGAACTGAGAGAAGTGGAGGAGAGTCTAGTGGACACATGACCACAACTACGCAAATTGTATACATGTGTTCACGTGACCGCCCACACATACTGGGAATCGCCACATCAACATTAGAGCTGGCTGGCAGTCAGTGCTGGGTGTGCCATTACAGCCGCCGCTCACTACGCATTGAGCGGTGACTGAAGCCCCACCCCTATGACTGAGGCTGCGGGGAGGAATAAACTTCATTTCCTCCTGGCAGCAGGTCTTTCCGTACTGGTGCCTGGCAGCTTCATAACGCTATTAACGTACAGATTGACTTCATATTTCCAGGTAATTTTTACAAGGTTTCCCTTCAGGGTGTGCATTTTAATGCAACCACATTATTTTATTTCTGTTTCGAAGCAAAAAGATTTCAGTTTGTTTTTCAACAGATTTATTCAGATTATTGATGACACTAAAGGTGGAAAAGGTTCTGAAATTATTCTTCCTGCTCTGATGTGTTTACATAACCTGGCATTTAACAGGGGTATGTAGATTTTTTAGATTTACTGTATATACAGTACAGACCAAAAGTTTGGACACACCTTCTCATTTAAAGATTTTTCTGTATTTTCATGACTTTGAATATTGTACATTCACACTGAAGGCATCAAAACTATGAATTAACACATGTGGAATTATATACTTAACAAAAAAGTGTGAAACAACTGAAAATATGTCTTATATTCTAGGTTCTTCAAAGAAGCCACCTTTTGCTTTGATGACTGCTTTGCACACTCTTGGCATTCTCTTTATGAGCTTCAAGAGGTAGTCACCGGAAATGGTCTTCCAACAATCTTGAAGGAGTTCCCAGAGATGCTTAGCACTTGTTGGCCCTTTTGCCTTCACTCTGCGGTCCAGCTCACCCCAAACCATCTCGATTGAGTACATAAAAATGTATAAATCAGTCTGATCAGCTCCTTCTGCGCTATAACATCCTGCCTACAGATCAGAAACCATTTTCAACATGACAAGTTACCTTTAGGCTACAAGCTGGGCCGGTGTTAAAGGTAGGCAAACTAGGCATTTGCCTAGGGCCCCAACTCCCCAGGGGCCTGCAGCAAAAATTAGATTGATAATATCAATCTGATTTCCAATGCTGAGACAGGTTAAGGACCTTCCGTGACATCACAGTCATGTGACATCACCATAGGTCTTGTACATATATACAAATACATACACACACAGTGGGAAAAATAAGTATTTGATACACTGCCTATTTTGCAAGTTTTCCCACCTACAAAGAATGGAAAGGTCTGTAATTTTTATCGTAGGTACACTTCACCCGTGGGAGACAGAATCTTAAAAAAAAAAAAAAAAAAAAAAATCCAGAAAAATCACATTTTATGATTTTTACATAATTAATTTGTATTTTATTGCATGAAATAAGTATTTTGAACAATAGAAAAACAGAACTTAATATTTGGTATAGAAACCTTTGATGCAATTATAGAGGTCAGACATTTCCTGTAGTTCTTGACCAAGTTTGCACACACTGCAGCAGGGATTTTGGTCCACTCATCCATGCAGATTTTCTCCAGATCTTTCAGGTTTTGGGCGGTCACTGGCAACATTGAGTTTCAGCTCCCTCCAAAGATTTTCTATTGGGTTCAGGTCTGAAGACTGGCTAGGCCACTCCAGGACCTTGAAATTCTTCTTACAGAACCACTCCTTAAGTTGTCCCAGCTATGTGTTTCGGATCATTGTCATGCTGGAAGACCCAGCCACGACCCATTTTCAATATCCTGTCCCCTTTGCAGATAAGCACCCCCAAAGTATGAGGTTTCCCCTACCAGATTTGATGGTTGGGACAGTGTTCTTGGGCTTGTATTCATCCTTCTTCTTCCTGCAAACACGGCGAGTGGAGTTGACACCAAAAACTTCTATTTTGTTCTCATCTGACCACCTGACCTTCTCCCATGCCTCTGCTGGATCATCCAGATGGTCATTGGTGAACTTCAAACGGGCCTGGACATGTGCTGGCGTGAGCAGGGGGACCTTACATGCCCAGCAGGATTTTAATCCATGAAGACGTGTGTTACTAACGGTAATGTTTGAGACTGTGGCCCAAGCTCTCCTTCAGGTCATTGACCAGGTCCTCCCATGTAGTTCTGGGCTGATTTCTGACTTTTCTCATCATCTTTATCCCATGTGGTGAGATCCTGCATGGAGCCCCAGACCGAGGAAGATTGTCAGTCATCTTGTGTTTCTTCCATTTTCTAATAATTGCGCCAACAGTTGTTGCATTCTCACCAAGATGCTTGCCTATTGTCCTGTAGCATATCCCAGCCATGTGCAGGTCTACAATTTTGTAACTGGTGTCCTTAGACAACATTTTGGTCTTGGCCATGATGGAGATGTTGATTGTGAGGACAGGTGTCTTTTATACAGGTAAAGAGTTCAAATAGGTGCAATTAATACAGGTAATGAGTGCAGAGTAGAAGGGCTTCTGAGGCTGTGTGCCCACTATGCGTTTTTTAAGCGTTCCACAGCGGCAATTCCGCTGCAGAAACGCTTAAAAAACGCTTGGTAGAATGTCAGCCACGTTCCCGAATGATAATCCGCATGTGCTATGCACATGCTGCGGAAATTTCTGCTGCTGATTATCATTGCGGAAAAATCCGCAGCACTACCAATTATTTTGCGTAAACGCGGTGTTTTCGCCGCCATTGACTTGCATTGGACCGCATGGATTCTGCATCACTGCATCTGCCGGGAGCTTGCGGTAGACTAAAGGACCTGCGCTGACGTCATTTAGTCATGTGACGGGTCACGTGACAGCCGACGTCGGCAGGTCCTTAAATCTACCGTGAGCTGTAGGCAAGCAGACACAAGCACACCGTGGGCCATCAGAAGGTAAGTATATATTTATTTTTTACCATTCTTTACGGTCACACTATATAAATCCATGCTGTTTGCATGGATTTATATAGTGTGACCAAGTTGTCAAGCACTTTCCAAGTGATGCTAAAATCGCTTGGAAAGCGCTTGATAACCCGTATGCAGAAATGCAAGTGAAGAACGCTTCGCATCCGCATGTCCCTGGCAGGAAAAACACATGTACAATCCGCATGTACAATCCACATGTACAATCCACATGTACAATCTGCATGCGTTTTTTCTGCCAGGGAGATGCAGAAACGTTCAGGAAAAATCCGGAGCATTTCTGCATCGTGGGCACATAGCCTGAAAAGAAAAACTAACAAGTCTGTGAGAGCCAGAATTCTTGCTGGTTGGTAGGTGATCAAATACTTATTTCATGCAATAAAATGCAATTTAGTTATTTAAAAATCATACAATGTGATTTTCTGTTTTTTATTTTTAGATTCTGTCTCTCACAGTTGTAGTGTGCCTACGAAAAAAATTGCAGTCCTCTCCATTCTTTGTAGGTGGGAAAACTTGCAAAATCGGCAGTGTATCAAATACTTATTTTCCCCACTGTATGTACGTTTCTGTTTATGCACGCCTCTGTATGTATGTGATACGTGTATGCATGTGTCTGTATGTATGTGCTTTGTATATGTATGTATCTGCTCCTTATATACATATGTGTGTGTAACATACAGTGTTTGTGTCACATACCAAGTGTGTAGCATCTGCATTTATAAATCCTGGCAGTGCAGACGAGAGTTCATAGGTGTAAACATGGCAGTAATCACCCAATGAATGAGTAAAATGCTGCTCATTCATAGGGTGATTGGATTGAAACATAAATAGTTGTTCTCAGCAGCACATCGCCCGTAGAAAACTGCAGATAACATGATACTGTATGAGGACAGATTGATCTACTAATCATCCTTCTGTGCCCATCATTCTTCCTCAGCTGGTGGAAAGAGTCCGGCAAACAACGAAATGAATATTGTCGATCACGCTCGTTTAACGTCCTGAACTCAGCACATAAACAGGTGCTTCTCAGTAAATTACAATATCATCAAAAAGTTAATTTATTTCAGTTCTTCAATACAAAAAGTGAAACTCATTATATACAGTTATTACAGAGTGATCTATTTCAAGTGTTTATTTCTGTTAATGTTGATGATTATGGCTTACAGCCAATGAAAACACAAAAGTCATTATCTCAGTAAATTAGAATACTTTATAACCGCTTGAAACATAATTTTAAAATCCAAAATGTTGGCCTACTGAAATGTATGTTCAATAAATGCACTCAATACTTGGTCGGGGCTCCTTTTGCATCAGTTACTGCATCAATGTGGCGTGGCATGGAGGCGATCAGCCTGTGGCACTGCTGAGGTGTTATGGAAGCCCAGGTTGCTTTGATAGCAGCCTTCAGCTCGTCTGCTTTGTTGGTTCAGGTTCTCTCATCTTCCTTTTGACAATACCCCATAGATGGGGGTTAAGGTTAAGCGAGTATGCTGGCCAGTCAAGCCCAATGATCCTGTTGCACCACAGACTGTCCAGGAGTTGGCGGATGCTTTAGTCCAGGCCTGGGAGGAGATCCCACAGGAGACTATCCGCAACCTCAACAGGAGCATGCCCAGGCGTTGTAGGGAGGTCATACAGGCACGTGGAGGCCACACACAATACTGAGCCTCATTTTGACTTGTTTTAAGGACATTACATCAAAGTTGGATCAGCCTGTAGTGTGTTTTTCCGCTTTAATTTTGGGGGTGACTCCAAATCCAGGCCTCCATTGGTTAATAAATTTGATTTCCATTGATGATTTTTGTGCGATTTTGTTGTCAGCACATTCAACTTTGTACAGAACAAAGTATTCAATGAGAATATTTCATTCATTCAGATAGAGGATGTGTTATTCGAGTGTTCCCTTTATTTTTTTGAGCAGTGTATTTATTTTCTCTATTCTATAATGTCGGGTCCTGCTGTGATTTTACTGTATGTGGCTGTCAATCAGATGTTAGGTGCTAAAAATCGGATGGCACTTGCATAACACCCATCCGATATTGGAACGTTTTTCACACATATGGGTATGAGCCTCAAAATGAAGAATGACATTTAAAAAAAATGGCGTGGGCTCCCACATCATATTTAGAACAAGCAGAGGGAATGCCAACCGCTGGGAGCTGACATTACAAGCCAGGGAAGGAGCCATTAGGCCTACATGTTACCTGGCTATTAATAACAGCTCACAACAGTTTGACTAGCGTTTCACTTTTTGCATTGAAAACTGAAATAAATTAACTTTTTGATTATATTCTAATTTTGTGAGAAGCACATGTAAACGCAACTGAAATGTTTCCTTTGTGATGGTGCAATATGTGAGTATTTTTTTGCCCCACTTTAAACTTTTGCCAAGGGCCCCACTTTGTCTTAAACTGTCCCTGGCTAGAAGATAAGCAATGTACAAAGTTCACCAGCCTCCATAGACTGTCTGAACATCCTTAGCAGGTAAAGTAAAAGCCCCTGCTTTGCTTGAGATGCAGACAAAGCCCATGCAGGTATCCAGCAGTTTGGATATATAACTACACCAAGTTATTAGTACAGCTTAAAAGGATTCAGGTACATTAAAAATATTGCATCAAGGAAAAAATGACACACTTCAGACGTAAAGCTATCCTAAGTCATGGTATAATACAGGATACTATGATGCTCTCCCTTTAGGCTATGTGCACAGTTTTTTTTTAGGCGATTTAGAAACAGAAACTGAGTGGAAACTTTCCAAATCCTTTTTATAAATGTAAAACAACCAAAAAAAACCTGAAGGTTTTGCTCAGGAAAACTCTGCGAAAAGATTCATTGTTACTTAGAGAATTACGTTTTCACATTTTAATTTTGTTTTGCTTTTTTAATAATTATTTTTCTAGGAGTCAGGGATGCCATTTAATTTTCACCTTAAGCAGCAGCAAAGCTACAATTAGCCCTATCTAAATACTAGCAAATTTTAACATCAGGTCACAATTTAATCCATTAAATCATCTTAGCTTTACCTGCTGTACGGAAAGGTCCATGTAGAATTTCGGAAAGTACCTGTATTTCTGGCACCATATCCATCACTGCTTGTCCAGTAAACAATGGATTAATTTTTGCAGCTTTGTGACCATGCTCACGGTAAGCTGTAATAAGTCTTGCAAGGCCATGGTCCACTACAAAAGGTATACAAAAAAGTAAATCATGAAAACTTTTGGTTTGTTTATATGCTTCATTTTAATAACTCAAGTACTTTAAAGGGGTTTTCCCAAGAACAAAAGTTCATTTTAATCAATAGATCTTGGAATAATAATAACTTCCACAATTGGATGTGTTTAAATAAAATGTTCCTGTGCTGAGATAATCTTATCAATGTGCCCCTGCTGTATACTGTTTAATGCGTCCTCTTACTGTCACTCTCTGTTAACTTTTATTACTTTTGTAATGTGTATGGAATTAATGTAATATAATATATATTTTTTCTTTACCGATCATCTCCAGATTTTCTCCTTGGTTACTTCACTGTGGTGGAGTTGGTATATTTACACGCACCGTCACATACTTATGTATTAGGTGCAGTGTGTCTGTAATAATGACCTTGGCCTTCATAATATTACAGCCATTACACCAGGGGTCCTCAAACTATGGCCCGCGGAGGACTTTTATCCGGCCCGCTGGGCTATGGGCGGAGGAGAGGAGAGCGGTGTCAGCGCCCGCCCTTCTCCCCCGCTTGCTCAGGGCCCCGGCAGGCAGATACTTACCTCTCCCCGTGCCTCTGCAGAGCCGCTGTCTTTCTGCTCTGCGCTTCCTGTGACGTCTCAGGTCAGAGGGTGCGGTGATGTCTCTACACCGCGCCCTCCCGAGTGCCGTCACAGGCAGCGCAGAGCGGGACGACGCCGCCGCGACACTGGAGTCCAGACCAGAGTAGAGCAGCGGCAGCAAGTGAGAAGTGAGGAGAGTATTGGATTTTTTTTTTTTTTTAATGTATGGAGGCATAGGTCATTATATGGGGGGGTGACATCCTGCAAGGGGTATAATATGGGGGGGTGACATCCTGCATGGGGCATTATATGGGGGGTGACATGCAGCATGGGGCATTATATGGGGGTTGACATGCTGCATGGGGCATTATATGGGGGTTGACATGCTGCATGGGGCATTATATGGGGGTTGACATGCTGCATGGGGCATTATATGGGGGGGGGAGGGACATCCTGCATGGGGCATTATACGGGGCGAAAGGGACATCCTGCATGGGGCATAATATGGGGGGGGGTGACATGCTGCTTGGGGCATTATATGGGGGGTGGCATCCAGCATGGGGCATTATAAGGGGGGGAACAGCCTGCATGGGGCATTATAAGGGGGGGAACAGCCTGCATGGGGCATTATAAGGGGGGAACAGCCTGCATGGGACATTATAAGGGGGGAACAGCCTGCATGGGGCATTATAAGGGGGGAACAGCCTGCATGGGGCATTATAAGGGGGGAACAGCCTGCATGGGGCATTATAAGGGGGAAACAGCCTGCCTATTGGGAACATTTACCTGCCCATTGAGGACCTATGCTGCCTATTGGGGATATTTACCTGCCTATTGGGGACATTTACCTGCCTATTGGGGACCTATGCTGCCTATTGGGTACATTTACCTGCCTATTGGGTACATTTACCTGCCTATTGGGGACCTATGCTGCCTATTGGGGACATTTACCTGCCTATTGGGGACATTTACCTGCCTATTGGGGACATTTACCTACCTATTGAAATACCGGTTGATTTAACTTTACTTGTTCTTCATTTTAAATATTGTATTTGTTCCTGTATTGTTTTTTTTACTACAAAATAAGATATGTGCAGTGTGCATAGGAATTTGTTCATAGCTTTTTTAAAAAACTATAATCCAGCCCTCCAATGGTATGAGGAACCGTGAACTGGCCACCTGTTTAAAAAGTTTGAGGACCCCTGCATTACACAGTACATAGCAGCGGCACATTTATAAGATTATCTCAGCACAGGAACATTTTATTTAAAACACATCCAATTGTGGAAATTATTATTCTTCCAAGATCTATTGATTAAAATAAACTTTCGTTTGTGGGAAAACCCCTTTAACGACTGTGCCAAATTTTACAATTCTGACCACTGTCACTTTATGAGGTAATAACTCTGGAACGTTTCAACGGATCCCACTGATTCTGAGATTTGTTTTTTTTGACATATTGTACTTCATGATAGTGGTAAAATTTCTTCGATAAGACTCGTGTTTACTTGTGAAAAAAACAGAAATTTGAATTTTCATGCCCTTAAATCAGAGAGATATGTCACACAAAATAGTTAATAAATAAACATTTCCCACATGTCTACTTTACATCAGCACAATTTTGAGGGATTTATATGACAGAAAATACCCAAAAGTGACACCATTCTAAATACGTCATCCCTCAAAGGTGCTCAAAACCACATTCAAGAACCACATTCAAAACCACATTCAATTAACCCTTCACGTGCTTCACAGGAACTGAAGCAACGTGGAAGGAAAAAATTAACATTTAACTTTTTTTTCACAAAAGGTTTACTTCAGACTCAATTTTTTTATTTTCACAAGGGCAATGAGAGAAAATGAACCACAAAATTTGTTGTGAATTCCTCCTGAGCACGCCGATATCCCATATGTGGGGGAAAACCACTGTTTGGGCACACGGCTAGGTTCGGAAGGGAAGGAGCACCATTTGAGTTTTGGAATGTAACATTTGCTTCAATAATTAGCGGACACCATGTCGCGTTCGGGGAGCCCCTGATGTGCCTAAACAGTGGAAACCAGGGCTGTGGAGTCAGAGCCCATTTTGGTGGAGTCGGTATAAAATGGACCGACTCAGACTTCTAAAATTGGATACAGTAATTCAATGTAGTTTGTGGGGAATATTTTTTCATAAGAATTTGGGAAAGTTATGAAATGTCCTATAAATGTCTGTCCTATTTCTGATCTAAGGGTCTAGACTTTTAGCGGAGATGAATCTGTGCTACAGTAAATTTATCACTTAAACATGAGCCATGTATGAGGGAGTAGGAGTCGTGGAAATTGAGGAGTTGGAGGTTTGGCTTACCGACTCCACGGCCCTGGTGGAAACCCCCCACAAGTGACACCATTTTGTAAACTAGACCCCTTAGGGAACTTATCTAGATGTGTGAACACCTTGAACCCCGAAGTGCTTCACAGAAGTTTATAAAGGTAGAGCCGTGAAATTAAGAAATCAATTTTTTTTCCACAAAAATGTACTTTTAGCCCCAATTTTTTTATTTTCACAATGGTAACAGGAGAAAATGGACCCCAAAATTTGTTGCGAAATTGCTCCTGAGTGCGGACATACCCTATATGTAGAGGAAAAGTATTGTCTGTGCGCACGGCCGGGCTTGGAAAGGAAGGAGTGACGTTTGGAACGCAGACTTTGATGGAATGGTCTGCGGGGGTCATTTTGCGTTTGGAGAGCCCCTGATGTGCCTAAACAGTGGAAAAACCCGATAAGTTACCCCATTTTGGAAACTACACCCCTCAAGGATTTTATCCAGGAGTATAGTGAGCATTTTGAACCCACTGGTACTACACAGAATTTGATAACATTAGGTCATTATACTGAAAATTTGTCTTTTTTCACAAAAATGAAGTTTTAGACCCAAATTTGTAATTTTTGCAATGGATAATAGAAGAAAACAGACCCCATAATTTGTTATGCTATTTCTGAACATGATGATGCCCCATATGCCATCAGAAATTACTGTTGGGCTACACGTCAGGGCAGGGAAGGAGCACTGTTTGGCTTTTGGAGCATAGATTTTGATAGAATAGTTTGTGGGCGACATCTGCGGAGCCCCTAAGGTGACAGAACAGCAGAAAAACCCCAAAAGTGACCAAATTGTATAAATAACACATCTCAATGAATTCATCTACTGCTGCAGTGACTATTATGTAACATCCACACCAGGCTTTATTCTGAAGAATTCCAAATATGCCAGTTTAGTGCCCATACATTGTGCCCCCATAAAGTGTAGTGCCCGCATACATTTCTCCTGGTTACACACCCCGTAAATTAAGTTATCTCCCCACTACAATAATGGCAAACATGTGGCCGCTTACTTCGGTTTAGGCACAGTGGGGCTAAGAAGGAGGGGGCATTTGGATTTGAGAGCGCAGAATTCACTGGATTTTATTTATTTGAGGGGGCAGGAGCCATGTCGCTTTTCCAGAGTCTTTGTTCTACCAGTAACATGGGACCCCGTATAGTCCCAGTGACACATGACGGACCTGAGAGGGGGCTGGTTTTGTGTGGGGTAAATTAGGGGTTTTATTGGTAACATTTTGATGTATATAATTTTCGATTGCTTTCAGAATAAGACTGGATCGCCAGTCTACACTGAGCTCTTACGCCGGGTTTCCATGTAAATCCCACAAAAATGTGATTCAGACAAAACCCCCAAAGGAACCACCCACCACAAAGAGGCAGATGGAGACACTTTGGAATCCGTTTGACGTCTGCTCCTGTGGTCTCCATCTTTTTAGGCGCACACAGATCTGTGGTCGTCCACATTTGTGCGCTAAAAAAAAGCCTAAAATGATGGGACACCGCCAGAACAGAGACCAGTCCAAATAGACTCCATCAGCCTCATAAGTGAGTGGCTCCATCTGGATTTTTTGTTTGAATAGTGGTTTGGGTGAATTTACACAAAAACTCCAACGTAAGCGGTCAGCGGAGAGCGCAGGATAAACGTGAACCAAGCCTTCTTCTGATTTTTTTGGAAGCAAAATGAAGAAATAAACAGCAGTACCAGAATAGTTCTTATTTTTATTTTGCGCAGTTCACTGTGATAAGGCGTATTTATTCTTTGGGTCAGTGCGATTACAGAGATACCAGATTTATATGTTTTTTTTTACATTTTGCTGCTATCACACAGTTAAAAAAAGCATTTTTTTAAAAAAGTAGTAATTTTCATTGCCATATTTTGAGAGCGGTAACTTTTTTATTTTTTGGCGACTCGAGCTGTATGATGGCTTATTTTTTGCGTGACGAGTTGCAGATTTTTTTGGTACCATTTTGGGGCACGTAGTAATTTTTTATCGCTTTTTATTCAAATTTTTCAAACAGAGAATGAACAAAAAACAGAAATTCAGTTATCGTTTTTATTTTTTGCGCCGTTCACAGTGCGGTAAAAGTGATCAGACCGATTTGTTTATCATGTCGGTACGATTACAGCGATACCAGATTTATATATTTTTTATGCTTTGCTATTTTTACAGACTAAAAACAGTATTTTACAAAAAACAATTTGATTTTACAACGTCGCATTCTTAGAGCTGTAACTTTTTTATTTTTTGCCAAATCAGCCATATTATGGCTTGTTTTTTGGCGGGACGGTTTGGCGTTTTTATGTAGAGTACAAACCAAAAGTTTGGACACACCTTCTCATTTAAAGATTTTTCTGTATTTTCATGACTATGAAAATTGTACATTCACACTGAAGGCACCAAAACTATGAATTAACACATGTGGAATTATATACTTAACAAAAAAGTGTGAAACAACTGAAAATATGTCTTATATTCTAGGTTCTTCAAAGAAGCCACCTTTTGCTTTGATGACTGCTTTGCACACTCTTGGCATTCTCTTGATGAGCTTCAAGAGGTAGTCACCGGAAATGGTCTTCCAACAATCTTGAAGGAGTTCCCAGAGATGCATAGCACTTGTTGGCCCTTTTGCCTTCACTCTGCGGTCCAGCTCACCCCAAACCATCTCGATTGGGTTCAGGTCTGGTGACTGTGGAGGCCAGGTCATCTGGCTTAGCACCCCATCACTCTCCCTCTTGGTCAAATAGCCCTTACACAGCCTGGAGGTGTGTTTGGGGTCATTGTCCTGTTGAAAAATAAATGATGGTCCAACTAAACGCAAACCGGATGGAATAGCATGCCGCTGCAAGATGCTGTGGTAGCCATGCTGGTTCAGTATGCCTTCAATTTTGAATAAATCCCCAACAGTGTCACCAGCAAAGCACCCCCACACCATCACACCTCCTCCTCCATGATTCACGATGGGAACCAGGCATGTAGAGTCCATCCGTTCACCTTTTCTGCGTCGCACAAAGACACAGTGGTTGGAACCAAAGATCTCAAATTTGGACTCATCAGACCAAAGCACAGATTTCCACTGGTCTAATGTCCATTCCTTGTGTTTAGCCCAAACAAGTCTCTTCTGCTTGTTGCCTGTTCTTAGCAGTGGTTTCCTAGCAGCTATTTTACCATGAAGGCCTGCTGCACAAAGTCTCCTCTTAACAGTTGTTGAAGAGATGTGTCTGCTGCTAGAACTCTGTGTGACATTGACCTGGTCTCTAATCTGAGCTGCTGTTAACCTACGATTTCTGAGGCTGGTGACTCGGATAAACTTATCATCAGAAGCAGAGGTGACTCTTGGTCTTCCTTTCCTGGGGCGGTCCTCATGTGAGCCAGTTTCTTTGTAGCACTTGATGTTTTTTGCAACTGCACTTGGGGACACTTTCAAAGTTTTCCCAATTTTTCGGACTGAATGACCTTTATTTCTTAAAGTAATGATGGCCACTCGTTTTTCCTTACTTAGCTGCTTTTTTCTTGCCATAATACAAATTCTAACAGTCTATTCAGTAGGACTATCAGCTGTGTATCCACCTGACTTCTGCACAACACAACTGATGGTCCCAACCCCATTTATAAGGCAAGAAATCCCACTTATTAAACCTGACAGGGCACACCTGTGAAGTGAAAACCATTTCCGGTGACTACTTCTTGAAGCTCATCAAGAGAATGTCAAGAGTGTGCAAAGCAGTCACCAAAGCAAAAGTTGGCTACTTTGAAGAACCTAGAATATAAGACACATGTTAACTATATAATTCCACATGTGTTAATTCATTGTTTTGATGCCTTCAGTGTGAATGTACAATTTTCAAAGTCATGAAAATACAGAAAAATCTTTAAATGAGAAGGTGTGTCCAAACTTTTGGTCTGTACTATATATAACTTTTTTTTTTTTACATACGACTTTTTGATCCCTTTTTATTCACTTTTTTGAGTCAGAATGATGAAAAAGCGTCATTTTTGGTGTGTTTTGTATTTATTTTTACGGCGTTAGCCAAACGGAAAAAATAACGTGACAGTTTCATAGAGCCAGTCGTTCCAGAAGCGACGATACCAATTATGTGTACGTTTTCTCATTTATTTTTGTTTTATCACAAACGCTGCGCTTTTAGTGGCGAAACGGATTTTAGTGATTTGTGTGCACTTTTTGTGTTTTTTTTTCTTTTTTTACATATTTTATTACACTTTTTACTTTTTCACTTAGTCCCACTGTGGGACATGTGTAATTTTCACTTTGATCACAGGTCTCATACACTGCACTAACTCTGTACTGTGTATGAGACCTGTCAGTGAGTTATGTCTGATAATAAGCTGGATAAGCAATAAGCTGGATCTCACAGGCCCCGTAGGATCATCACATGATCTCAGCATACCATGGTAACCATAGGGACCTGTGATTCTCATCACGGGGGTCTGATGGTTACTAAGGGGGTCGCAAGACCCCCTGTTAAGCACTTAAATACCGCTGTCACGATTGAAAGCGGTATTTAATGGGTTAATCGGCCCGATTGGCATCGAGACCGGCCGGGGCCGATACTTCAGGGTGTCAGCTGTCACACACAGCTAACAAACGCAGGAATCGCCGCCGGGCGGCGCTATTCTCTTATTCCACAGCGACACATTTTAACGGCGCTGTGGAATAAGTACTCTTAATGACAGCCGTAAAAATGCGTTACTGCAGTCGTTAGGAGATTAAAGGGGTTGTCCACTACTATGTCAATCCCTTCTCAATCTGAATTTTTCCCCTGTTAAAATAAAAACACATACTCACCTCCCGTGGTGGCGCCGTTTCAGCGGTGTCGGCACTCGCATACCCGGTGTTCACGTGAGGTTGTTACGTCACGCGAGTCCTGCGCTCAGTCAGTGCTCGCTTCACTGTCCCCGCCCTCTCTCACTTACTCTTGATTATACATCCAAAAGGTGCAGACCGTGACACCAGCACTGACTTGGCGCAGGACTCGCGTGACTTAAAGAAGATGTCCACTACTTGGACAACTTTTAGTCATACCCCACGCTTGAGCCCTTGGAATGCGAGTGCCAACACCGATGTAATGGCACCGGCACAGGTGAGTATAAGTGTTATTTTAACAGGGGCAAATATTCAGATTGAAAAGGGGTTGTACTAGTAGAGAGTAATTGCTTTTAGATGTTATTACTGGTAAGAGGATATTATTGTATTTGTGGTCTGCTGTAGATCTGGACTTCACTATTATTTATTATTATAACGCCATTTATTCCATGGCGCTTTACATGTAAAAAAGGGGGGTATACATAGCAAAAACAATTACAAAAGTCTTGAACAAAAACACAATGGCAAACTGGTACAGGAGGAGAGAGGACCCTGCCTGCTAGGGCTCACAGTCTACAGGGGAGGGGTGAGGATACAGCAGGTGAGGGTAGAGCTGGTCGTGCAGCGGTATGGTGGAAAGAGGGTTACTGCAGGTTGTACGCTTGTCGGAAGAGGTGGGTCTTCAGGTTCCTTTTGAAGGTTTCCACGGTAGGCCAGAGTCCGATGCTTTGGGGTAGAGAGTTCCTGAGTAGGGGGGATGCACAGGAGAAATCTTGTAAGCAATTGTGGGAAGAGGAAATAAGAGGGGAGTAGAGAAGGAGATCTTGTGAATATCGGAGGTTGCGTGTAGGTATGTACCGAGAGACTAGGTCAAAGATTTATGGAGGAGACAGGTTGTGGATGGCTTTGTATGCCATGGTTAAAGTTTTGAACTGGAGTCTCTGGGCACTGGGGAGGCAGTGAAGGGATTGACAAAGAGGAGTGGATGGGGAATAGCAGGGGGACAGGTGGATTAGTCGGGTAGCAAAATTCAGGATAGATTGGAGTATTTGAGGGGAGGCCACAGAGCAGGAGGTTGCAGTAGTCAAGGCAGGAGATGATGAGGGCGTGCACTAGTGTTTTTGCAGATTCGTGGTTGGGGAATGTGCGGATCTGGGAGATGTTTTTGAGCTGGAGTCGACAGGAAGTGGAAAGGGCTTGGATAATGTGGTTTGAAGGAGAGGTTAGAGTCCAGGGTTACCCCAAGGCAGCAAGCTTGTGGGACTGGGGAAAGTGGACAGCCATTGATTTTGATGGATCAGTCAGATGGGGGGGCTGAGTGAGATGGAGGAAAGATGATGAATTCTGTTTTATCCATGTTAAGTTTTAGAAATCTAACAGAGAAGAAGGATGAGCTAGTGGACAGATATTGTGGGATTCTGTTTAGTAAGGAGGTGATATCAGGTCCAGAGAGGTAAATCTGTGTGTCGTCAGCATAGAGATGATACTGAAAGCCATGAGACTCTACGAGTTGTCCCAGGCAGAGGATGTAGATTAAGAAGAGCAGAGGTCCTAGGAATGAACCTTAGGGGACTCCGACAGATAGGGGATGAGATGAGGAGGTGGTGTGTGAGAAACACTGAATGTCCTGTCTGTTAAGTATGAGGAGATCCAAAATAGGGCCAGGTCTTTGATGCCAAGAGATGAGAGAGTCTGTAGTAAGAGGGAATGGTCCACCGTGTCGAAGGCAGATAACCGGTCCAGGGGGAGGAGGACAGAGTAGTGTCGCTTGGATTTGGCGGTTAGTAGGCCGTTGGTCACTTTAGTCATTGATAGTTTCAGTAGAATGGTGCGGTTGGAAGCCAGATTGTAAGAGGTCAAAGAGGGAGCAGGAGGAGAGGTGGGAGGACAGTTCAAAATGGATGTGTTGTTGGAGTAGAATCATAGAATCATAGAATGGTAGAGTTGGAAGGGACCTCCTGGGTCATCTGGTCCTACCCCCTGCTCAAAGCAGGATTCACTAGATCATCTCAGACAGATGTCTGTCCAGCCTCTGTTTGAAGACGTCCATTGAAGGGGAACTCACCACCTCTCGTGGCAGCCTGTTCCACTCATTAATCACCCTAGTGATTAATGTAGTGGTTAGTAGTAGTTTTGAGGTATGGGGGAGAAGTGATTTGGGGCAATAGCTAGTCAGAGAAGATGGGTCGAGGGAGGGTTTTTTGAGGATGGGTGTGATCGAGGCATGTTTGAAGCATGAGGGGAAGACACCAGTTGTTAGTGACAGGTTGAAGAGGTGGGTTAGAGTTGGGATGAAGATAGTAGTAAGGTTAGGGGTGAGGTGGGATGGGATAGGGTCAAGTTCACAGGTGGTGAGGTGTGACTTGGAGTGTAAGGAGGAAAGTTAATCGTCTGTAATGGCAGAGAAGCTGGTTTGGGAGGAGGAGGATTGAGTAGATATCAGAAGGGGCTGTGGGGACTTTAGGCAAAAGCTTTGTCTGATGGTATCAATCTTCTGTTTGAAGAATGAGGCAAAGTCTTCGGCTGAGATGAGGGGAGAGGGAGGAGGCGCTGGGGGATGGAGGAGAGAATTGATAGTGTTGAATAGCTGTTTAGGGTTGTGAGAGAGGGAGGATATGAGAGATGAGAAGTAGGTTTGTTTCGCTGCAGTGAGTGTGGACTTGAAAGTAGTGAGGGACTGTTTGAATGCGATGGAGTGCTCGTTGGAGTGGGACTTTTTCCATCTCCGCTCAGCAACCCTGGAGGTCCGTCTCAGTTCTATAGTCAGGCTGGTGTGCCAGAGTTGCCTGTTGATTGTGCGAGTTTTGATATGTGTGAGGGGGGCGACTGAATTGAGGGCTGCAGCTGTTGTGTTATATAAAGCGGCAGCAACACCTGCATCATATAAGGAGCTTATGTCTGTAAGAGGGAGAAGGGATTCAGAGAGTGAGTGTAGGTCAAGGTGTTTGAGATTTCTGCGAGGGTATGCAAGTTTGTGGAGTGGAGATTGTGCACCTGGAGAGGAGAGGGAAGAGAATCTAAGTAGGTTGTGGTCAGATAGAGGGAGGGGTGAGTTAGAGAGGTTCGACAGGGAACAGAGGCGGGTGAAGATGAGGTCCAGTGTGTGGCCATCATTGTTACTGGCTGCGGAAGACAATTGAGCAAGGCTGAAGGAGGAATTGAGGGATAGAAGCTTAGAGACAGATGAGGGGACGTGTCAGTGGGGATGTTGAAGTCACCCATGATTATATTGTGGATGTCAGCTGAAAGGAAGTGAAGCAGCCAGGTGGTGAAGTGGTCGAAGAAAGTGGTGGCTGGCCCTGGGCGGCGGTAAATGACAGCCGGTTGGAGGGGGAGTAAATGCGCACAGAGTGCACCTCAAAAGAGGGGAAAGTAACAGAGGTGGCAGTGGAATTGGGGAGAAGGAGCAGTTATCTGACAGGAGGATACCAACTCCTCCGCCATGATTGCCGCAGGAGCAGGGTGTGTGGGAAAGATGGAATCCACCATAGGAAAGTGCAGCTGGAGAAGCTGTGTCAGAGGGGGTGAGCCAGTTTTCTGTGATACCGAAGAAGGAAAGTTTGTTAGTAATGAAAAGATCATGGATGTACGAAAGTTTGTTGCAGACGGAGCGAGCGTTCCATAGAGCTCCTGTTAGTGGGAATGGGGGAGGGCTGGGCATAAGGTTAGAGAGGTTATGAAAATTTGTGGTAGGTCGTGGATAAGAGGTAGAAGTGTCTGTGGGGATGTGGTGAGGAGGGCCAAGATTTAGGGAGATATCGCCAGCAATGAGGAGGAGCAGAGAAAGTGTTAGTAGGTGGGAGCAGGAGAGAGCATGAGGTGGCTGTCTGTGTTTGGAGACAAAGGATTGAATATTAAAGAACAATTCTGAGGAGGAGGTGAGATGGAGGGGTAGGATGGAGGGAGAGATGAAAAGTTCATTAAGAGGTGTAGGGATTAAGGGGGGGGGGGGGGGTTAGTAGAAAGTGAAAGGACTATAGGGGAGAGAGTGAAAACATAGAAACATTCCTTAATGTGAATGTGTACTAACTTTTCGGTGCGTAGTTAAAGGGGGTATATAGTTTGCTCACCTGACTCCAGCAATGACTAACTGCCATATGAAATAACTGCCCACACTTGGCGCCGATGACACGTGCATGCACCCCACACACGTGCACTCCTTAAGCAGCTTCTAAATTTATAGGGGAGACTAAATCATAGGTGAGGGGCATTGTTGGAGCTGCTTGTGGATATTAAACTAAAAGAGGTAAAATCCACAACATAAATTGACATGCTGCAGATTTAAATATCCACACTGCAGGTCAATCTCAGTGCACAAAATTCTAGTAGAGCAGATGAGAATTTTCATGATTGCAGCCAAGATAAAGCGTGAAGCTTGCCCAATAACTGTATACTGCTGCCACAGGATCGTTTCCCAGCGCCATCCAACAAATAACCTAAATTACCAGGGGGAAGTAGAATCAGCCAGACATTTCTCCTGTGCCTGCAGTTACTGGGACATGTAGAATTACATGGTTGCCATTCAGATAAATGCCCCTCTAGTTAATATATGGACAGCTTGAGGCCACACTGGCTCATATAGGGGTCACGGTTACATCATCGATTACATCTATATACCCCTATAGGAATATGGACAATGATTAACATTACAGTGGTGAAGTACAAATGCCAAAAGTGCAGCATCAGCTCAACAACCTACCTATGGAGGGAATAGAGACGCTACTGTTTAACTATGTAAAGTCCAAATTCCAGTAAATACTGCTGGCCATATATACCATGAGGGCTTCAGCCCCATCATTGATAGAGAAACTGATCTCATGTGACATGACACAAAATCCACTCTATGGCAAGAGGACAAGATGGCCACAGCTGTCGCAAGTTTCAAGAACAGCTGTCAAAAAAGTTATATTCTTCCTGCTTTTACCTTGACTTACAAATACATAGTGGCCTTATATGTGGTCAGCAGAAGAACAGATGCAATATGCAAATACATATAAAACAGCTCAAGGGTGACTTTACACTGATTTATAGGATGGGGAAAATGTTCTAAATTCACTAATAATATGTAGCCAGGTCTTCTACACAGCACTTTGGCACAATTTTGAGGCTGGACCCTGATCCAGCAGCCATGTTGGTATCCCACTGCTGCTGGACCACAGCACTGTCTACCTCCTATTAAACCGTGGTTTCCCTTGTGCCTCTTCTGATCAGCAGGCTGCCATGACACCATGTGGCAACGTAATGAAGTTGTGCCAGCTAATCAAAACAAGTGCAAGGGATGGCGCAGGTAGTAGGAGATTCACAGTGTTGTGGTCTAGTGGCCCCAGACTACCGACATAGGCCACTAGACCAGGGTCCTGCAAATCTTTTTGCTCAACTCCAGAGACTATTATGTACTACTTTATGTCTAAACACACATTGGTTGTTCCATTAAAACACCTCTGCACTATTCATTTTGCACCTACACTGTGGATAGGTAATAAAAGTTAAAATGGGTACTACCATGTCAAAGTGATGGCATATCACAAGGTTTCAGACATTTGAGACCCCCATGATCCTGAGATCAATGAGACTGCATTGCAAATGGAGAGCTGCCGTTTCTTTGCAGAAAAATGGCCACAATCTGAGCAGGGGAATTGCAGGCCAGCTAAATTACAAGTTACTAAATTCTAAGGGATAACGTTTCTCCTTGTGGAGAGTGGCATGCCTAGTCTGCCATGCCAATGTGCGGAGGATTATAAGCCTTGCAATTATCCTCTGGGAAATTAAACATGCAAATTGCCTCTTCAGAGGAAGAGAACTTGAACTCTAGTGCCACCTATTGAAAGTAGCAATCCTAAAAGGGTCGATAGTGACTTTTAGGATAACTACTTCCAATGGGTGGCACAAGAGTTCAAGTCCTCTTCCTCTCTGAAGAGACAATTTGCAAAGTTGCTGGGTCTGACAGGAGTTTTCTGCATTGCCAAGTGTCTGGGCACCTTTGGGACCTCTGTCAAACCTGATAAAGAAGGGGCAGCGTTGCGCCTGTTACAAGGCTTTTCTCTGCATAGTGGAATCCTCAGGATCAGTGGAGATTCCAAATGTCAGACCACTTCTAATACGCAGTCATATTATGAGATGGAAAGAGATATTTAACTGGTAAAACCTCTTTAAAAATGTGCAAGTCACAGCAATACAGTCCTGATGCTAGCTGCACAGTGCTGGGTGCGTCACCCTCCAGACAACTGCCCGCCTCTGCTGTACGCATGAGAGAAAAAGCTTTAAAAACCTGTGTGGCAGAGAATATTTCTGCCCTCTGCCAATATTTTATTAGATGCCAGTTATTATTTTGTGACACATCCTGCAAATACCCTGCAATAATATTGTGTGAATTTGGTTGTGATCAAAGGGTGTGGGCACAAAGAGGCAGCAGTTTGCCACATCTGCGCATGGTTTACCGCAAATTGCTGTAGACATAAATGTGCTTCACATTTAAAGAGCCCCAAGTTGCCAGTTTTTGCTCCTATTTTATTCCCACTGCTACCCTTTGTGTTCCGGTTTTTGCCATACGGTGCTAGAGATATGGGCCTTTTTAGTCCTCATTTTTATCATCTTAAAAGGGGGTGTTGCTCAGAGGATCCCATGAGGCATGTCTTTAGGCTGATCTGCACAATTACCCTATGAATCACACTTCCTTGACAAAGACCATACAAATTAGCACTAAATAAACAGGTCCAGATCTCTGGAACCGTTTGGCAGATTTAAAAAAAATAGAAAAAAAATACATATTACATAGCGTAGCAGCGGTAATAAAATAAGAGCAAACACTGTCCATTTATGACCTTTAAAGAGAACCTGTCAGCAGGATCATCCATGTTAAACTAAAGGTATGGGCAGGATGGCGCTGTCAGGCTGTGTGCCCACGATGCGTTTTTTAAGTGTTTCCGCAGCGGCAATTCCGCTGCAGAAACGCTTAAAAAACGCATGGTAGAAGGCCTGCCATGTCCCCCAATGATAATCCGCATGTGCTGTGCACATGCTGCGGAAATTTCCGCTGCGGATTATCATTGCGGAAAAATCCGCAGCACTACCAATTATTTTGCGGAAGCGCTGCGTTTTCGCCGCCATTGACTTGCATTGGAACGCATGGAATTCGCATCACTGCATATGTAGATGCGCATTCCATGTGCGGATGGTACCCGGGTGTGGAGGAGAGGAGACTCTCCTCCAGACCCAGGTACCATAGAACCTGTAAAAAAAAGAATAAAATAAAAAATAAATATTATATTTACCTTCTGATGGCCCATGGTGCGCTTGTCCTCCCATGCCGGCAGATCGCAGTGGACTGAAGGACCTGCGCTGACTTCATAGTCATATAACAGCAGGTCCTTCAGTGTAGTGTACCGCGAGCTGCCGGAAAGCCAGGACAGAGCAAACCAAGACTCCGGGGGCCATCAGAAGGAAAGTATGATATTTATTTTTTACCATTCTTTTACGGTCACACAGATTTATATAGTGTGACCAAGTTGTCAAGCACTTTCCAAGTGATGCTAAAATCACATGGAAAGCGCTTGACAACCTGCATGCGTAAATGCATGTGAAGAACGCTTCACATCCGCATGTCCCTGGCAGGAAAAGCGCATGTACAATCCGCATGCGTTTTTTGCCAAGGAGATGCAGAAACACTCAGGAAAAATCAGGAGCATTTCTGCATCATGGGCACATAGCCTCATACTGATTTAATACATACCTTCAGTGGAAGAATCTCCAGCCTGGTTTTCAATAAATTTTGGTATCCTCACCACTTCAGGGCAGGACTTGGGGGCCTAACTGTGGGTAGGGTCTTCGGCTCAGACACGGCCCCTCCGCTGCCTTTGTTGTAGTCATCATCTGGGTTATTTCAATTTTGGGCTGGCGCCATCCTAGTTATGGGCAGATCGACCTCTGGCGGTCTTCAGGAAATGTCGCCGGAGGTGGCGCATATGCAGAATGAGATCTCTGCTCGTCACTGATACTGAAGACTACCGGAGGTTGATCTGCCAGCGCCATTTTCATGAAGACCGCCACCAGCTGAATCTGGAAGAGCTGGGACGGCGCCAGCCCAAAATTTAAATGACCAAGATGATGAATACAACAGAGGCAGCAGAGGGGCCGTGGCTGAGCCCTCTGAGCCAAAGACCCTACCCACAGTCCTGCCCAGAAGGGATGAGGAAACCAAAATGTATCATGATGATTTAAGGAAAACCAGGCTGCAGATTTTTTCACTGAAGGTATTAAATCAGTAGGACAGCACCATTCTGCCCATACCTTTAGTTTAACATGGATATTCCTGCTGACAGGTTCCCTTTAATAGCTGCACATCATCCTACTAGATGACCACTACCATCACAGACGAGCCTGGCACTGCAGGCATCACGTGCTGGGCCTGGCACTGCAGGCATCACGTGCTGGGCCTGGCACTGCAGGCATCACGTGCTGGGCCTGGCACTGCAGGCATCACGTGCTGGGCCTGGCACTGCAGGCATCACGTGCTGGGCCTGGCACTGCAGGCATCACGTGCTGGGCCTGGCACTGCAGGCATCACGTGCTGGGCCTGGCACTGCAGGCATCACGTGCTGGGCCAGGCCGGGGACCTGCTGACACCATGGCTCCGGCCTCATGCATGGCCAGCAGTCCTTGTCCCCAGCACTGGGGAGGCTTGGCCAGTCTTCACTCTGGCGCCACATACACAACACAGAGGACACAGGGCTAGTGACGGCCCACACACCTGCACGGAGCCCCGCCGCCTCCTTCACACGGCTGCCCGCAGCCTCACTCTTCTTCGGTCTGTAGCCGTACACCCCGCGCTCAGTGCGGTAGAACCTGTGCAGCGCTGGTCGCCACAGGCCGCCACCCCGAGCACAGACACTAAGCCAGGCCGACATACTGTAGTCAGTGACTGGGACACCAGCAGCCGGCACCGCAGCAACCAAACAGTTAAAAGAAAGAATTACAGCCGAGTGCGCAATCTCTATACAAGAAAACGTGGTACTCGCTGACAGGAGACTCCCCCTGCAGGGGATTGGTTGGCTCTGGGGGCGCGATACTAAGGTGTATGGGATCATCCATTCGGTCCGTGCAAAGGGAGGAGCTATATTTTGTTGATATGGGATATCCTCAGTTTGTCACTCGCTTAGGTTTTGTTAGACACTGTGGTAATACAAGAGCTGAGGCCGGTGTGGGGTTCGTGGCTGCTACAGCTGAGGCCAGTGGGGGGGCTACTACAGCTAAGGCCAATGCGGGGCTACTCCGGCTGAGGCCAGTGGGGGGGCTACTACAGCTAAGGCCAATGGGGGGCTACTACAGCTGAGGCCTGTGGGGGGCTACTACAGCTGCGGGGGGGGGCTACTACAGCTGAGGCCAGTGGGGGGGCTACTCCGGCTGAGGCCAGTGGGGGGGCTACTACAGCTGCGGGGGGGGGCTACTACAGCTGAGGCCAGTGGGGGGGCTACTACAGCTGAGGCCAGTGGGGGGGCTACTACAGCTAAGGCCAATGCGGGGCTACTCTGGCTGAGGCCAGTGGGGGGGCTACTCTGGCTGAGGCCAGTGGGGGGGCTACTCTGGCTGAGGCCAGTGGGGGGGCTACTCTGGCTGAGGCCAGTGGGGGGGCTACTCTGGCTGAGGCCAGTGGGGGGGCTACTCTGGCTGAGGCCAGTGGGGGGGCTACTCCGACGGAAGCTAGTGGGGGGGGGCTACTCCGGCTGAGGCCAGTGGGGGGGGCTACTCCGGCTGAGGCCAGTGGGGGGGGGGCTACTCCGGCTGAGGCCAGTGGGGGGGCTACTACAGCTGAGGGCGGTGCGGGGCTACTCCAGCTGAGGCCAGTGGGGGGGGCTACTCCGGCTGAGGCCAGTGGGGGGGGGGCTACTCCGGCTGAGGCCAGTGGGGGGGGGGCTACTCCGGCTGAGGCCAGTGGGGGGGCTACTACAGCTGAGGGCGGTGCGGGGCTACTCCGGCTGAGGCCAGTGGGGGGGGGCTACTCCGGCTGAGGCCAGTGGGGGGGGCTACTCCGGCTGAGGCCAGTGGGGGGGGCTACTCCGGCTGAGGCCAGTGGGGGGGGGCTACTCCGGCTGAGGCCAGTGGGGGGGCTACTACAGCTGAGGGCGGTGCGGGGCTACTCTGGCTGAGGCCAGTGGGGGGGGGGGGCTACTCTGGCTGAGGCCAGTGGGGGGGGCTACTCCGGCTGAGGCCAGTGGGGGGGCTACTACAGCTGAGGGCGGTGCGGGGGTACTCTGGCTGAGGCCAGTGGGGGGGGCTACTCAGGCTGAGGGCGGTGCGGGGGGGCTACTCAGGCTGAGGGCGGTGCGGGGGGGCTACTCAGGCTGAGGGCGGTGCGGGGGGGCTACTCCGGCGGAAGCCGGGGGGGGGGGGGCTACTACAGCTGAGGCTGATGCGGGGCTACTACAGCTGAGGGGGGTGCGGGGCTACTCCGGCGGAGGGCGGTGTGCTCTGCTTTGTACCTATCCTGTTGTTGGCCACCTCTCCAGGCTGCAAATCAGCTGACAATCAGGGCCATTCTATCAAAATAATCTAATTATTTAGATTGGAAAAAAGAAGGCCCCTACCATGACACTGTACAGCTGTAGTATGGCACATAAGAGATCCATGTCCTCTTTTATACCTAGCTCTGTGACCATGACAAGGGGGGTCCGTTACGTCTCAGAGTTGCTATCCTGTTTTATTGGTTCGGACATAAAAAAAAAAACTATTTATCCCTTATGGTGAACACCAAAACCAAAAAATGTGAATGGCAGAATTGGTGGTTTTGGTCAGGTCACCTCCAAAAAAACAATGAAAATAAGTCAAATCTATGGACCCCAACATTGTATTGTAGGGGTGGCTGTTCCGGTTTCACGGCCCAAATATAACCAACCTACGGGCCACAGTTTTGTGCCCTACATTTTCTAATACTGTCCAATCAGAGCTGCCAGCTTCACACTCTGTAAGGACACACCCTTTTTCCACAAAGAATTGTAACGCCCAGTTGTCAATTTTTTTTCATAAATTACCAGGATTGAAAACAAAGGAACAAAACATGAGAAAAAGTGACCCAGAAAGGTAATTTCAGGGGGGATCTGAGCACTGGATTACTGCTAAACGTCAGGAGAGCGGGCAGGTCCTCTGAGGGGCGCAGCCCTGTGTCACTACAGGGTGTCCCTGCTCAGCCCATCACCCTGCTATTATTCTAGCCATATAGTACAGGCCGAGAGTCCTGGCCCCCCAACTGCTCATTAGTAGCAGGACTGCAGCCTGCACGGGATGGGGAAGGCGCAGCGCTTCACTGTCACGCGTTTTGGCTATGTGCCCACGTTGCATTTATGAAGCAGAAAATTTCTGCTGCATAAATGCAAGTCCTCTCCCGGAAAAACGCATGCGGAATTCCGCACGCGTTTATCGCGCATTTTTCGCGCGTTTATCACGCGTTTTCCACATGCGGAATTGCCTTGCGTTTTTTATGCATTGGACTATGGCAATTCTGCTTGCGGAAACGCAAAATTAATTGACATGCTGCGGATTTTTGAACGCAGCATAAACGCTGCGGAAAAATCCGCAGCATGTGCATAGAACTTGCGGAATCCCATTGGGGACCATGGGGTGCGGGTTACCAAGCGTTTTACAAGCGTTTCCGCTGCGGAAATTCCGCATCAAAAACGCTTGAAAAACGCTACGTGGGCACACAGCCTTTGTGCTGACGAGCTAGTCCTGCAGCCATTGTCTCCCCCTGGCGGACGCAGAGGGTACAGCACAGGAGCCGCACAGCGCCACACTCAGTGACTTCCGCGTCCTTCACGCTGCGGCCACTACAAGCACATCCAGTGTGCAGGGGTCCTGCGCGTAGCTGTCTGCCTCACTGCCTGTCCACAACCATGCACCTGATAAATGTACCTGCTTCTACGTGCAGAGAGGTAAGCATTGTACTGCGCTACTTTCATCAGCAGACGTGTCCCCCTGGGTTATTTTATTCAGCAGCTCCGTGTTGTGTGCAGGCTGCTGACGGGCGCCCCTGCAGACAGCTGTGTGGCGGGGTCCTAGTGCTGGAGTCGTGCTAGGAGCCGAGTGTTTACAAATTCAAAGGTAAACGGCTCGGTGCTCGCTCCGGGGCTTCCGTTACTGCTCGCCGTGGTTTCCGTTGTGCTCCCCACTCAGTACAGCGCATTAGTAGTGGGAGTGTCTGTGATTCGCCTTTACCTTCCTCCTTGTCACATCCTGGGCCGCACACG
The DNA here is from genome assembly GCF_046119375.1 of Phyllobates terribilis. Taxonomy (NCBI): domain Eukaryota; kingdom Metazoa; phylum Chordata; class Amphibia; order Anura; family Dendrobatidae; genus Phyllobates; species Phyllobates terribilis. Next base: position 283,020,786 of record NW_027362771.1, read on the forward strand.
GGCTGCTGGACGTGCCCGGGGGTGTGACAGGTGTGTGCCTGCTCTGATGACGGCAGCCATCGGTGATTGCAGGTGGGTGCCCGGAGGCCGGCTGCTGCTGGCCCACATCACTGGTGGCACCTGCTGTACGTGGGCTCTATGAGGGTGACCCTCCTGTGCCGTGCGGGTGTGCAGGGTCACCCGGATTATCTTAGCTGTGACGTCCCACTGGTTTTCCTTTATTTAATGTAGAGATGTCCTGTTCAGCCCTGTAAAGAGATACAGTAGAGGGCACTTCTCCTACATCATTGAAGTGGTATTATTCCTCCCGTAGCCCTGATGTTGTGGGAGATCTGCCCTCAGGTGTGAACTACCGACCCTATTGACCAATTACTATCCCACTATGATATGCCCACCCAACATGGCACAAGATGGTGGCCTATTAGGGCGGCAGTCCAATCAGAGAACATGGCCTGTGTGTACAATCTATGGCGACTCCAGGAGATCTGCTCTGGATAAGAGGAGGGGCTTTTGGAGACTTTTCATTGTGAAATGGTTGATCTTTAGTTTCTGTTAAATGGAACCTGTCATTAGATTTATGCTGCCTGAACCACAGGCATCTTGGATCAAAACCCCGATTACAGACAGAAAAACATGTTTGAAAAACATAGTTTGAGAATCTGGCCAGTGACTATAGAGAGCGACCTGACTAGTCCAGGTGATTGACAGCTATCTCCCTATGTACACACATGACAAAGACCTGTCGATCAACTACAGCAGGGTGGGGAGAAGCCGGCCAGGGCTGCATCAGACTAGTCAGATCTCTCCCTGTACTCCTCAGTCGGTATTTCACACTGTTTTCTCTGAAATGCCGTGTTTCAGAGTAAAACTTACTTGGCTGCAGTTGCGCTGCCAGTCTCTGTATACTGCCCGTGGTTCAGGCAGCATGATTCTAGTGACCAGTTCCCTTTTAAAGAAGCAATCTGATTATGTTTTTTTTCATTGTGTGTGTATATGCATGTAGTGTGAGTGTAAGCAGGGCTGTGGAGTCAGTAAGCCAAACCTCTGTCTCCAACTCCTCAATTTCCATGCCTCCGACTCCCTCATACACGGCTCATGTTTAAGTGATAAATTTATTGTAGCACAGATTCATCTCAGCTAAAAGTCTAGACCCTTAGATCAGGAATAGGACAGACATTTCATAACGTTCCCAAGTTCTCATGAAAACATATTCCCCACAAACTGCATTGAACTACTGTGCCCAATTTATTATATACACTGTGTTCCAAATTATTATGCAAATAATATTTTTTCAGATTTTCCCAAATGACTTATATGAATTGCAGTCATTGTAATTTTCCAGTCAAATAACTATTAGAGTACAATTGAAAGGTTTTTGTACAAACTGCCTATGATAACAGTATATTTTAAAAAAATAAAAAACTCAAACTGCACTCAAAATGCATGTTCCAAATTATTATGCACAGCAGAGTTTTCAACCTTTTCATTTTAATAAAGAACAAAAAAATGGTCATTTTTGAAATTATAAGCATTAGCAGGTTATTACAAACTGAAATCAAACAGTTTTCAACTCAAAACTTTATTCTAGGTGATGTTACATTTGCACATAGGACCGCTTGTTCGAAAGGAGCTTCTGAACTCTCTCATCCATTGAATTTGTCAGGTTTTGGATGGTTTCTGCTTCAATTGTTTTGCATGAGGACAGAATACCCTCCCAGAGCTGTTGCTTAGATGTGAACTGCCTCCCGCCATCATAGACACTCCTTTTGATGATGCTCCAGAGGTTCTCAATGGGGTTGAGGTCAGGGGAGCATGGGTGCCACACCATAAGTTTGTCCCCTTTTTATGCCCATAGCAGCCAGAGATGCAGATGTGTTATGTGCAGCATGAGACGGGGCATTATCCTGCATGAAATGATCTCGATGGTCCAGATGGATGGAGTGGAGGATGGCTGGTTGATGGACACCCCATGCAAACACGGCTACGGCGCTAACAAGGAGGAGGTGGAGTAATGTTTTGGGCGGGAATCATGGGGAGAGAGATTGTCGGCCCTTTTAGGATCCCTGAAGGGATAAAGATGAACTCCATAATGTATGTTGAGTTTCTCAAACAGCACTTCCTGCCATGGTTCAAGAAGAAGAACCGTGTATTCCGCAGCAAGATCATTTTCAGGCATGATAATGCCGCTTCTCATGCTGCACATAACACATCTGCATCTCTGGCTGCTATGGGCATAAAAGGGGACAAACTTATGGTGTGGCACCCATGCTCCCCTGACCTCAACCCCATTGAGAACCTCTGGAGCATCATCAAAAGGAGTGTCTATGATGGCGGGAGGCAGTTACATCTAAGCAACAGCTCTGGGAAGGTATTCTGTCCTCATGCAAAACAATTGGAAGCAGAAACCATCATAGGCAGTGTGTACAAAAACCTTTCAATTGTACTCTAAGGCTGCGTGCCCACGTTGCGTATTACAGGCGTATATGCTGCGGAATTTCCGCAGCGTAAACGCTTGTAAAACGCATGTATATCCGCACCCCATGGTCCCCAATGGCATTCCGCAATGTCAATGCCCATGCTGCGGATTTTTCCGCAGCGTATATGCTGCGGTCAAAAATCCGCAGCATGTTCATTAATTTTGCGGAAGCGCAGCGGAATCAATGTGCGGATGGTACCCAAGTTTGGATGAGAGGAGACTCTCATCCAGACCTGGGTACCAAAGAACCTGTAAAAAAAAGAAAAAATAAAGTTTATACTTATCTTCTGGTGTTTTCCCGCCGTCGCGCTGTTGTGTGAAGGACCTGCCACGTCATGTGACCCATCACATGACTCAATGACGTCACTGCAGGTCCTGCACACAACAGCGTGAGCCGCTCAAGACTCCGGACGGGGCAGAGAATGCATCGGAAGGTGAGTATAAACTTTATTTTTTTATTTTTTACCATTCTGATTTTTTATTTTTTTTTAACTATTACTTGGTCACACTATATATGCCGGTTGCATGGATTTACATAGTGTGAACAAGTTGTCAAGTACTTTTCCAAGTGATGCTTGAATCACTTGGAGAAGTGCTTGATAACCCGCATGCGGAAATGCATGCAAAGACGCCTCACAAACGCTTCTACCTGGCGGGAAAACCGCATGTAAAATCCGCATGCGATTTTTTTTCCCGCCAGGGAGAAGCGTAAAAAATATGCTTCAGTTCCGCAACGTGGGCACTTAGCCTTATAGTTATTTGACTGGAAAATTACAATGACTGCAATTCATATAGGTAATTTGGGAAAATCTGAGAAAATATTATTTGCATAATAATTTGGAACACAGTGTATTTTAGGAGTTGGAGTTGGTCCATTTTATACCGATTCCACCAAAATGGGCTCCGACTCCACAGCCCTGAGTGTAATAATATACTCACCTACCACCACTCTCTCTGCTGTCCAGCACCATTCTTCTCTTCTCAGTGATGTCACTGCGTTTCATACGAATTACTGTGTGAGCCAGATGTCTCTTTACTATGTGAATGTCTCTTTACTATGTGAGTACCTTATTTTTCAAATTATAAGACATTTTTTATTTTTTTTTTTTTACCTCAAAATTTTGAAAGTAAGTGGGGGTGTGTCTTATAATCTGGAGAAAGGGTCGGCTGCGTTGGAAAGGGGTCACAGGAGGCCGGGTTGCTGCTTCAGGAGTGGGGCGATGTTGCGGTGCCTGGACGCCCATTAGATGTTGGTGCCGGTGAGTGGAGTCCCCTTTTCTCGTTGGTTTCCCTATTGTGGGTTTCGGGAAAATGGCCGCCGGAGGCAGCGCATGCACAGGTTAAGATCTCAGGAAATGAGATCTCATCTCCTGAGATCTCAATCTGCGCATGTTCTGCCTCCAGCGGACGTTTTCCCAATGCCCACCTCAGGAAACTGAATGGGAAAGGGGACTTCGCTCACTGGCACCGACATCTAATCCAGGCACCACAGCATCACCCCACTCCTGCTTCCGGCCTCCTGAAGCAGCAACCCCGCTCCGCCGACCCCTACCTGATAAGCTACAGTTAAAACGGACTATAAGACGCACCGCCATTTTATTTAAAAACTTTTTTTTTCCTAGTTTCCAAAATTTGAGGTGCATCTTATAGTCCACAAAATACAGTATATGGGGCCTCGTTCTGTTACTCCATATACTTGTATTGTAAAAGCCACTTCTGGGGCACGCAGAGCGCAGTGTGACCCAAAGAGTCTGAAGAGCAGGGACATCTTTGAGAAGAGGATCAGAACAGCACTGGATCCCAAAGAAAGCAGCAGTAGATAAGTATATTATTACATGCACATACACATGTAATAAATAAAACTTAAAGGGAATCTGTTACCGCCTGGGACTTATCTGACCTCTACTATGGGCATACAGGTGATATAAATGTAAATCTATACCTACTTCTATGCCTCATATTAGAGGTCTGCTTGCTGTGAAACATCTTTTTATTTAATCAAGTTTCTGATGCTTGCCGGCCTTGGGCCCTGAAGAAATCCCCACCTCATGTGATAATTTATAATGATTCGACCCTCCCCTGCATGTCACAGTGCCCTGTGATGTGCAGTTGCAGCAGCCAAATCCAGGCACTGTGATGTGCGGGGGGGGGGATTTCTTCCAGGCCCTGGCTCCACAGCACCAGAAACTTGATTGAATAAAAAGACATTTCACAGCGGCTAGACCTCTAATATGAGGAATACAGGATCACCTGTATGCCCATATTAGAGGTCAGATAAGTGCCAGGGGGTGACAGATTCACTTTAATGGAAAGCTTCTTTAATTTGATAGCAAGAATAATGCTGACCCCAAGTAAAATACTGATTAATTTAAAGGTGTTTTCCAATACATTTATATCAATGAGCTATAATTAGAATAAATTGTCAATATAAGGGCTCATACCCATATGTGTGAAAAAAAAGTTCCAATATCTGGACCGAAAAATCGGACGAGGGTCATGTGATTTTCATGAGAGGACAATGGATTTTTCACAACTAGCATCTGTATGACATCCGTATTCAATGCGTTTTTTTCTCTGCAACTATTATTCTGCAATCATTTACAGGACCATTTACAGTGTTCTATGCTACAGAATGGTAAAGTATCTGTACAAATATGATGGCATACGGATGGTCCGTGTGCTGTACGTTTTTTTTTTCTCGCACCCATTGACTTGCATTGGTGAGGCTCGTCCGATATACGCGGCAAATCACAGCATGATGCGATTTTTCTTTCTCAGTCCGATTTCAGCTGAGAAAAAAATCGCAGATGAGATGTGCCTCATAGAATAACATTGGTCCAAGTGCAATTTTTTTTCTTTTTTTTTTTTTTTTTCTCATTGCACTCGTCCGTTTTTCTCTCAAATGAGTATGAGCCCTTATACACAACAGCGCATGGAGTGGAACACCAAAGCTTCATACACTGTCTAGCTGCTACTGCCGAATACTGCAGATTATTATGTTTTCCTTATACAGCACCATCATATTCTGCAGCGTTCTACAGACATTAACATCGCTGTACCCTATGGGGCTCACAATCTAAATTCCCTATCAGTATGTCTTTGGACTGTGGGAGGAAACCAGAGAACCCAGAGGAAACCCATACAAACTCCTTGCTGATGTTGTCTTTGGCGGGATTTGAACGCAGGACCCCAGCGCTGAAAGGCTGCTGTTCTAACCACTGAGCTACCGTGCTGCACATACCACTATTTTCTTCAGTAGAAGCTGTTTTGCAGTTCCCAGCAGCAGCCACTACATAGTGTTTTTTGTTTTGTCTTTATATACTGTTTACTTCCAGCTAAGGGCAGTTTCACACATCCATATATTTCCGGTACTGGAAAAACCCGTACCGGAGATGTCCGTGTGTGGCACACGTGTGCCGCATCAGGATCACATGTACCGGCGCTTGGGAATCAGTGTACAGTTAGCGCTGTTCGCAAGAGCCAGGTGCTGAACGCTGCTGTCATCCTGGTTCCCTGCCTGCGCTGCGCTCAGCACCAGCAGGGACAATGATGAGAGTAGTAGTGTCTGCTCCCGCAGTGTCCATCTGTGAAAATAAGAATAAAATAAAAAATCTATATACTCGTCTTAAGTGTCCCCTGCTGTAATCCATGCGACAGTTCAGTAGAGAAGCCGGGGAGAATGACTGACTCAATTCAGTGAGCGGTGTCCTGTCACTCACTGCAGCGGATCATTCTCCTTGGCATAATCGGTCACATGGATTACAGCGGGGGACACTTAGGATAGGAGAGTATAAGGATTTTTTATTTTATTCTTCTTTTTACAGGTGGACTGTTAGGTGCGCTAACTGTACACTGATTCCCAAGCGCCAGTACGTGTCACACGGATGGCATCCGTGTGCGGTACGTGTTTACATGAACCCATTGACTTGATTGGGTCCGTGTAATCCGTGCTGTCGTCCAAAAATGGACATGCCAGCGTGTTTTGCCCATTGACACACGGCCCGTGGAAACACACTGACATGTGCGCAGAACCCATAGATTTGAAGTGGAAACTGTCACCACACATACCGGACACACTGACGTGTGAAAGAGCCCTAATGCTGGTAACAGTAGATCAGTTGGAGTGTTGGCTTTTGGACCCCACTGATCTGATTTCCTTGGGATAGAACATGAATAGGTCATCAGTATAAAGCTATGTTCCCACGATGAGCTTTTGGTGCGTTTCTTTTCCTGTGTCAAAAATGCAGCATCTTTGAGGTCCAGCAAAGTGGATAAGATTTATAGTAATCTTATGTGCTTCGTAAACTGACTTGTGGTGCATGTTATAAATCCGCAGCATGTAAATTTCTGTTGCGGGTATGCTGAGTTTTAGCTTTCCCATAGACTTGCATTAGGTGCGGAAATTCCGCAGGTAAAAACCGCTCATGCATTTTAAGTGGGTTTCCACGGCGGAAAGGCAACCAAAGCTCGTGTAATCTGCACTTATGTCAATAACATTTTGTCAAAGCCAAAGTATCATAAATAAGGCAGCTTTATTTAAAGCGTGCCACGACAAAAAACTGTAGCGTCAAAAACGCACAGAAAAATGCAATAAACGCAAGTATGAAATAATGGGTGCAGAAATTCTGCAACATCAAAAACACACAAAAAGCTCATCGTGGGAACATAGCCTTAAAGTCATGGATAACCACTGTATGAGTTTGTGAGATGAGGACAGTGGGCACTGTTCACATCTCCGGGCCTCACATTAGAAGTATACGTCAGGAGTGACTTGTGTCCCCCTGTACCTGGTCCTGGGAGATGCTGCTGTCATGGAGAATTACTGTTTTATGAGACTTGTGGTATCTGGGTTTGCACTATGATTTTTGCACTACTTTTGATCTCAGCAGATAAAAAAATATACAACCAATTTATTCAGAAAAAAATGGACACTTATGTCCTAATTACTCTCAATCACTTCATAGAAATTAATAACATCTGTCAGTCTTCTTTTTTTTTTTTTTTTTTTTGTTTCAAGGGTTTTTCCAAACTCAAAATTAAAAAGGGAGAAGGAGGTGAATCTGCTCTTAAAAATGTTTTAAAGAAGCCGTCCCACTAAGTATTTTAGTCATTAAATATGTGTATATATGCATGTAATGTAGTGTAAGTGTATTAACATACTCGCCTACCTCCGCTCTCTCCGGTGTCCAGCGCCGTTCTTCTCATCTTCTCCGTGACATCACCACAGTTTGCGACTAGCCGGCTCATTATATGCTCTTTGCATGAGCTGGAAGTTCCTTTTACAATGTGAACCTGTAGAGTGTCAGAACGAGGTTCCATAGACTTATATTGTAACAGAGACTTCCTGCTCACACAGACCTTAGAGTGAGCCGGCTAGTCGCAATTGTGGTGATGTCACTGAGAAGAGGAGAACAGCGGTAGGTGAGTATATTAATACACTCGCACTACATTACATACATGATTGTACGCATATTTAATGAATAATAATACTTAGTGGGACTGCTTCTTTAACTAATCTTTGAATATGCTTCATATTGATTTTAAATGGGGAACTATAATGCACATCATGGTGCTGTTCTTTTTCTACGTGAAAAAAAGTAATATGTCAATTTTTTTTAGTGGGTTTCTGCTTGGTTGCGGGAACACTCCAAATTTAATTACCGTATTTTTCGGACTATAAGATGCACTTTTTTCCTCAAAAATTTTACTATATTATTGTATGGCCGCATGGTGGTGGGTGTGGGGGGGAGCAACAGCGGGGTACAGGAAGCAGCAGCCGCCTACTGCAGCCTAGCTGTGCCCGCTACTAAAAAAAAATGCATATTCCCTGCTCCCCACGCCCATGGGCGTGGAGAGCAATGAATATTCATTTCTCTTAATAGCGGGCACACTGTACCGCAGCACGGCTCCTGCTGCGCTCTGCAGTCAGTGTGCCTGTTATTAAAGACCATGGATATTCACTACAACCCACTTCCATGGGTTGTAGTGAATATCCATGGTCTTTAATAACAGGCACACTGACCGCTTAGCGGCTGCAGGAGCTGCGCTACTGTACAGTGTGCCTGCTATTGAACAGACTGACTGGTCACTGCTCCCCACGCACCGAGTCCCAGCGTGGGGAGCAGTGACTATTCCAGCACAGCGTCTCACACTGTGTGAGAGCGCATGGCTGGGACGCCATGCTCTCCCTGCCATGCGTGGCTCACACAGTGAGAGTGTCGGCAGCAGAGTGGGACAGCGCTGGAGGAGAGAGGAGGTGAGTATGATTGTTCTTTTTTTTTTTTTTTTTTTTTTTTTTTTTTTTTTTTTTTTGTAGGCAGCGTGATGGGGGCTCAGAGGGGTGCCATGCATACCAGGATGGAGGATATTAACAGAATTGGGGGACATTACTCCAATACCAGTGTCAGCAGCAGACCCCCTCCCCCATAACAGGGCATCATGACCACATTTTTTGCTTACATTTTTTTTCTCCTATTTTCCTCCTTTAAAACTTAGGTGCGTCTTGTAGTCTGAAAAATACGGTAATCTGTTTATCTTGAAAAATGTCCCATACACAAAAGAAAAACAGGGTCAAAAAGCGCACAAAAAAACCCACGTTTTTTTCACCCTTTGAGGATATTTTTAGCCTGAAAAATCTATGTACAGTAATGGTGATGGCATTGGTCATTAGACTACACTTTGTGAATGAGATGAGGTTAGGGTGATGTCATGAGAAGCAGGAGTAAATTATATGGCTAAGTTGATCGAGAATTTTACTCTGCATACTCGTACTCTGCAGACACCCCCTCCTTCCCTTAACGAGGTTATCCACCTTATGGGGCCCTTTTTTTATTATATTAAATGCAAGTATTTTAGTCTAAAAATCCCTTTTGCTTTTTGACATCATTTAAAAATGTTGTACTATTTGCCTTCTATAGCCTCTGAGTTGTACTGTCTATCACTGGCTGCAGCATGGGGTAAAGGGAACCTGACAGCTGATGCATGTAGTACCATCCACAGGACCGAGCCGCGTGAGAGACTAGTCAGACAGGCTGATCCCCTGGTGGCTTCTCCCCGCCTGCTGCCCTGGAGTGAGAGGTCTCTCCCTATACAGGTACTCAGGGAGAAGCCACCGAGGACCGAGCCGCATGAGAGACTAGTCAGACAGGCTGATCCCCTGGTGGCTTCTCCCCGCCTGCTGCCCTGGAGTGAGAGGTCTCTCCCTATACAGGTACTCAGGGAGAAGCCACCGAGGACCGAGCCGCATGAGAGACTAGTCAGACAGGCTGATCCCCTGGTGGCTTCTCCCCACCCTCTGTCTCTGCCTGTGTGACTAGTCCCTCGTGCGTCTCTGTCCCCAGCGGCTATTAAATTGTTTTTCTCTGAACCGCCACAGCATATCCAAGTTAGGGCTGCTTCAGAAGTCAGTATATGGCTGAAATCACGCAGCCGGCGCCCGTGGATCGGTCAGCATGTGTCAGCTGATGGGTTCCTTTTCCTGACATTTTGTCTGTCCGCCCGCTTTGATAGTCTGACGGGGAGTTTGAAACTGTTGTCTGTCTCTTTCTGAGCTCTTCTCAGTTGATTTCTGATCAGAGACTACATCAAAGTTGAATCTGCAGTTAAATAAAGAGCCTGAAAAAGCCAAATGGTGCAATATTTTTAATTAACTTCAATAGAAAAAAAAAAGATTTTTAGCTCAAAATTCATGCATTTAAGTACAAAAAAACCTTTTTAATATGTGCTGCTTGCCCCTTTCCTGGGCAACAAAGAATTGAGCAAGTTTAACCCCCTATATCTGTGGGGAAATAAAATGGAATGGGCATGCTAGATTTCATGGAGTATTTCATTACTATGATATTGATGACATATCTGTCTGATGGGTCATGAATATCAGATTGGTGTCTTATCCTAGGTACCCACACCTAACAACCAGCTGTTCTCCACTCTTGATGCAGTTGGGTGGATGCTTTTGTGGAGCTGAACACTAGTATTGTCACCTGTTTAGTGGCTGTTGCCAGGTTCTGCAGACCGGCTTTTATTCATTTGCACATGCGCTGATCTGCAGTGCCTGGCAGCGGCCACTAATCTTTTGATGAAACTGTGGTGCCCTGTTCCACAACTATTTATTTCCGGTTTCTTCTAGAGCTGATGGGGGTACCAGGTGTCAGACCTCCACCAATCTGACATTGATGACCCATCAGACGGATAGGTCATCATGATCATAGTAATGAAACACTCTATTAACTCCAGCATGCCCAGTTCCCTTTTCCCAGCAGATCTCAAGGCACGCCACCATGAACATTAGATTATCTAAAAAATATAACTAGCCTTTATGTTGCTGACACAGGTGGGCACATTATTTTGGGAAATGACATTAAAAATTCCATTCGTGTTTATTTGGGTCGACATTATATTGTCTATATGCCACAGAGTGAAATGTACAGGAAATATATATGGTATATCATTTATTTATGTGAATTTATTATATTTCATTAATGTTTCGCTTTCACTTTTTCTTCAAAGGTTTGCATTGTTCAAATAATGCCAGCAGAACGTAAAAACCCATCGAGCATGGAAGAGAGAGAGTCTGCGGGTGTTTCCAAAGACTCTTCTGATAAGCGGGCAGCAGGTGGTAGAGAGAGAGCGAAAGATGAGCTAAAGGTGGGAAGCAAGAAAGACTCATCAAGGGTCTCAGAAGAGAAGAAGAAAAAAACCGAAGATGACAAACGCAAGAAGGAGGACAAGGATAGTAAGAAGAAGGAGGAGGATTCAGGAAAAACTGCGGAGGAGGAAAAACGCGCTCAAGAGGAGGATAGAAAAAAACGGGAAGAAGAACTGAGTCATCAAGAAGAAGCTGCTGCTCTAATAAAGTAAGTACCTAGGGGCTAAATATTCTAGGTTGGGGTTTCCTATGCCATTTATTAATGTGCTAAATTCACTTTAATAGGAACGGCTCAGTACACTGTGTACATCTGGTCACCACCAGAGCTGATAGCAGCAGTCCAGTGTGGGGGCTGACTGTCAGTCCACCCGCTAATCTGATATGGATGACCTATCCAAAGGACATAAAATAGGTCAGACAAACCCTTTAAATATATTCATGTCTTTCATAGGGAATGTATTTGTTTAGGAAGGTTCACCCTTATGTTTTTTGAAGATTCAGGGTGCAGGCTAGCAAGCAGCTAAGATTATTTTTTTCTTTCATGGAGTAGTATTCTAGTTTTTATGACTTTAAAATAGAATAAACGTGATTATATATTTTTTTGATACAGGGAGAAAGATGAAGCACATCAATTACACCAGGAAGCCTGGGAAAGACATCAGGCCAGAAAAGAGCTTCGGAGCAAAAATCAAAATGCCTCTGAGCATCGTCCTGAAGAACACTTTTTCAGCCGTCTGGATTCTAGTCTCAAGAAAAACACTGCCTTTGTGAAGAAACTAAGAACCATAACTGAGCAGCAGAGAGATTCTCTGTCCCATGATTTCAATGGCCTTAACCTTAGCAAGTACATTGCAGAAGCCGCAGCTTCAATAGTTGAAGCGAAGCTAAAAATCTCTGATGTTAACTGCGCCGTGCACTTGTGTTCTCTCTTCCACCAGCGATATGCCGATTTTGCTCAGTCTCTGCTTCAGGTTTGGAAGAAACACTTTGAAGCTCGCAAAGAAGATAAAACCCCGAACATTACTAAACTGAGAACAGATTTGCGCTTCATTGCTGAACTAACCATAATTGGTATTTTCACTGATAAAGAAGGTCTCTCATTGATCTATGAACAACTGAAGAACATCATAAATGCTGATCGGGAGTCCCACACTCATGTGTCTGTGGTCATAAGCTTCTGTCGTCATTGTGGTGATGACATTGCCGGCTTGGTTCCAAGAAAAGTGAAGTGTTCATCTGACAAATTTAATCTAAACTTCCCACCTAGTGAGATTATCAGTCCAGAGAAGCAGCAGCCTTTTCAGAACTTGCTGAAGGAGTACTTCACTTCTCTAACAAAGCATCTGAAGAGGGACCATCGGGAGCTGCAGAACATTGAACGTCAGAACAGGTATGGCTTGGGTACATCTGTGAAGCCAAGGGCAAAAGCTGGTTTCACATGTGCAACATTTACACTCCAAGTAACGGACCACAGTGTCTGGACCTGCCTTGGATCTCGTCATCCGAACTGAACAGCTTCACCTATGCCTAAGCTTCGGTCAGAAGAACTGTGGCTGGCCCTGACTTCACAGTCCTTACTATGATCATAAATGTCAAGACATGTGAAACAAGCCTATGGTGTAACTGTTAATAAAAAATGGATTAAAAGAGGCTGTCCACTTTCAGGAAAGTGGGCCCAAAACAGTAAAATACCAAACTCTGCTTGTACTGTCCTTCCCTGGGCTCAGCACCTGCTCCCTGCCGTTGCTGTGGTCCAGCTGTTTTGACTACAGCTGTGATGTCATTTTAAGAGCGCATGACTCCACTCTAGCCAGGCACTAAGCTCCGCATCATGAGCCATCAACTCCAGTGCCTGGCTAGAGCAGTGTCACATGCCATTGATGTGATGTCACCCTTGTAGTCAAAACACTGGGACCCGAGCAGCGCCGCAGAGCTGGCGCTGAACCCAGGCAGGGTGTGTTTGTTATTTTATGTATTTTAGACAGCTTGGAGAACATGAAAGTGGACAACCCCTTTACAACTCTTGGGCATATTTTTTTTTCTTTCGCGTTCTGCTAATTGGTAGATGTCTAAGGAGTGGGACCTCTATTGACTTATGCGAAGTATAGGCCACCAATATAAAATCCCCAAAAAATCAGTTTAACCTGACTGTTAACCAAAGGTAATTTATGTGCCCACGTAGCGTTTTACAAGCGTATATGATGCGGAATTTCCCCAGCGTAAACGCTTGTTAATCCGCCCCCCCCCATGGTCCCCAATGAGAATCCGCAATTTCAATGCCCATGCTGCGGATTTTTCCGCAGCGTTTATGCTGTGCTCAAAAATCCGCAACATGTCCATTAATTTTGCGTTTACGCATGCAGAATTGCCTTGTTAATGCAATAAAAAATGCAAGGCAATTCCGCATGTCCCAAACGCATCATAAACGCGCGAAAAGCTCTTGCCAAATTCCGCAAGCGTTTTTCCGGGAGAGGACATGTGGAAATGAAGCAGAAATTTTCTGCTTCATTTCTGCAACGTGGGCACATACCCTTAGCCTCAGTTTAACAGGATACATTTAATAAAGTGTCAAATGAGTCCTAGACTAAACTGGTCTGCTAAATAAAAAGTTTATGGATGTGATATTATTATTAATAATTTATATAGCGCCATTGATTCCATATTGAATTCCACAGTTCTTTTCCTAATTTTGCTTTAAGGGCTTGTCCTGCTCTGCTCACTTCTGCATCAGTAGGTGAGCAGTGCCAATGATTAAAGATGAGCAAATAAATTTACAGGACCCTGGTCTAGTGGCCTCGTCACTATTCAGTGGTTATTGGATCGGAGCTCTGAGAATCGCCTCCTACCTGCTGACGTCCACAGCGCTTCTTTCGATTTGTAGGCCCGGCTTGATGTCATTGTTGTGGCATGATTACCGCAGGACTACTAATTAAACAGGATGTCCGATGGCCATGGATTAACATGGCTGTGGGACTATTGTTCTGCGAATCGATTCACATATCTCTACCAATGATATTGCATTGGCAGGTATTACTGAGGAAGGTCCTATTATATGAGTAGGTGCAAACGTCCCCGCAGGTATGTGTAGACATTGACGTAATTGGCACCGCTCACTTCCAGATGTTTAAGTGCACAGAGGTGGACAACCCCTTTAAGATAAAACTGGACTAGTGCCACAGTACGTTGTTTTTTTCTGCTTCAGTATCCCTAGTTAAGTTTAATAATCAGGCTTGTTTGTTTTCATTTGGCAGACGCATACTTCACACAAAGGGGGAATTGAGTGAAGACAGACACAAGCAATATGAAGAGTTTGCTACATCTTATCAGAAATTATTGGCCAACTCGCAATCTCTTGCTGATCTTCTAGATGAAAATATGCCTGAGCTTCCTCAAGACAAACCCATGCCAGAAGGTATAAGGACATGCCTATAGAAAATACTTCTATCATGTGCAATGTGTTTTGTATAGTAGGCCCTACAGACCTGCTCTAAGTCCTCCAAGTCTTTCCACTATCTCTTGTTTTTTCACTGAATGACTTCAGGAGAACTAGAGAGGGGTCGAGGAGGACTAATGCTCAGTGGTCGTGTACTCAGAATGGCGTATCCATTGTGAACGTCAGATTGACATTGTGTCTTTCAGTTTTAATGTTTTGCACTTTGATATGATCTGTTTTTCAGAACATGGACCTGGCATTGACATATTCACACCTGGGAAGCCTGGTGATTATGATTTAGAAGGTGGCATCTGGGAAGATGAAGACGCCCGAAACTTCTATGAGAACTTGATTGACCTGAAAGCTTTTGTCCCTGCTATATTGTTTAAAGACAATGAAAAGAGTTTCCAAGCCAAAGACAGTGGCAAGGATGATTTAAAAGGTAAATTTTCATAACAGCACTACTAGACTATCTGCAGGCAATAATTGGGGCTCTGTGTGCTTTTTAGGTCTAGTGCAGACTGCCATAACCGCACATGACCTGCATGCATTTTCCTAAAATAGCTATTTCTCTGTTACTTAAAGGGTTATCACCATCTCCGCCTTATGTGGCTGAGATCAGAACCTCATACATGAACTTACCACTGGAGTTGGGACTATGGAAACAGGGAAGCTATGCTGTTTCTGTAACCCCCATCAGGGCCGGACTGGCCATCTGGCAATCTCCAGATGGGCTGGTATCTACACTGGGCCGCTCTGTCACTTGGTGTCTCCTAATATCTTCCTCTGCGCAGGGATCAACGCCGTACCCCTTCTCTCACGAGTTCCACGTGACCTCCTTTTCTTCACATTCATGTTATGCACGTGAAAGATGAACGAGGAGATGATTCCTCAGCTAGTCAGCATGACCATTACCTACGGCCAGCTAGCCTCGCAGGAGCAGGCTGAGATACATAGCTTCCAGAGACGGAAGAGCAGCAGCACATTAGTGCAGGAACCCTCCCCCAGTCCAGGTGGTGAGAAGGACCTTTTCACAGTGTGCGGGAGGACGTGTTAGGTGAAACGCTTGTCCTCTTATCTGCTGCTCCCATCTTGCTACATATGATCTTTGGTGTGCGAGCCTTGGCGCATGACATCACTGCCATGTTCCACCAGTCAGGGGCACGCTTCTGATTCCAGCCTCTGATTAGCTAGCGGTGTATATGGCAGTGTAGAGAGTCGTGGGTTCCCTGCTTCGCAATACATTTCAGCTGGATGTGTGCCGTTGTTGTGGGACCCCTCCAACTCTGGGCCCCGGTGCAGCTACACCGGCGATATGTCCACCCCTGCCATTACTGATCCCTTTGGTACCCCACTGTTAACTGTGGCCCAATCTGAGGGTGTTCCATTAATAACCACTTTCTGTTTTCTATCACTGAGCCAATTGTTAACCCAGTAGACACCTAGTCACGCCACTCCAGAGTAAGCCCAGCCCGTGGCACAGTGGGTCCACACCCACCAGCGTTACAGCCGCATAGCAAATGTGGTTCCAATATTCAAGAAGGGGACAACATCTGAGCCTGGAATTTATAGGCTGGTACGTTTAACCTCTACTGTGGGCAACATCTTTGGGGGTTAACTAAGAGATGCTATCCTGGAGTATTTCAATAAGAATAACCTATTTTCCCAATATCAACATATGTTTTTGAGGGATCTGTCCTGCAAACTTTAGGGCACTTTTACATGGCGATATTCTGCATCAGTATTTGTTAATAGACACCAGGAGTGGATTTAAAACACAGAAGTGGTGAAAGTGATTCAATTATTATTTTTCTCTGTTTGTTCCCCTCTTGTTTTTAGCTTACAAATACTGATGTAAATTAATGCCCAAAATACTCACTGTGTGAATCTGCTTGTAATACTGTAATATAAGTCCTTATTCCGAGGATGAGTGCACATTTGCAGGTGCTGTGCTGTGAAGCTTGTCTTCTCTGCTCCATCATACTCCCCAGAGCAGGGGCAACTGCTGGGGCAAAACTGCGGCCAGGAGATGTCCAGACATATGACTCAGTGATATGTCATGAACCCCGACTCCCAAACAAACTGAATCCGAGGCACAGAAAATAAATACACGAGGCATTGCAATTGGGTGTCAAACATTGTCAAGTTTATTTCAATTCACATGACACCGAAAATAGCACAACCCCCCGACTCACGAAGAGTCACCCTCCAGCACTCCGGAGAGGAAAACCCCCTGTGGAGGAAACCTCTAGGGAACCATGGCTGGAGGATTGCCCCTCCCTTGGGCTTAGAGAGTTAGTGCTGATATATAACAGATGTAACTGCAGAATTTTACAATTTGGACATTTTACCAGATTTACAGAGAACGACCTAACAAGTATAGACTATAAATGTGATAAACTGGATGTGGGAGAGATCTGGCTGCGATATCTGTCACCACATTGATTGCTAGAACAAATTTAGTTCAACTGATTGCCCAGGTAGATGTATCATTTCTCCCTTGCAAATCCAGGTCCAAGTCTCAAGAAGTTGGACACTTGGTTAAGAGGATGGTTTGGTTTGCATAACCTCTAATAGGATAAATATTCCCTCCTCCCCCTCCCAATTTATCACCCATTAAAGTCATAGATCCGTCTATGAACTTTCAAACAAGAGCAGCTCTTTGTAGAGTGTAACAGAAGGGGATCCTGTGCTGGGGACCCACCTCTGTTACCTTCCCGTACCTTAGGGATGTCTAAAGCAGACAACCCTTTTCCCTGCTAGAACCTCCAAATTACACCAAGGTCGGCACATTACGTGGGGTGGTCAAGCTCAAGGTCCTCAGGCGCATCAGTAATGGCGCTGATCATGGTAGCGCACCATTCTTTTATGGAATCTTCTTTATGACACTTGTTTATGACCTCATAATAGTTGTCATTGTTACTACAGGGGCTATTACTGATGCAGGGCTGAAGTATTAACCCTTTCATCATTGGTAATTTGCTTTCATTATGGCTTCCCTTAGGCACCATAAGAAATACAGATTATTCGTGCAAGTATTTCAGGAGTATTTTGCACTTTTTAAAGGCAGAGATTGGGCTTATTACTTGCACTTTACAAAGAAAAAAATTAAGAGGAAACTTACTTGTAAAATAACATCATAGGAAAATTCTTGAAATGCAATTCCCTAATGTACATTCTACATAATTACATAGCTATAGAGGTTGAAAATAGACCTAGGACCATAGAGTTCAAACTGTCTTCAAAGTTATACATTTTCTGTTGCTAGATTATTTATAACTCACAATGTCATGTTTTGTTAAATCATCCAGCCCTTTTTTAAATGCTGCTATAGTGTCTCCATCACTACCTCTTGTGGCCGGGCATTCCACAGTCTGACTGCTCTAACCGTAAAGAACCCTTTCCTGTTTAGCTGCCAGAATTGACTTTCCTCAATGTGTAAGAAATGTTCCATTACCCTTTGTAAGGTCCTGGAAAGTGATAAGTCACGTGCCAGTACTATGCATTGACCACATATGTATTTATACATATAAATGAGATCTTGCCATAATGTAATAATCTAGTTTCCGCCTTTGAATTGACTCCTAATTCCAAATATCTTTTTTTAAAATGTGGATGCCCAATTGGAACCCATATAAAAAATGTGGCTTTACAAAGGATTTATAGAGGGATATCAGTACATTTTGGATCACAGGATTTTATCTTTTTTTTATTCACCCTAAAATCTTGTTTGCTTTTGCAGCTGCTGCCTGACATTAAGTACTGCTGCTCAGCTTACTTGTATCCAGAACTCACAAGTCTTTCTCCTGTTCTGTAATCTCTAATATATTTACATTTAATCTATATGCAGCAGTACGATTACTCCGATTGCAGTGCATTACTCTACATTTATTAACATTTAAACTTCATCTGTCATTAGTTTGCCCTTGCAGGAATCCTTTTGTAATATTATGTTAGAGGTAATAATCAACATGCAGTTTGGCAGGTGCCTTGATCCATTGGAGAAGGTAGGAATATCCTACCTTTTTGGATAAAAAATTGTAAAAAAAATAAAATGTATTAGTAGAATTGAAAAAAAACAGAACATTTTGGAAACGGTCTCACATTTTTTCTGTAGTACTAGAAATGTTCTGTTTTTATTGAATTTAACCAATAAAATTGTTTTGAAACTTTTTTTATCCAGAAAACGGCTGGATATCCCTATCTTTTCCTATTGCTACACCAAGCCGGAGTGGTTTTTCATCCGAGCTGAGGATTCACTGGCTAGTTCAATGTGGGTGAGCTGGATCACTCTCTCTTATTTATTGCTTTGATCCATTACTTTTAGATTGAGAACAGCTGCGGAGTTCAAATAATTTTTTCTTAAAAGGAATCTGTCAGCAATTTTTTGCTATTTCATATGAGTGCATCATAATGTAGGGGAATAAAAAAAGAGACCCTGAATCCAACTATGTATCACTTAGTGTCAGAATCGCTTCACCCAGTAAACTATCAGTTTTTAGATTTAGCAATGCAGCAGAGCTGAGAAAGCTAACCCCGCCCACTCCACAGCTAACCCTGCCCACACCAGGCTCTCAGTGTACATAGTTATAGACAGTGGGGCGCTTATCACAGAAGGGAGCGAAGTCAGACCAGGGCTCACAAGACTAGCTAGTCATAGCAATGTTAATCACAAGGTGATTAAAGCTCTGTCTAAGTAAACAACAGCACACAGTCTGATATGTAACACATCATTTGAGTTCAGTGTTTTAACCCCTACGTCATGGTGTCCTCAGATTACACATAGCAAAAATCTGCTGACAGATTCCCTTTAATGCTTACATCTCTGCCGCTGGTGCTTACTGCAGCCCACACTGCCCAAACAGACTATTCAGTGTCTAACGTGGGGCACAGGGAAGCAAATATTAAGGAGATGTTAATTAACTTCATAGAGGAGTTATGATCATTCATAAATTGCTTGCATAGGTTTGATCTCCAGGATTAGGAGGGATTTGGGGTGTAAACATAATAAACCATGAGTAAAGCATCAAAGCAAGCAGAAAAAGGGTCTGTGACCCAAACTGGTAGGTGAGACCCGCTAGCTCCATATTATACGAGGTCACAACCAGGTTTCGCCCCAGGAAGGCAGCATTAATTAGTCCTCAGGAGCACATAACCCTGAAATGTGCAGTTATTATACACTACCCCCATTATAAAAGTGTCTAATGTGCTACTTGCTACCATGTTTTAGCTAAGATACAAGACATACTTGTAAGAAGAGATGAAAAAGGTAATGAGGGATGACAAATATACTGAAGAACTCTTACATAAAATAGAAGCAAAGAAGAAAGGGAAGAATGGCTGGCACATCTATTCTTAGACTATTGTAACTATACTTTTACAAAAGATAGTCTAATGACCTCTAGAATGAGCGCAGAGAGTCCAAACAGTGAGGAGATAAGACCATATGCCCAAGGACAGACAAAGCAAGACTCCCTAAAGTAAGGCTGTGTTCACATGTGCAGTAATCATCAGTTAGAACGGATCCAGCAGCAATCCAATAACAAAAAAGTTCTGCAGCCACAACTTTTCTGTCAAGCTAAAAAAACTGGTTTCAGCTGGATCCATTTTTTTAACAATGAAGTCTGTGGAAAACTGATCAGTTGAACAGTCCGGCCCCTGTGCACCGAAATCTCATTAACAGAAAACTTCACATGGTGAATAAAAAGAAACCAAAAAGTGGATTTCTTCACCAAAGATATCAACGTAATCAGTATTACGACCATAAAAGCTTTTTCTTTACTTGCTGACAGGTTCTCTTTAAGGTGTGTTTACCCTGGCTGACCACAGCCATTAAAGGGGTTTTTCACCCGAAAGGAACCTTTCAGCAAGCAGTGCAGCTTACGGGATAACTGACAGTGCGCAGTATATGCAATGTTAGGATTCGGCTCTGCTTATCGGTTGTCACTTTCCTGCAGGAATGGGATTTGTGCTAAATTGTGGTCGTGTTCTGATCAGATTGTCATCTGCTTAAGGGTATGTGCTCATGGTGCGTTTTTTATGCGTTTGCAAATCTGCGCAGATTTTGGCCCCAAAAACACATTGCAATCCTTATCCCAGCATTTTCTATGGGATTTTGGAAGCTCTGTGCACATGATCAGGGATTTTCCTGACAGGATTTCATGTGCAGAAAAAGAAGCAGCAAGTCCATTCTTTGTACAGATTTGCCTTCTTTTCTCCTATGCAATGCATTGGAAAAAAGCACATGGCATACCCGCAGGGAAAAATACATGTAAATGCAAAAAAAAAAAAAAAAACTCATCAAAAGCGCGCAGAATTTACGCAGCGTTTTTGATGCCAAGAGGTGCAGAAACGCTGCAGAAATTTCTGCAAGCAATTCCTGATGGTGCGTACATAACCTTACTCAGCAGAACATAGAGAGAAGATGATGAGAATCTATTCAGCAGGTAACTGAAACTGTGGAGATCCCATACTTCGTTACATGACAAAGCTGTGGCAAGCCGCTATAGTGGCTGCTGTCGGCCAGTGTAAATGCACCTTACTCCTGCACCTTACTCCTGTCCAAGATAATTGCTGAAGTCAGTATCTAGTAAAGATAACAGCCCATAGTCTGCAATGTTTACTGGTAATGAAATGTTGTGGGAATGTGCACACAATAAGTATTTGCTGCAGACATTTCTGCACCAAATCATGTCTCTTGGCAGGAAAATCGCCTTGATATTGCTGCGTTTTTTGAGATTTTTGCCCGTTCTTTAGAATTTGTGAAAAATGTGGATGTTATGCAGTTCAATGCGCGGATGGTACCCGGGTCTGGAGAAGAGGAGACTCCCCTCCAACCTGGGTACCATGGTACCTGCAAGTAAAAAAGAAAAACAATTATTCATACTCCACTCTCCAGCGGCTCCCGTTCTCCTCCCGCCGGCGTCCTTTCTCCTGGCGTCCCGCGGTGTACTGGCAGGACCTGCGGTGACGTCATTTAGTCAGCTGATGGTCACGCGACCATCACCTGACCGCTGATGTCAGCGGTTGCGTGACCATCAGCTGACTAAATGACGTCGTGACGTCACCGCAGGTCCTGCCAGTACACCGCGGGACACTGAAGAGAGAGGAAGCTGCTGGAAGGAGACCGGAGGCCGCCGAAGAGGTGAGTATAAGGTTTTTTACCTTTTTTTTTTTTTTTTTTTTAACTTTAGATGCAGCATTTGATAGTAGAAATTTTCTCTAAGTTGGTCACAATATAAATCCATGCCAGTTGCATGGATTTATATTGTGTGACCAACGTGTCAAGCCCTTCTCCAAGTGCTGCTCAAAATCGCTTGAAAAAAACGCATGCATAAACGCTGAAAAAAATGCATGTAAAATCAGCATACGTCTTTTTCTGCCAAGGAGATGCAGAAATACTCAGGAAATTTCTGCTTCAAATCTGTATCGCGGGCACATAGGTTTGGTTGTTGTGTAAGGCTAACTTCAGCCTTGCCTGGGAGAAGAAACTATTGTCTTAGATAAGGACAAGTAACCTTTCTCCTAGCACACTCCCTTGCTTTCAATAGCTATATCCGACTTCAGGAGAATTTCCTACAAGACGGTCACCAGATCTTCACAAACTGACACTGGTACCAGACAATCAATATTTGCATTTTTCTCAAGTTTCTTGCACAAAAAGTCACAAAACCTTTAAAAATGTGAAAACTCCAGAAACCTTGCTCAAGGCAGAGATTAGAGTGAGATACGCCAATACAATGTGACATTTGGAGAGTCGCATTTCATCCTTCTGTCTAAAACTTCTGGATAAGAAAAGTTGTTGAGGGAAGAAAAAACAGACAACTTTTTTTAAAAAATGGCGCAACGTTGAATAGGTATGAGGTGCCAAGATCTTAATTGAAGATACCTAAAAAATTGAGATCTGCTCTCCAAGTACAATGGCATACACAAGATGCACTGGTAATTATATCCACCTTTCTGCTGATTGGTATCACAAGGACGGCAAGGTCTCCTATCGGCCCTCTACACTTACTTGCTATCACTGGGCACAGCTCTGCTACTCTAAAGGTGAAGGACAAGTTGGCGTTGCTTATTACTACTATCAGTGAGGAAGACTGGGAGGAGATGTTGGAATCCCCCCCCCTTTGTTTCCCCCTCCGTGAACAATAAAATGACTCAATTATACATTATTCACCGAGCTTACTTAACTCCATTAAGACTGCACCGTATGGATATGCCGCCCTCTTCGGAACGTTTAAGATGTCATGTTTTTACCAGTTTTAAGCATATGCAAAAGTATTGTGGAAATGTATGTAAAATTGCTGTGTTTCAGTTTTCACTAAAACGATTTTTAAAAAAAACGGCGCAAATGTATAATAAGGCGTAATAATGAGCAAATTACTCCAGAAAAGGGGAGAAACAACTTTGACGAATCAAGACCATATCTGTAGGCTGGAGGAAGGGTCTGGCTGGGAGGATAGAAATGACTCTATTTTCTAAAGCATTTAGTCCTCCAGGTGCTTTAGCAGAGGCAACCTGCTCATTAATGTCCAGACCTCTCTGACTCCTATTCTGCTATCTTACCATAAACTCACCTCAGCCTCCTTGTTTCCTGAAAGGTCGCTGCTTTGGTTTCTTCTCAAAATTCTCATCACTTGCCCAACCATGTATAAAACGGTGTCCTAAATCAATCCTCCCTCTCCTTGTCTTTTTGGCTCCTCTAGATACTGCCTATACTACATAGTTGCTTTTTTTATTGCCATAATATCATTCTTGACTGGCTCAGTTGGGCAAATCTCTCATTTGCACTAGTCTTAAGTGTCCTATACTCTTGTTTTCATGGGGGGGGGGTAATACGACAAATTTAGTATTGGCCTTTAATGCACTGCTACAATGTGTAATTTTCTCTTTTTTGTATGACTTCAATCAAGAAAATTAAAAAATAAAACTAGCATAGAGAACTGCATGGGAAAGAGACCTACAGGACATTACTTGTATGACCTATAGTTTTTCTCTAAGTGCCTAATATCCCCTACTTTTAACTGTACTTCTTGGACAAAATACATAATATGAAGAATACAGATATATATTTTTTTAATTCTCAGATTCCAAAGACTGCAAAGACAGAGAGGTCTCCACAACAGAAGAACTGGAATTGGAACTGGAAAACTTGGATATAACTGATGATGCCATGGAGCTGGAAGGAGTTGAGGAATCAGAAGACCTTACGAAAAAATTACTTGATGAGCAAGGTAAGGAAAATCATTTGGTGGTATAAAATCTGTGAAAATATTCATGTACAAAAATAGTCCTCCTTTAGATCACAACCTTCAGCTAATTCTATGCAGAAAGAAGGGGCCTCTGTCTGCTCTTGTTCACATAGTACGCCCAGTGTGCAGTAATAATGGAGGCAGCTTGTCCTGGCACAAGTAGAGCAGTACAGTCCATGCAGGGAGGCGCTGCTATATAGACGCGGCACTTTAGTAACACACCATCCGCCCAGTGGGATGCACCGATTCACTGCAAATGGTGTGAAAGCCGATTGGAAATCCCACAGATTAATGCAGTCTGTGGGATTGCAAATTGTAGCTTCCTCTGGCCCATTATAACCTGAGGCTGCATTTTATGCCATGTGACTTGTCATCCACAGAGAAATCTGAAAGTGGAGGCTTTCATTTTCTTACTATTTTCCTGCTGACCTAGATCTCTCTCTCCCCGGTTATACATGTGATCTGCATAAGACAAGCCTTCATTTGTATGCTGTTCATGATTATTTCACACTGTGAATTTCTTCTGATACTTGGCTGCTTGCATCGTGTTTTAATTAAGGAACAAGAGATCAGAGTTTTTTGTAGAAATTACCCCCATTTATGACTTGGAAACCTGTTAGTGTAGCAACATGCAAAATCCCACTGAGTAATGAAAAAACCTTTATTAGCAGGAGGAAAACTACTAACTTGAATTTACATTGTATATCTCTTGTAAGGTTCACTCTTCTATGCAAAGAGACCAACCTGACTTGGTGTTTGCGCCAGTATGTTCCCAGCCACCGCTACTTTAAGATTGTGCTAACGACAACAGGGATTTAATGGTGTGCATAAACTAATCGGCAGACGTTAGCTGCTCGCTGGCGATTTTAAATGGGCCTATGATCAGGAATATGGGTTCTAATGAATGAATTACTAATCTGCCTGGTTTGCTGTAGTTAAAAATTTAAAAACTTGTGTGTTTGTGAAGCAGCAGTTTATTAATCAAAGGGAATGGGCGTTCTTTTAAAAAGATGACTCGACCAGATACCGTAACACCGCAATGACTTATGTAAACGACCCCAAGTCATCGCATTGTTACAGTATCCTGACCGTCATCTTTTTAAAAGATTCTCTTTGATCACTCCAGTCTGGTGATGTCAGCACAGATTTCTTTGAAAGGCAGCACGCACACACAGTTGCAGGATCCGGATTATAATGCCTCTGTCTTTTGCAATGAGCTTGGTGAGGCCGAGATGTTTACACCTCTGCTCACTGCACATGACCCAGGCGTTCTGAGCCAGGATCCTGCAACTGTGTGTGTTGGCTTTCAAGGAAATTCATTGACTGTGGTGGATCAAACAATAACCATAAAAATTAACCTTTATTCGTTATAATTAAAATATCATATTTCCACCGTGCTTTTGTGCAGTCTATCCCGGATGCCCTCACCATTATAGGAGGTACATCCTAGATACTAATTCCGTATATACTCGCGTATAAGCCGACCCAAATATAAGCCGAGGCACCTAATTTTACCAATTGGGAAAACGTGTTGACTTACGTATAAGCCTAGGGTTGGAAATGCTGCAGCTACTGGTAAATTTCCCCGTCCTGGTAAGTATTGCCCACTCATCCCCAATCCTGGTATGCATGCCCCCCCCTCATCCCCAATCCTGGTATGCATGGCACCCCTCATCCCCAATCCTGGTATGCATGGCACCCCTCATCCCCAATCCTGGTATGTATGGCCCCCTATTCTGGTTTGCATGGCCCCCATCACTGTACACATTAAAAAAAATAAACATTCATGCTCCCCTTCCTTCCCTCTGCTCCAGCGCTGCGTCCTATTCTGCCAGGAGCAGCTCGCCTCCGCATCTGAGCAGCGCATGACGTCACTGCCACATGCTCTCAGACGTTGAGGTGAGCTGCGGGGATAGTAACTCCTCTCCACGCCGGGACTATGTGCGTGGAGAAGAGAGAATATCCCTGTTCTTTAATGGCATGCGCACAGTGTCAGCAGCGCCGCAGCTCCCGCTGCGGCTCAGCTGTCTTGTGTGCCCGCTACTAAAGAGAATGCCTATTCACCCTTCTCCACGCCCATGTGCATGGCGAAGGATGAATATGCATTCTCTTTAGTAGCAGGCACAGAGGATCACTGAGCCGCTGCTGACACTGCGCACGCTATTAAAGAAATGAATATTCCCCCCTCTCCACTCCCATGGGCATGGAGAAGGGTGAATATTAATTTCCCTTTAGCAGTGGGCACACATGGTAGCTGCTGCAGCCGGCTATTGCGTGTGCCCTGCTCCTCCGCCGCCGCAACCCCTCCCCACCACTATCCACCACTGGACTATGTATATACTCGAAAAGTATGAGCTGAAAAAGTTGGCTTATACTCTGTTTTAGAACTACCTTATATACTAGACAACTAGGTGTCTTTTAAAGTAGTAAACAGCCCAATATTAGACGGAAAGGCCCAAAGTCACATACACTCCACCTATCTCAGTTTACAAATTGAATTAGAGGATTGATTTGGGGCTCCCTTATAAGAATAAAGTGCAATCAGGATACACTATTGCACATTGCCCTATGTTGTGGAAAAAAACTTCAACAGATTTATTATAATGCCAAAACTCGTTATCCTTCCTTCCAAAGCACCCTCTGTAGTTGAACACACTGAAACAATGTTGCTGCCTAATGTATGAACTCAATGATGTAATAGAGTCTATTCAAAAGTAATACTGCTTATTTGTTCATAACACTCCTATCTCTTCACTTCGATATTGGCTCATATCGTGGCTGGAAACATAAGCTCCGGTGCATATACACTAGCACATCTGAAATTATAAGCCTCCAGATGTACCCATAAAAATATTAAGATGGGTGAAACGCATCGAGGCGTCATAATGGATCGAATCATTGTAATCTATGAATTAATACTCACTGGCTACCAATGAAGCAGTGGGAGTATCCAGGATGTGCCTTCTATAATGGTGAGGGCATCCTGGATAGACTGCACAAAAGCATGGTGGAAATAATTAGATATTTTAATTATAATGAATAAAGGTTAATTTTTATGGTTATTGTTTGATCCACCAGTCAGTGAATTATTATAGTTTTGGTGGGCATCCTATTGTGAGTTGAGAGGTCTTCTTTCAGTGAATTTTTTTGCTGGCTTTCAAAGAAATCTGCGCTGACATCACCGGAATGAGCGTTTTTTTTTTTTTCCTACCGCCCCAATGACTCAGGGTAACTGGTTTACACACATAGAGGTAATTATACATTTAGAACTAAAGAAAAATTAATGTATAGTTTGGCTCAAAACACAATCATTATAATCATGTAAGTGCCTGCAGGAGAATGAGATCAGGTTAAAGGGGTTGCCCATCACTTTTATGTTGAGGGCCTATCCATAGGATAAGTCATCAATATCTGATTGCTGGGAGTGCAACACTCGGCACTCCCGCCAATCAGCGGTTGGATGTGGTGTGTTGCGGAGCTGCAAAGCACAGCACAGCTCCTTCAATGGAATAGTGGTCACGTCTGGGTACTGCACATATGTCCCCTATTTGAATCCATAGTCAGTGGATGAGCAGTATCCATCAGCAGCCACTATGTAGTTGACGGAGCGCTGCCGCACTGCAACTCAGCACATTCAGCCCATACTGAGAACAGCTAAATAGCTTGGCTGCCAGGTGTCTCTCCCCCACCGATAAGATATTAGTGACTTATCCTATGGATAGGCCATCAATAGAAAAGTCCCAGACAACCCTATTAATAGATAATTTTCCGATGTCAGATTCCCTTTAAAAGTCCCTCTACTGTATGGTGACAGGTAGTCTTTAAAACATGGCTGCGAATAATAATATATAAACTTTAATTTCATTATTATTTTTTACAGAACAAGAAGATGAAGAAGCAAGCACTGGGTCTCATTTGAAGCTCATAGTTGATGCTTTTATTCAGCAGTTGCCAAACTGTGTCAATCGTGATCTGATAGACAAGGTACTCACCTGTTCAATGGGGAAAGAATAAATGAAAATATTTGTGTATAATATATATGCATAATACAAAATTGTACTTATTAATTCAAGCATTGGTCTCCGTAGTATAAGTGGCTAATAGTGTGTGGCTTTTGAAGCTGATCATTTTTATTAAATAAAACCACTTTACGTACAGTTTTCCGTTTTCTTTTTACAAAGAGGAAGAGGAAACAGTAGCATAAGATATTGAAAAAGTTATAGAATAGTTAGACAATTATAGTATAAGTAGATATAGATGTCAATTAATTGAAAAAAAAACAATGAAGCAGCAGGAATTGATATTAACTTAGTGTTAGTGTGTGGTTTTTAGTGTTTTTGTATTTACATTTTTTTTGTGTGACACTTTAGGCTGCAATGGATTTTTGCATGAATATGAACACAAAAGCAAACAGAAGAAAACTAGTGAGAGCACTATTTATTGTTCCTAGACAAAGGTAACTAAAACAAATCAAATGGTTATTATAATGTCTGTTGGACAAAGGCTCCTCTGTGAAAGCAAGTTACATAAAACAAACAAAGAAGATGCACTTAAATGTCTGACAGGACAACCCTTTTATATCATATCCCACCACTGGGACTCATATCGATCTCAAGAACCGCGCCCAAGAGTGCGCTCTTGAGAGTAGGGAGACGGCCATGCGAGCGCGCGCTCTCGGGAGTAGGGAGACGGCCATGCGAGCGCGCGCTCTCGGGAGTAGGGAGACGGCCATGCGAGCGCGCGCTCTCGGGAGTAGAGAGACGGCCATGCGAGCGCGCGCTCTCGGGAGTAGAGAGACGGCCATGCGAGCGCGCGCTCTCGGGAGTAGAGAGACGGCCATACTTGCAGCACCAGGTACACCCTGTACAGACTGCGACTGTGTAAGCAATGAAGGGGGCACCACACTTATACTGATCAAACATTGATATCCTGTCCTAAGGTCTTGAAAAGCACATATTATGCACCTGTCACAATCTATAAAACATCAAAAACTGGTTTCCTTTCAAACTTTTTTCGTCTTGTTAAGATGGCAATATCGATAACAGCATTTTTATGGAATTGCTCATAAGGGAAGTTGCTAAATTTATATTTGATTGGTGAAGGTTAGTTGATTAAAGATGTTGACATAGGGTCGCTTAAAGGGGTTGTCTCCTGAAGATGACAGTTTTTGTTCATATTAAATTTTTCACTTTCAATAGGGTGATCACTACCAATCACTGAGCTCAGTGGCTCATGCCAGCCATCTACATGTGTGCTATCACTTATCTCTTCCTGCTTTTCTATGTAAAGCCCCCCACCATACACTTTAGATAGTTGGTTAACTAACCTCTTTCTCACGCTTCTGATTTCTCTGAGAGGGTCACTGCCAGACATCTCTAGCAGAGGCTTATCTCTTGGAAAATAAAAGGATTGCCAGTCTGAAATGACATGCTGGATCCTGATCTGCCACGAAAATCCTCTTTTAGGGGCCCCTATAAACATTACTGTCGGCAGAACCCGATTTTAGTCTAAATTGTATGGGGCCTTCACTTTTCTGTTTTGTTTTCAGATTGGATTTGTTGCCATTTTACGCCAGATTGGTTGCTACCTTGCACCCATGTATGTCAGATGTTGCAGAAGATCTTTGTTCCATGCTAAAGGGGGATTTCAGATTCCATGTAAGTGTTTAATGCAGATAAAGATACTTTTATGGGGGTTTTTTTGCATTATTTTAGGTAAAACAAATTTAATGTGATATTTTAATACTTTAGGTCAGAAAGAAGGATCAGATCAATATTGAAACCAAGAACAAGACAGTGAGGTTTATCGGTGAACTTGCCAAGTTTAAAATGTTTAGCAGAACAGACACCCTTCACTGTCTAAAGGTTTGCTATTCCATTCTATTTTTACCTCATCTCTCATCACGCTGTTATTATCACAACCACATTAAATTACTATTGATTTATACAGATTTATATAACTTTACATTACCCAGATACATGCAATTTTCCTGTAGGCAGTTAATTAGAATAAGACATTTTTGATAAAGGCAAATACTGACATTTTTGCGAAAACCTTTCTGTAAAATTGCATGAATGTGCATATCACACAGAGAAATAATTTTTTTCTGTAAAACTTTCCTCCTGCTGTATCTCTATATAATATTCAGAGAAGACCATTTTGTTATGCAGAGAGTGATGGACCTTCTGGTTCTGGAATATTGCTATAGCTGCATAGCTTGGTCGCACATGTTTAGTACATTAGAGCCTTTTGCTATTACAAACTTTTTTTCCATAACCTGTACCTATTATGTTCACAGATGCTGCTGTCAGACTTCTCACATCACCACATTGAGATGGCATGTACACTTCTTGAAACCTGTGGAAGATTTCTGTTCCTTTCACCAGATTCCCACTTACGAACCAGTGTACTTTTGGTAAGAATAATCTTTCTTGCTGATCTGCAGGGCATTGGGTACAGCACCATGTGTTATCTCCCATTTCATGGTAACTGAATTTGTGGTTAGGTCAGTGGTGTAGTGTAGGTTGCCAGTACCTGAGCCAAGGATAGTATTTTGTACCCCTAATCTCAGACTATTAGCACTTCCGGAGTCCCTTCCACCAAGCCACTATTGGATCCTTTATTACCACAAGTATTGTATTTTAAGGAGAAACTGTTTCATAATAACTTGCTCTTTGCACCTCAGTTTTGTTTCTTTTATTTTTCCTGCGGTTGTGTTTTTTTGTTTTTTTTTTGCGCAAATCCTAAAATTTAAAAATGTATACATTATATCCGTATTTATGTTCTAACCTTCAAGGGGAGTTCTTAAATTGCTTTAATTAGTTAGACCGCATGAAAATAAGAAGCCAGTTTTCTATTGACTTGCTTTTTCTATCTGCTGTCAATCTCCTGCAATGAGAGATTTTATCTTTTTTTAGTGTACATCTGGTTTCAATGAATCCTGGCCAAGTGTGTACAGTAGTTACTTTCCAGGGGTTGACTCTTGACATCCCAGTCAGCTCTCTCCAGTCTATTGATTTCTATATGGTAGTTGGCTGCTCGCCTTCCTCCTCTACCTGTCATCTTCTGAAGAGATGCAGTTATAAAATCATCAGCCCAGCAAGTCTCCTAATCACTGCTCTCCCTCTCCAGAACTGTGCGTTTAAATGCCTTGTTAACTCTGTATAACTACAGGCATTCCAGTATAGGCTTAGAACAAACCACTGATAGCTAAACGTGTTATAGCAGAACTTGTGCTGAGCTTTATAGTTCTACTAATATGGTTCTATTCAGAGCTAGAGCTAACACTCTAGGAGGAGAACCTTCCCTGCCAGAAACTAAGAAGACAGGAAACTAAGGCGATTGCATTGCTCTAAACTGCTCAAGAGACAGTTTGAGAAAACCCCTTTAAACTTAATCCTAGCAAGAAGCCTAACCCTATTTAGGATTTGAAAGAATGTAAAAACACAAAAACAGCTCTAAGTAATGAATGAAAACCGCATTGAATTGTGCACTAGTGCACATGATTCAATACGGTCTTCATTAGCTTTTAATCTTCTGTCCTCTTTTTTGCTGCCTATGCAGAGCACAGCAGATGAGGCTAGTTTTGTCTTCAGCTGCTCTGCAGAGGCAGCAACTAAGATAGCAAAGCCTATGTCATCTCAGCCCCTGCCTATGTAGAGCGCAGCAACCGATGACCAAGCCATCTATCTCCACTGCTGTGCTCTGTATAATCACCGCTGGGCAGCCACTCATTGCAATGCTAACCCATTCTTAGTGAGGAGAGGAAGTCACTTGTCTGTGAGGTTAAGAATCTGCACAATGAACTCCTAATCTTGCTTAACAGGAGTCATTAACTTTCCAATAAACACAAGTCAGAGTTTACAAAAACCCACATGTTTTCAAGCCTGACTGAAATATTTTTCCTCTAGAAAGTATTTGTTTTTTAACTACTATTGAGAGAGAACTATCTAGAAGAGTGTTTTTCAACTTTTGTTGATGTACAATCACATTCTTCTGCAACCGGAAAATCCACACAGGCTAATGATCACCAGATCATGCAAATTTTACTGCAGATTTTCCTTGTATGGAGAAAAAAAAACATTTCCTATAGTAATTTAACTTACAGCTGACAAAGCTTGCCTGGATCGTGACTGCTATAGATATACAGCACTTCTGTGAAGGTGGAGCTCAAGAAGGGGTCCTCTCCATTATCAGTGTATTAAAGTACTTGGCACTCCATATGTTCAGATTGCGATTTTATTGTAGGCAATCCAGAAATTATGTAACATCAGTCAGTCAGTCAGATACATATGAGCTGCAGTAATGGACACAAGAGAAATGTGACTGCGGTCGCTGTGAGAGAGGCGCATTTCTCCTGCGCCCATCACTGCAGCTCATATGTATCTGACCGTGGGACCAAAACGTTACATAATTTCTGGATTGCCTACAGTAAAATAGCAATCTGCACGCATTCTCCTTGGAATACCAGGTACTTTATTATATTGAGGAAAGGACACAAAGACCGCAAGGATCCAAGCAGTCATGGGACCACTGTGGCCTTTGGTTGACTGCATCACTCATCTGTCAGTAAGACACGTTATCGCTTAAAGGGGTTGTCCACTACTTGATCTAAATGTTTGGCACCCATGAAATAAAAATGTCTATACTCCTCTCCCGTGCTAACGCCATTCCAGCGGTGTCTACACTCGCGGTCCTGGGGCTATCGTCGGGTTGTTGTGACACGTGACCCCGGTGCCCAATCAGCGCTGGCGTCACTAGCCTCACCTTCAGACAAATCAGACATGAAGAGGTGAAGAGGAAGTCAGGACTGCAGCTGATCTCGGACTTCCTCTTAATGTTGAATTCGACAGGAGGCTTGGACAATGACACCAGGGTAACGTGTCACAACAACTATATGACAGCCGCAGGGAGAACGTCTGCATGGAAGGTGAGTATAAGCTTATTTATTTTATATGGGGCATGATGGGATTGCTGAGAATACTTTCTTACAAAATCTGCAGCTGTGTATCCACTGCTTATCTGCTGCAATATCCATAGCATTAGGATTTAGTTATGGATTTTGTCTTTCCGATTAAATTCATTAAATTCAACAAATACATGCTCATTTGTGTTAGAAATTGCCATGCGCATTTAAAATAAACTCTGCAGGCACAAACACTTTCGGCAGCATTTGGTTTAGATTTATTAAAATCTCATCCACTTTCTGTAACTTTATTCCGCTGTGAATTCTTTAACAGATCATGATTATTTGAGGCTCATGCTTCATATACAGTGCTACAATCCTCACGCATTAGACAGACACTATACTTATAGAACATAATCCAATAAAAACGAGAGGTGGGGCAAATCGATTCACAGGACCCTGGCCGACGGCCTGGTCAGTAATCTGTGACCTTCTATCATGAACCATGTGAACCGCCTCTTACCCGACCATTCCCGTCTCCTCTTTTGATTAGCTAAGCTGGCACTACATCATTGTTTCGGCACATGTCACATCATGCCAGGCTAGCTAATCAAAAGAAGAGCCGCAGATGCCGGGGGGTAGGAGATTGTCAGGGCTCCCATTCTACTGCCGCAGATTATTGAAGTGGCCATTGGCCTGGGTTCTGTGAATTGATGCACACCATCTCTAATAAAAACCAAATTTAGGTTTGCTTTTCCATTTATTAGATTACTATGTGCGCTTTATTAAACGAAGTTTCACTTGTCAAGATGCAAAACTGTTAGAATTGAAATATTTGCACATACATGTTTCTTTCATAGATGCTATAAATTCTTTTATTTTACTTTCCTTAGGAACAAATGATGCGCAAAAAGCAAGCCATGCATTTGGATGCCCGATATGTAACAATGGTGGAGAATGCATACTATTACTGCAATCCACCTCCAGCTGAGAAAACTGTGAAGAAGAAGAGGCCGCCTCTGCAGGAGTACATCAGGAAACTGCTGTATAAAGATCTTTCCAAAGTTACAACAGAAAAGGTCTGACAAAATTCCATGAGCTTTGTAGTTCAGGACCACATTTCAAAATAGACGTATTGAAGGGGTTTTATAGAATCTGACATTGATGGTCTGTCCTAGTATTTGACCATCAATATCTATTGGCTCTGATCCCTGCAAGTCAGTAGAACTAAAGTGCCAAGAAAGGTACCCGTCTCCCTTACTGAAAGCATGGCTCCAGGGAGAAAATAAACTTTCTCTTCCGGGAGCCATCGGCTTTCAGTCTTTAAAGATGTGCTGACACTCCTACTGTCACTGCTCAGTACGCAGTGAGTGGCGGCTGTAAGCAGACCCCAGCACTTTGATCTCTCTGCAGTGCTTAAGTGTAGAGCCGGCTGTCAGTCTAAGTTTCGGGTCATGTTTAGGCTGCTTTCACATTGTGTTCTTCCCCACACTCGGTAGTCTCATCTGGGCTTATGTCCGAAATCCCCCCCCCGCAAAACGAGATTTGGGCGTATGCGCCGACAGGGCCATTAACTATAATGGAGTCTACGTGTGCCCTGACGTGCATGCATCCTTTAGGACGTATACACTTACTGGAGGCTGATACTCAGACGTACTAGATGGTGTCTGGGTGTCCGCCTCCAGTAGGCGTGCTTATACACCCGAAAATTATGCACGTTAGGGCACACATTGACTGTCAGCACCATTATAGTCAATGGCCCTGTTGGCGCATGCGCCCAAATCTTGTTTTGCAAGGGTTTCGGACGCAAGCTCCGACTGGACCACTGAGCTCGGGGGAAGAACGCAATGTGAAAACACCCTTAGTCATTGCTCACTGTGCTGGGACCGATGACTGTAGCCGCGCCAGCACATCTGTAAGACTGATAGCTGATGGCTCTTGGGAGAAATTAACTTCATTTTCTCCCAGTAGCTGTGCTTTCAGTACTGCTGACGGGTACTTTTCTAATGCTATTAACCTGTAGATTAACTTTAGCGTTCTCCAACGTGACAGGTTCCCTTTAGCATTGCAATGACTTGGAGAAGCTTTGTAGTTTATTTTTTCCATAAATCACTG
Source organism: Phyllobates terribilis (assembly GCF_046119375.1). Classification (NCBI taxonomy): domain Eukaryota; kingdom Metazoa; phylum Chordata; class Amphibia; order Anura; family Dendrobatidae; genus Phyllobates; species Phyllobates terribilis. Next base: position 283,055,610 of record NW_027362771.1, read on the forward strand.
AAGGTAAAAACTGAAACAGTGATGAAAATCACTGATGACACTCTGACCTTTTTTTGTGCATGTGACAAATTATGGATGTCTGAATGAGGCCCTAGATGGATGGAGTAAAAGAATAAAGACTTTCATGTTAACTCTTTTTGGAATTAATCCACGCTATGCCTGAATAGTCTTTTAATACTGCACTGTGTATTAAAGGGCTAACTCACTTTAATATTAGTCATGGGTTTCTTTCAGGTTTTGCGGCAGATGAGGAAGCTGTCTTGGCAGGACTCGGAAGTGAAGGATTATGTCATTTGCTGCATGATCAACATTTGGAATGTGAAGTACAACAGTATCCACTGTGTCGCCAACCTGCTCGCCGGCCTGGTCCTCTACCAAGAGGATGTTGGAATTCACGTGGTTGATGGCGTGTTAGAAGACATTCGTCTAGGGATGGAGGTATTAAACATGGTGACATTAAATTAGCTATGACAAAGGGAACCTCAAGGAACACCCTTTAGAATTAAATATATCTAACAAAATGCTGATAAGAATAAACCAGTTGACTTGTGCTAAAAGGTTGTTTTTTTTTTTTTTTCTTCCCTGTTTCAAAAGGTTAATCAGCCAAAGTTTAACCAACGCCGTATAAGCAGTGCTAAATTTCTTGGGGAACTGTACAACTACAGAATGGTGGAGTCTGCGGTTATATTCCGTACTCTCTATTCCTTCATATTCTTTGGTGTTAATTCAGATGGCAGCTCCAGTCTCCTTGATCCCCCAGAGCACTTGTTTCGTATCCGATTAGTATGCACCATTCTTGATACCTGTGGACAGTATTTTGACCGAGGATCTAGTAAACGCAAGCTTGATTGTTTCCTTGTGTATTTCCAGGTATGACTCATTGCTGTACTTGTTTTCTTTCTTGAAGAGCTCATCGATATAAAAACATTTGTTAAAGAGATTTGCCAAGCTTACAAAACACACACAAATTAACTACGTATGTCTGAATGCTCATCAGGCCATGACACTATTGCTTAAATGTAGTTATTTTTTATTTTCCATAATCTTACCTAACCCTATATACTGTAGCACCTACAGTGCTGTGCAAATTAATTGGGACAAAGCATTTTTTAAGTAAAATCGTAAGCTGGTTACCAGTCAGTGATTCAAACCAGTTTTAACTGCTTTGAACAGGTGTGAGTGTACAACCTTGAGCAACAAAATGTGGTTTGACTTGTTTTAGTCAGAAAATAACAGCTAGCTGCCCCCTCAGCTTCAGTTGAGAGCTTGTTTCTGTGAGGAGTGGTTTAGTGTACTTTTTCTCCATGCCACAATTCCAAGTGTGTGAAGAAATTCCTGGAAGAAAATAAAGTAAAAGTGCTGGACTGGCCTGGCAATTCACCAGACTTAAATCCTATAGAAAATTTGTGGAGCATTGTGAAGAGACATCTTGGCAAAATGGACTGTACAACCAAAGAACGCATGATAAACAGTGCCATACAAGTGTGGTTCCATGATGAAGAATTTATGCAAAAACTTGGTAGAATCAATGCCAAAACGCATTGAAAATCTCATATCTGCTAAAGGAGGACATATTTCTTACTAAAATTAGTATGTAACAGTGCATTATAACATTTTCTTATTAAATATTCAAAAATGTATTTTTTTGCTTTGTCCCAATTAATTTACACAGCACTGTATGTTTCCCCTCGCCCTGGCAGAGTTGGCATTCACTGCATGCCCCTCTATTACAAGATGATATTACTGACTATCTTCACATACAACACAGTTCTGCTCCTGAGAAACTGCTCTGCAGCTTACTGGACACTGCACAGTCAGCTGCTCAGCATGAGAAACATGATCCCACCAAAGAAGGGCACTGTCACTGTGCATTGGTTTTCTGGATGCACACATTAAAAACCACAGTGAAACAAACATTCTTGTTGTCTTATTTATTTATTTTATTACATTGTTTCCAAATGTTGTGCTTTACCATATAAGGCTTATTTTATTTTTTTACATTTCTAGCGCTATGTCTGGTGGAAAAAAAGCCTGGATGTATGGACAAAAGATCACCCATTTCCTATAGACATTGACTATATGATAACTGATACCCTGGAGCTGCTGAGGCCAAAGATGAAACTGTGCAACTCCTTAAACGAGGCTGTTCGACAAGTTCAAGATCTGGAACGAGAGTTTCTTGTAAAACTAGGTGAGCAGTTTAGAATGTGTTTTCAGTTATGGAACATATTATCCTGTAATGCTGCATATCTGCAGATATAGTGCTAATCTGCAGGTAATTAGCGTTAAAACAATGCCTGGCCACCTTACCTCCCTGAAGCTGCTGATATAGTATGTCCTCGCTGTAGCCATTTGCTGGCAGTCATTGGAGCAGTCCAGGGAGCGGTTACAGTCACCACTTGCTATACTGTGAGTGTGGCTGTAAACACTCCCTTGCACTTTGACAGCCTGTTCTACACATATACAGCAAAGCTGGCTATCCATCAATATTCTGGGGAGTGATTACATCCTCATTCACTGTGTAGTGAGCGGTGACTTATCATTCCCTGCACTCTGATGTCCTCCAAGTGCGAAAAAATTGGACATTGCACGGCCTCATAGCATAACATTGGTACAAGTGCAATCCGATGTTTTGTTGGATTTCACTCGGACCGATAATACGGTCGTCTGCATGAGCCCTTATTCCAAGTTATCTATTGAAGAACTTTAGAAAAATAAGGAAACTACTTTCAGTACAATGATCTACTGTTGACAGACCTGTAAATTTTCTCACAATTTCCTTTTCCTTGTCCATGGTAGCTTTTCTTTTAAGTTCTTCGCCCTTATTGAACTTTACCGTAGCTGTTCCTGGTAGTCTTTTTTAATGTCTTAATTTTTGTCACCACAAGAAATAGAGGTAAACACATTCAGGATTATTGCATTACCAATTACATGGAGGTTTATGTGGTAAGAATAATTACTTGCAACTCTTCCCACCTGTTTCCCACAAATCTGGGTAATTGCTCTGTTTATTCTAGTTATACTTGTCCTCTTTACCAGGATTGTCGTATTTAGAGTCTTTCCATTATTAGGTAAAAAAATTAGCCAATATCTTTATCTGATGTTAGCGTAAGTATCCCTTAAAGGGACCCTGTCATGTCCCCAAACGCACACCTAGGCACTTTGACAGATTGCTCTGTACTGCATGCTTGCGCTTTAGAGTGAGCTGTCAATCGGAGTGCTGGGGATGGCTTCCTCACGGTAGCCTGCACTTTCAGTAAGGCAGTTGGACAACATTGGAATGCTATTAACCTGCAGGTTAATAGCAGTTGGGGACATGACAGGGTCTCTTTAAGATTTTTTTCCCCATATTTCCGCATAACATCCACATGTATACATGCGGATATTATGCGGTTCAATGCAAGTCAGTGGGTGCTATTTCGCCGCGAAATTGCGCCCAAATTGGTAGTGCTGCGGATTTTTCCGCGATGATAATCCACAGTGGAAATTTACACAGAATGTGCACAGCACATGCGGATTATCATTGGAATACATCCCAGACCTCTTAACAAGCGATTTTAATGCGTTTCCGCTGCAGAAATGTATTAAAGTACTTTCAAAATTTAAGGAAATTTTTCTGATAAAAGAAAGACAAAGCTATACTTCCCACCGGAGTCCTCACTCCACTCCTTCACTGCCAGAGTACAAGCAGTGAGACCCGAAACACCAGCACCTGACCCTGCAGCGAATAAGTGGCTTCTGCGATGTTGTGACTTTGGCACTGCAATGAGGGGCAGTTTCTAGTGGTAATAATGCTGCATATTAGAAAGCTACACCCAGCTCTGATCTCCTCTCATTAATATATTCTTTATTTTCTCTTTTACTGTACCCTGTTTTGACAACCTCATTATGTTTCATCTTCAGGTCTGGTGAATGACAAAGATTCAAAGCACACTATTGCTGAAGGAGAAGCTCTAGAGTATGAGGATGATGAAGAGGAGGAGGAAGCTGGGGCAGAAACTGAGGAGCAATCTGGAAATGAGAGTGAAATGAACGAGCCAGAAGAAGACGTCAGTGTATTTTATCTTTTGATTTTATCAATTATGATCTAAATACTCAATCTAAAGCCCATTATTTAATGTAATTCTCCATTGATTTAGGGAATCGCAGAGTTTATCAGTAATGACAACCTTATACAATATGAATAAATAGTCTTGCTGGAGCCCAAGATGATCTTCATGTCTGGCAAGGCTTGAAAGTAGACCTGTAATCACTCATGTTACGTCTGTAAATACTTGTATTCTTGGAATCCTTTTCCTGGAAATGTATGCATAAATTGACAACTTCTCTATAACAGCAAGTGGCAGGGGCAGGAGAAGGTTCAAACTGTTGACTTTAGTCCTCTATATTCATTCATGCTTAATGAGCATTTGGGATCTAAACCATACCGCCTGCTTGCAGGTCTCAATGACCCTAAATTTGTTTTATTAAGTTGACTATGCACTTATTTCCTGATCCCATCAGTTATTTTCCATTTTTAATTTTAGTGTGTATAAAATATATAGGCACCCTGATGGCTATCAGTATATACAAGAATCGAGCATGTTGGATTTTAGTCATTGCTTTCTTTCTTCACATGCATCTAGCAACTTACTCCACTTTTTGTATTGAAAAAATGTGACAGATCAGAGTGTGCAGGTTTTACGGGGTGCAGTTGCTCGGTCAGCATTACAGTAAAGCTTTGGCAAGGCCCAACCCTTTTAACAGCTAGCCTCCACACTTCTCTTAGCAAGGGCTAAAGATCAAAGTTGTCAGATAAGTAGTAATATTTTCAAGTTCTAATCTCCATAGAAACTAGAACCGTTGTAATGTCTTAGGGCACAAATACTTGCATTGTGCAGAAAAAATGGAAGCTTTCAGCAAGAACATAATAAAAAGTATATAAATAAAGGCGGAGTAGTAATCTGGTGACTAAATCTGCACACATCACTTGATATTACTTTTGCATTAGTTCTAGTTCAGAAAACCATGTAGCAGCCATTGTCAGATACTTAACATATACCTAAAAAAATGTGCCCTGGGTGGCAGCTGCCAGGCAGCTGGGGTGCAGGCCTCTCTGCATGTGCCAGGCAGCTGGGGTGCAGGCCTCTCTGCATGTGCCAGGATATTTAGATAATAATCAGAGCTTTCACTTCTCCTCCTAACAGAAAGCCTAGCTACTACTTGCTTGCTATTAATTGTTTTGGTAATTACTCTTGTGACAGCTAACACCTTAAATAACATCTACATTTTACATTTTAGGATGCTTCAGAAAATGAAGAAGAAGAAAGAGAGGAAGAAGAGGAGGAAAATACAGATTACATGACTGATTCTAACAAAGAAAATGAGACTGATGAAGAAAACACTGTATGTAACCACGTTATAATTTTCTCTGTGGTATCTTTCCTTTCTCCTGCTTGTGCGCTGTAGTAAGTCATTGTAATTGGGGCCAGTGACTATGAATGTATTATGTGTGTGAAGCATTTACAAATGATTGTGATATGGGATAATATATTAGCCCCTCTGCCCACTACATCCTCTTTTTTAGGATTCCCTTTTTAGGGTACTTGGACTCCTGAACTAGTCTTTTTGTCCACTTTCAGGAAAGTGGGCACCAAACTGTGTGAAATACATGACATAACCAGCTCAGTAAGTTCTCTCCCTCCCTTGGTCCAGCACCGGCTCCTCACCGCTGCTCCAGTCCCGGGGCTTTGTCTACATTAGTGACGTCACATCAACAGTGGGCTTCACCGCTGTAGCCGGTCACTGAGCTCATCATCGCGGGCTGCCAACTTGTGTGCCTGAGTACTGAATTACTGAAGCTTAGTGACTGGCAGCAGGAGCAGGGAGGGGGTGCTGGACCCAGAGAGGGGTGAGTACCTACTGAGTTTATTTTATGTATTTTACAGTTTAGGGCCCATTTTTTCATTTTTGTGCTTCTGGTTTTTCTTCCCCTTTCTCCAAGAGCAATGACTTTTTTTTTTTTTTCTGTCGACATAGCCATATGAGGGCTTGTTTTCTGCGGGGTATGTGTAGTTTTAATGGATACTATTCATTTTCCCATTTTAATATCTTAAACAAAAATTGTAAAAAACAAGAAGAAACACCAAGTGTGGTGAAATAGCATAAAAATAACACCATTTCGCCATTGTTTTCTTGGGTTTTGTTTTCACTGTGATTGTGCAGTTTTTTTGACTGGACGTGGTTCTCCAGGTAAGTATATTTTTAGCGATTCCAAACTTGTTTGTTTGAACTATTTTAATGGCAAATTTTTTTTCATCTTTTACAAAGTTCAGAATTTATATTTTTTTGTTATTTTCTTTGACCCATTTTTTACATTTTTCCACCAATTAACCTGTGTGGGGTCTTGTTTTTGTGTGCCGGGCAGTGGTTGTCAATAGTACCATTGTTTGCATACATATGACATTTTGATTGCTTATTCTAGCATTTTTTGTTTGAGGTGTGGCGACCAAAAAAAAACAGCAATTTTGAAGTTTAGAATTTTTACTTTACCAACATGTCTGCAATGGAAAAGTTCAGCAAGCCGCTGGCCGCCATGGCAGCCCAACAGCACCCCAGTCATGTTCCAGATGGGCCGATTGGTGGCCAGATTGGAATGGCACGACTTAAATGTTGCGGTCAGTGATTGACAGAGGCATTTAATGGGTTAACCGCAGTGATCAGATCTCTCCAATTGCTTCTGTTAGTATTACACAGCCAACTCCTGCCCTGTGTAGAGCGGGCTCAGCTCCATATACCCCAACTGTGATATATACAGGTGCTTCTCACAAAATTAGAATATCATCAAAATTGTAATTTATTTCAGTTCTTCAATACAAAAAGTGAAACTCATATATTATATAGAGTCATTACAAACAGAGTGATCTATTTCAAGTGTTTATTTCTGTTAATGTTGATGATTATGGAATACAGGCAATGAAAACACACAAGTCATTATCTCAGTAAATTAGAATACTTTATAACAACAGCTTGAAAAATATTTTTAAAATCCAAAATGGTGGCCTCTGAAATGTATGTTCAGTAAATGCACTCAATACTTGGTCGGGGCTACTTTTGCATCAATTACTGCATCAATGCGGCGTGGCATGGAGGCGATCAGCCTGTGGCACTGCTGAGGTGTTATGGAAGCCCAGGTTGCTTTGATAGAAGCCTTCAGCTCGTCTGCATTGTTGGGTCTGGTGTCTCTTATCTTCCTCTTGACAATACTCCATAGATTCTCTATGGGGTTAAGGTCAGGTGAGTTTGCTGGCCAGTCAAGCACAGTGATACTGTTGTTTTTAACCAGGTATTGGTACTTTTGGCAGTGTGGACAGGTGCCAAGTCCTGCTGGAGAATGACATTCCCATCTCCAAAAAGCTTGTCGGCAGAGGGAAGCATGAAGTGCTCTAAAATTTCCTGGTAGACGGCTGCGCTGACTTTGGTCTTGATAACACAGTGGACCTACACCAGCCGATGACTTGGCTCCCCAAACCATCACTGATTGTGGAAATTTCACACTAGACCTCAAGCAGCTTGGATTATGTGCCTCTCCACTCTTCCTCTAGACTCTGGGACCTTGATTTCCAAATGAAATGCAAAATTTACTTTACTACATTACATGATTGTAGAGCCTACTGAAACAGACTAAGGGACCTTTTTAAACACAAAGGAAGCCTTTGCAGGTGTTTTTGTTAATTATTCTAATTTACTGAGATAATGACTTTTCATTGGCTGTAAGCCATAATCATCAACATTAACAGAAATAAACACTTGAAATAGATCACTCTGTAATGACTCTATATAATATATAAGTTTTCACTTTTTGTATTGAACTGAAATAAATTACAATTTTGATGATATTCTAATTTTCTGAGAAGCACCTGTAACTCCGCCATGAAGGGGTTATTTTCACATTGGATTAAATCCTAATAAAACTTTCATCAGATATCACATACCTTCTTTAGAATTTTCTTATTCACTGAAATCATTTTGCATTTTCAAATGTTGCATCTAAATTCCAATCTTTTTGGCGTTGAGAGAGTTGAGTCTTTTTCAGGAGGTGATGATTAAAGGAGGTGGGATCAAACATGTGCCTTGTGCAGAGGATGAAGACTTTATTCAGGCTCTTGATAAGATGATGCTGGAAAATCTTCAGGTATGTGGCCATGTGCCAAACATTTTCACCATGTTTGGCCATTTATAAAATCTTCCAGAATACTGTCCTGATGAGAATCTGTTCGATTTGATGTTTCAAACATTTTAGGGACATTTTTTTGCCTTTTTTTTTTTTTTTTTGTAATTATTTCAGATTTTTATTTTGTTTATGTTAAACTTGGATCAGCACGGCTCTTGTCCATGATTGTGTCTGGCATTCCCATATTTGCCTCATGCATTTGAATAGGTCTTGGCTGCAACTCCAGACACAGAACATAGACAAAAGTAGTGCGTTTCTGAGAAGATTCTCATACCACCCCTATTGCTAATATAAGGTTGCTTGAGATCTGCTTCTGTCATTTGTACATAAATGTATGAACGCTTTCACAGGTTCTCAGAACTAGAAATAAAGTAGCCACACATCATTCTGCACTTACTGTCACTTATACCATTGAGAAACTCTTTATTTAGTCTCTCACTGACCAAAAAATGTCTGTTTCTGTCCATCAAGAGAGAACCTTCAACTGCAAAGTAATCTGAGACAATAGTTTCCTGAATTAGTTCTTTATCATAGGTTATGTATTATTATAGGGATTTTCCACTTTAAGGATGGTGGACTCAAAATATTCTTGTATACCTAAAATAATCAGATGAGTAATCAAACTCCCTGGGCCCAGCGCTGGCTTCCTGATGCTGCTAGTCTGTGTTTTTGTTGCAGTGGTGATGTCCCGTGAACTCTGTGATTGGCTGCAGCGGTGATTTCACATTGACACAGCTGTGACATAGTTGCTCAACTGATTGTCTGCAACAGTGATGTCAACGTAACTTCACCACTGCAGCCAAAGCGGAGACCCAAACTGCACTGGGAAGCCGGTACTGGACTGAAGGAGGGTGAGTTAATGCTCCGTTTGTTATTTTAAGTAAATAAGAGTATTTGGGGTCCACTTTCTTTTAAAAGTGGAAAACCCCTTTAAGGTGCCCATACACCTTAGCTGCATCTTAATCTCTCCCACAAATCTGCTTTGTATTCATGTGTTTTCAATGGGAAAAGAGGAGTAAACCAGTGTTAAACACCTGTGGGTGACTTATCTCTCACAGAAACAAAAGGATCTTGTTTATTAATTTAAACTTCTTGTCCTTTGCTTCCCCGACATAATCTATCAGGAAGAGACTGCAAGACCACATACACATTAGATGGTTTGCTGATATCTGCTGCTCCGTACTACTACTACTAGTACTACTACTAGTAGTACTACTAGTAGTACTACTACTAGTACTACTACTAGTACTACTACTAGTACTACTACTAGTACTACTACTAGTACTACTACCTACTACTTACTACTACCTACTACCTACTACTACCTACTACCTACTACTTACTACTACCTACTGCTTACTACTACCTACTGCTTACTACTACCTACTGCTTACTACTACCTACTGCTTACTACTACCTACTGCTTACTACTACCTACTGCTTACTACTACTACTTACTTTCTTCGTAAAGTAATGGGGTTTGGGAGGATGGAGAGGAGGCTTACACCACCTTTTGACCCAAGTTTTGAAATTTTCCCTCCATTCTGAAAAGTCATTTCATGGGGTTGAAATTTGGGGTCCTTTTTGTGTTTCCCCCCCAAAATGAGGGTTAGGGTGCCAGTAGTGCTATAAAAATGTGGGGCATGCCTTACTACAGCATTACACACTACTTGCCATGCTGTGTCCGAAATGCCCCAACCCCAACACACTTTTACGAAGGGGGGTGTTTTTACCCCTTGGGGGCTTTTGACAGGTAATCTGATGATGCAAATTAGTTAGAATGATAAGTAGATGTGAGGAGATGAACATAATGTTTGCATAACATGACATTTAGGGGTACATTCTAAGGGGTACACATGCAAAACCCCTGAAAATGGGAATAAACATTCTGATTTCTTGAGAAGCTTCCAGAGCTTTTGGGCACATTTGAAACCATACTGATTCAACCAAGGTTATCATTATCACCCCATTTTCAACCCTTTGGGGAGGGTTTGATTTTTAGGGGTGCATCGGAAGGGTAGTTTTTTATCGTAGGCAGTTGAAGTTGACAGGATCACAAATGATCGGTAATCGACCATCACTGATGAGATTATCAAACCAATCCATTCGACAGTTTCAGAGAAAAGTCGACTTCTTTGGAATTGTTCTAGCCACTTTCCAATTTTGAGGTGTTTAGAGGGTTGCAGCCCCTAGAATTGAATCGAAAACTGCAAAACAATTTCCGTGTCATGAAATTAGGGTCTCCCCTACAGCCATGCAAAATTTTGTTTCAATCCAACCATTGTTTCCATTTCAAAATGAATTTGGAAATATTGATGCTTTCATTTTTCACAGGAGTGCATAATGATATAATTAACAAAAATGCATTGAACCATTTCTTAACTGATTGACAGATGAAGATAGCTCAAGGGTTTACATTTTGTCTATGCTTTTTTTTAGTATATATATCCCCCAGGTATTCAGTAAAATTATGATTTGCTTTGGTTTTGTCTGCATAATTTTAGCAGCGCAGTGGAGAATCTGTGAAAGTACATCAATTGGACGTTGCCATTCCCCTTCATCTGAAGAGTCAGCTTAAGAAAGGACCAGCATTGGGAAGTGGAGAAGGCGAGACTGAGTGCGGAGACACCATGCCATTTGTAATGCTGACGAGAAGAGGTAACAAGCGCCAGGTAAGTGTTATGTCACGTGTCATACAGGTTATTATTCAAGATGGAAATTCAGCAAATGGGTATTCTAGCTCCGCTCACTTCCGCACTGGGAGAGGTGTGTGTGCGATCTGCAGATATTGTGCACCTTCCGCATTCTAGAGAATAGTCCTATTCTGTTGCATCATGGCTGCCGCTCCTTCACGAGACCCGGCACTTATCTGTAGATGTACGTGTTTTATAATACAAGCAGAATTTGACAAGAAAAAAAAATCTCATGACCGAACAAGTCAGCCACCTGTGGATATAAGTTAAGGTCTTGGTGTATGCCTACAAATTGAGAATTTTATGGAAAAGGATGAATAAATCTAAGTCTTTGATTAATCAAGCAGAAAGACATCATTTTGGTAAATGACTTGTAAACTAGAGGGGAATTGTACCTGAAATACTATGAAGAAATTGTGCAGTAATTCAGCCTGAAGAATAGAGGTTTCATTTCCTGACTCCTGATCCAGCGGTGGATAAGACGCTCGCAGTATGGTGTTACTTGATTCTTGTTTCTTTCTGGGTATCTGCCATCCTGACAAATAGAGACTCTGCACATCAAGGCTAATCTCTTCTCCAAGTATTATTTACTAAAACGGAAACAGAACTCCGATAGTACAGTCAATGGAAGGGATTACAGAATCACCGCACTTCTGTGTTCTCCGGTCCATAGATTGTCTGCACACTCCTGTGTACGTTTTTTTTTTTTTTTTTCTTGGCTACAACAGTGATGTTAGGAGAACTGGAATAAATCCCCTTTGTCATTTTAATAACTGATCTGAAGTGATATTTGGGAAGTGCTCCAGAGGCCATAGCTGTCTTTATGTAAAAGCTTCTACATGGTGCTGATGTACAGTTGAATGCAGTGTGAATTTTTGCCAGCCAACAAGAATGTGGTGGGGTTTATTAACTGTTTGTGGGTTTGTGTCTCCACAGTTTAAGATTCTCAATGTGCCCATGTCTTCACAATTGGCTGCAAATCACTGGAATCAGCAGCAAGCAGAGCAAGAAGAAAGAATGAGGATGAAGAAACTCACTCTAGACATCAATGAGCGTCAGGAGCAGGAGGATTATCAAGGTGCGGATTAAATAATTGCTCTTGGCTAGTTGGTCATAGTAGAACATCTGTCATGCGCAGGGGCTATCACGTCTTTTCCATAAAAATCCAGTTGTGACTATTTTTTAGGCAGCTTGATTATCACGTGTTTGGGCACTTTAATATTTGTCATCATATCTGTGATTCCTTAAACCTTTTTAGGTTTTTGTCTTTTTTTAAAAATAATCTTGGATTGCTTTCTAGACTCAGATTACACTGGTAACTAATTGCTGCCAATGGACTGAAGAACTGCAGGTGTAATGTATTGATGAGACTGATATCATAAATGCAAAAATGTGGTTATAATCCATATTATACCTGCTGTAGTTCACTTTATGGCTTCTTATCCATGAAAAATACATAGAGTTAAAAAAAAACAATGATGAAGTACCGTGCTTGTCATTCAGAAGAAAAACATCCCTTATTTTCCTTATGGTGATAAATGACACACAGGGTAATTTTTTCTTGTGACTTTAGTGAAGCCGCTTCGTCATGATGGTTCTCCTTAAACCCATGAATTCAGCCAAAATCAATGTAAGAAAAGCTGTTTTGACAAATGCCTTACAGGGGATTTCAACGTAATCCCAAGACTGATTTTAGCTGACAGATCCTCTAATCCTTGTTTTACAATTTGCTGTCTGCTCTGATAATGTATGTTGTAAGAGACCTCTGTTTAAAAAAATATATATTATAGTACAGACCAAAAGTTTGGACACACCTTCTCATTTAAAGATTTTTCTGTATTTTCATGACTTTGAAAATTGTACATTCACACTGAAGGCATCAAAACTATGAATTAACACATGTGGAATTATATACTTAACAAAAAAGTGTGAAACAACTGAAAATATGTCTTATATTCTAGGTTCTTCAATGTAGCCAAAAAGGCTTTTTATGTTGATTAGCTAAAGCAGTGTTCCCCAACTCCAGTCCTCAAGGCCCACCAACAGATCATGTTTTCAGGATTTCCTTAGTATTGCACAGGTGATGGAATTATTGCCTGTGCAGGTGATGGAATTATCACCTGTGCAATACTAAGGAAATCCTGAAAACATGACCTGTTGGTGGGCCTTGAGGACTGGAGTTGGGGAACCCTGAGCTAAAGGATTCAATCGACACTGTCATTTTACCCTCTTGGCTTATTTTCAGAAATGCTTCAGGCTCTGGCGCAACGTCCAGCTCCAGCAAATACCAACAGGGACCGCCGACCTCGGTACCAGCATCCTAAAGGGGCACCAAATGCAGATCTCATCTTCAAGACCGGTGGCAGGTGAGACTAGATTTAGAAAGCTGCCTGCAAAAATTCTCATTTCTCCTCTTCCACTCTTCCATTTAATGGTTCTTTTAACTAGAATATCCTTCTCCGTTTTCTAGAAGAGTTCTTGCATGTAGTTAGAAACGTTGCATTGTATTTTCGGACTTGACAGGAGCCACCCACCCATCCTGGGGGGATTGGTGTTTGTATTCAGAGCTTTTCACCCGTTCATTTCTAGTTCACTTCACGTAGATCTGAAACCTCGCAGTAGCACTGTAGACTCTTGCTCAGATGTTGGGGAATACAGGGGTGAAGACTCAACTAAGCAACCCAACCTCATCAACGGTTGCTCCTGATATTTCTCTTTGGCATGTCAGAAGAAATATTTCAGCTCCTGGAAATCCAGGCACACTGGAAAAGTCAGTGACCGTTTCTAAATCTGCTCCACTGGCTTCCATTAATGTATAAATGACTGAAGCACAAAGTCTCACCATCCCCATACAAATGTCTGTTCACCATCTCCATTATTTACCTCTTCAGCAAGTCACTTTACTGCACTGCCGCTCAATTCAGAATCCTCTTTGCCATAGTCATGCAGCAAGAGAGGAAAGGAACGAGTAGGGGTCCCCCATTTCGGTAATCTAACATTTATCTTCTATTGAGTGGATAGGTTATAAATGTTTTAGGTGGTAATACCCTTTTAAATAACTAAAAGTGATCTAGTTCTTTTATATTCTTTTAAAAAATAAATGGGAGGGTTTGTGGTACATGATCATAAATTGCTGCTGTAGTTTATCCATCACCTGAAAATATTGTTGTTTTTTTCAGTCCATTTCCCTATTTATAGATTTGTAGAACTTCCTTAATCAAATTTTTTCTACTTTATATTTAATACATGGATATATGACCACCAGGGGGCACTACCTGCATATCTTAGCCAGTTCAAGTGCTGTCCTCAGATATGTGTGTATTCACCTGGATTGTAAGGATTCCGGAGAATAATTTTTTTTATCCATTTTTCTGGATTCAGATTTTTGTTGTTGTTAGAAAAGTCCCCTGAAACTTGGTGATTAAATGTAGTCCTAATGGTGGGATCTCAAACGATCTATAGGGGACCGGGTAGGAGGTGTTACGTTCAGCCAACTCTGCTACTGGGAAACTGAAGCGTTAAATTTTACCATTTATAGGGTTCGTCCGCATAATGCACAACCTGCTGTGGCTGTTCAGAGTGAGTGGTCTTTCAGCCTATTGATGGAGATCTGGAACAGTGCCCCCTCTAACACCTAAATTACCTATAATAATGGAAGGAAACATATTAGCCTAAATTATATTTTCCTTTCCTTTTAAATCTACTCTAGAATTCTAGCTATGAAAAAAAAGCCCTAATGATTTTCCTATAAACACTGTGGCAGCTCCCTAATTAGTGGCAGCTTTTCTAAATCCCGATTTTAATACAATTTATTGATATTACAACATCTAATTCATGATTACTGTTTAACTCTTATTTCGTGTTGACTCCAAAAGTAATTTTTTTGTATGTACATTTTTTGGCTTTAAACAGAAGACGTTGATCCAGTGTTATACTATCGGGCCCTACATCTGACAACATGGCCAGTGGAGTCCTACAGATATTGCGTCAGATCAGCAGCACATCGCAGCATGTTCAGAAGAGAAGCGTGTTCAGGAGACAAACCTGGAAGCAAGCTGGTAATGAGGAGAGGCAAGAATTCCCACTTCTGCTTCCATCTGATCGGAAGAAGCTTCCAGCCTAGAAATAATCGATCCACACCCAGAGTGAGACATCACAGTGGCCTTACACTGCAGGGGATAGAGTGAAATGGATTACTTAGCAAGCACCTCCGTCATTGTAGAAAGTCTTGTTTTCATGAATTTCTAACTTTGCAAAAAAATGGGCGATTACGGACAAGAAGTTGTCCTCGGCAGCAGAACAGGCAAAGAACTTCAAACGGCAGCTGATGAAACACCGGTGGGGAGATACCATGAAAATTTTGACACACGTCATGTTGTGGTGAACGTTAAAAGTGGAAAAGAGCTAAACTTCCTTTTAAAATAAGAAAAAAGCTTTTTTTTTTTTTTGTTGACCCCTTCCAGCAGTTTTGTGGTTAGGGATACTTTGCATATATAGGTAAGAGGCTTGATTTAATACTTTTCTAGCAATCAGGCTATGAAAAGGCAGCGTTACCTACTGGTGTACTGACAAAGAAGAAATGCATTTGCTCCCAGTAAAGACCAGGAAGGGCAACACAGTTGTGTGAAGTTTCTAGCACTGTGCTGGCGTCTTATACAACACATTAAGAAAGGAAGCAAAAGGGTGAAGCAGATGGTTCTGCCCGGGTGCACAAATATTGTGTGGCAATGGAACACTTACTTCCTTTGGAGCAGCAAAAATGTATTTTCTTTTCCTCTTTATGGGCGCTTTTTTCTTTTCAGTTTATTTTGTATTTACAAAAGATAAAGCACATTTCTGCTTTTCCTGATAAGTTTTCTTTTTTCTTTTGCCACTTTTTGATAATACTGCTTGTTGGAAAATCACATTAAAACTTGTAAAGTTGTAACATTTTCAACAGAAATGCTGCACGATCTTCACCAGCTTAAGAAAACTTTGCCAGCGCTGCAATAAAGAATTGTAAATCTGAATTGTCTTGTTCTTTTCCATCTGTTTCTGTATTGTTTATCACATGTAATGGTATCTATCATTGCACACAGTTGAATATGGCAATATACTGATGTCCCTGGATTGTAAGCCATAGATCTGTAGAGTACATTGTAGAGTTAAGACATTTGCAGGACTCATTTTTAGCGGCCACGTCTGTAGCATTCCCGGCGCCTCTTCTGATTTGTAGATCTTGTACATGATGTTGCCACGGACCTACTAATACGTAGAGTTGTCAGAGATACTGACAGATAGGTGCACCGAGTTTTCCCAGGTGAAGCCACTTCAGGAAAATACCTGCAGTTGTTTTTTAGAGACTGCTACACCATCGTTATTGCTTTATAACTGAACAGTATATTGAACAGGTGGCTTCCTAGTGGAAGTGTCCTGAAGGCAGAGCATGAATGTCACTTTTTTTTTTTTTATATAAAGCACTTGCGTGTTTTCGAATTTGTCTGAAAAGCAGGGCTGTGGAGTCGGTAAGCCAAACCTCCGACTCCTCAGTTTCAATGACTCAGACTCCGACTCCGACTCCCTCATACATGGCTCATGTTTAAGTGATAAATTTACTGTAGCACAGATTCATCTCAGCTAAAAGTCTAGACCCTTAGATCAGGAATAGGACAGACATTTATAGGACATTTCATAACTTTCCCAAATTCTTATGAAAAATATTCCCCACAAACTGCATTGAACTACTGTACCCAATTTATTATATATTTTAGTAGTCTGAGTCGGTCCATTTTATACCGACTCCACCAAAATGGACACTGACTCCACGACTCCGACTCCACAACCCTGCTGAAAAGGACGCCTGTGTGCACATACCCAGACTCTTATATCTAGCCATTCTAGACCTTACATACTGATGTGGGCGAAACTATTTTGTTTTAATGTCTCCTGGGCTATGTTCGCACGAAGAGCTTTTGATGACTTTTTGATGCTGCAGAATTTCTGCAACTATTATTTAAATTAGGCGCATTGCGGTTTTTCATTGCGTTTTTGTGTGCCTGTTTTTAACATGCGGTTTTATCACAGTTTTAACACTACATATTTTTGTTTCTTTTTGGTGTGTCATGCGTTATATAAAGCTGCTTTGTTTTTGATAGTTCATCGTATCTGGTTTTGACAAAACTTTGATATACAGTGGGTACGAAAAGTATTCAGACCCCTTTTAAATTTTTCTCTTTGTTTCATTGAAGTCATTTGGTAAATTCTAAAAAGTTAATTTTTTTTTTCCTCTCATTAAAGTACACTCTGCACACCACAGGTGTGTGCCTTTCCAAGTCAAGTCCTATCAGTTTAATTAAAGAAGTTGTCCAGTACTTTATATTACCCTATTACCCCCCCCCCCCAACGTATCCCCAGGGGGCCCTAAGAGTTTTTGTAAATACCTTATGTTGCTGTTTGTGCCTGTGAGCGGTGCTATCCTTGGCCGCTTACAGCCATCACGTGACCCCGCGCTGAGGTCACGACAAGTGAGGCGTGACTCAGCGTTGGGATCCCCGCGGTGGCTGCTGGGTTGTGGGCGGGGTTACCCCCCCCCCCCCCCTGCATCACACCCAGCATCCACTGCGCGCTTTCCCAATGAATGGGGAGAGGGAGAGCGCGTGCGGTGGATGCCGGGTGTGATGCAGGGGAATAACCTCGCCCACCGTGGAACGCAGAGGGCAGAGACCGCCGGCTGCTTCCGGCACTTGTCATGACGTCAGCGGATGTCAGAGCCAGCAGCAGCCGGGGGTCACGTGATGCCTGTGAGCGGCCAGTGATAGCGCCGCTCACAGGCAGTATCTGCAATGTAAGGTAATTACAAAAATCCTTGGGGGCCCCGGGGGATACATTGGGGTGGGGGGGTAGTATAACGTACTGGACAAACCCCTTTAAACACAGCTGGACTCCAATGAAGGAGTAGAACCATCACAAGGAAATGGACAGCATGTGACTTAAATATGAGTGTCTGAGTAAAGGGCCTGAATACTTATGACCAAGTGATATTTCAGTTTTTCTTTTTTAATAAATTTGCAAAAATTTCTACATTTCTATTTTTTTTTCAGTCAAGATGGGGTACAGAGTGTACTGTAATGAGAAAAAAATGAACTGCAATGAAACAGTGAAAAATTTAAAGGGGTCTGAATACTTTCCGTACCCACTGTATTTGGGTGCGGAGTACATACGATTTTGATGCATTTTAGCTGTGGAAATGCACAAAACACGTGCATTTTTTTCAGCCGTCTGTCACAGTACTCACAGGTAACATGAGACTGTCTTTGATCATCCTGGAGCTGATCATTGGCTGAGCCTTTACCATTCTGGCTATTCTTCGATCCATTCGAATGGTAGTCTTCCGTTTTCTTCCACGTCTCTCTGGTTTTGCTTTCCATTTTAAAGCATTGGAGATCATTTTATCTGAACAGCATATCGTTCTCTGCACTTCTTTATTAGTTTTACCCTCTCCAATAAACTTTTTAATCAAAGTACGCTGTTCTTCTGAACAGTGTCTTGAAGACCCATATTTCTCAGGCTTTCAAGGAGAAATGCATGTATAATATGTGCTGGCTTCAACCTTAAATAAGGGCCACCTGATTCACACCGGTTTCTTCCCAGAATGATTGACCTCACTAATTGAACTCCACACTGCTATTATTTTGAACATACCCCCTTTCAATTAATTATTCCATTTGGAAGTGCATTGAGCTGTAGGTTAGATTGCTGCTAAAGGGGAAAAAAAAAACTCTTTAAATCTTCTTCCTTAGCGAGTGTGACCGGAGCGTAAGTGCAAACGGAAGCAAGTGTGTGACTTACCATTCAGTGAAGAGGTATTTGGGAATCCTGTTTAAGGGTTAACTACATTGCACTTAAATCCTGAGGTGTAGCTATACTTACAAGGGATTAATTAAGGGTGAGGGGTCATAATTAAGGGTTTATAAGGGGCAGCTGGTTGGGGCATCCAGTCCTTTGGCAGTGCATTGAGCTGTAGGTTGGATTTCTGCTAAAGGGGAAGAAAAAAAACTCTTTAAATCTTCTTTCTTCGAGAGTGTGACTGGAGTGTAAGTGCAAATGGAAGTAAGTTTGTGACGTGTGATTCAGTGACTTTGGATTCAGGGAGTTTGGAAGGGAGGAATTTGGGCTGAATTGCTGTCTGCATTTTATTAATTCTTTATATTTCTTTTTACTTAGCATTTCTGTCTAGTGCAATCCCCATTAGGTAATGAGCTCCATTATTGACAATGCTATCCAGTCTACATCTTGCCACATGTATGCAAACCTTGACCAGCCGGTCGTGGGTGCATACTGCTGTGCGAGATGTGTGTGCGTTTGGAAGCCCAGGTACTGGATCTAAATGAGCAGCTGGCAACACTGAGATCCATAGACAATATGGAAAGGAGTCTGCTGCTCACTGAGGTAGATGTTGGGGAGGGTGGTAGTAGGGAGCTGCAGGACAGTGAGGCAGCTAGCTGGGTGACAGTTAGAATGGGGATATAGAGAAAAGTGCAAGGGAGGTTAGTCCTGATCTGGCACACCCCAATAAGTCTGCAAAGTTGGCAGATGAGGGGGATGTCGGTACAGGTGTAGCACTGCTGCAGCAAGGCATGTCCTCTGAAAGCCGGAGGAGTGTGAGCTCCAGTAAGGGGAGAAATAGAGCAGGGCAGGTCAGACAGGTGCTGGTAGTGGGGAACTCCATTATTAGGGGAACAGATAGGGCAATCTGTCACAAAGACCGGGATCGTCGAACAATGTGCTGCCTCCCTGGCGCTAGAGTCCGGCACATCGCTGATCTGAGTGACAGATTACTGGGAGGGGCTGGTGAGGACCCAGCGGTCATTGTGAACATTTGCACAAATGACAGAGGTAGATGGAAGGTCCTTAAAGATGATTTCAGGGAATTGGGCTGCAAGCTTAAAGCAAGGACGTCCAAGGTGGTATTCTCTGAAATACTACCTGTACCACGTGCCACGCCAGAGAGGCAGCGGGAGATAAATAAGTGGCTCAGGAATTGGTGTAGGAAGGAGGGGTTTGGGTTCCTGGAGAACTGGGCCGACTTAGTTGGCTGCAGGTTCTACGCTAGGAACAGGCTGCATCTCAATGGGAAGCTGTGCTGGGGGAGAAAAGGTTGAAGGCTAGAAGGTTGGAGTGTTTAAACTAGGGATTGGGGGGGTGGGGGGTATTCATTTTATGGGTGGGGAAGATAGTGCAGATAGTGACCTGGGCACAAATAAAGAAATTGGGGGTGGGGTTAGAACAGTCAATAAAGTAAGAAGGAATAGAGGTACAGAGAGATACATAAAATGCATGTACACTAATGCCAGAAGCCTCACCAACAAAATGGAGGTATTAGAATTAATTTTGTTGGAAAATAATTGACATGGTGGGGATATCTGAGACGTGGCTGGACGAGAGCCAGGACTGGGCAGTTAATTTACAGGGCTATAGTCTGTTCAGAAATGACCGTACAAGCAAGCGAGGTGGGGGTGTTTATATGTAAAATCATCCTTAAAACCCATCTTGCGTGAGACTATATGTGAATCTAATGAAAATGTAGATTCCCTGTGGGTGGAGATGAGGGAAGAGGGAAAAAAATAATAAATTACTGATAGGGGTTTGTTATAAGTCTCCAAAAATAATGGGAGCAGCGGAGAATATCCTCATAAAGCAAATAGATGAAGCAGCGACTCAAGGAGAAGTCATTATTATGTGGACTTCAACTACCCTGAAATACATTGGGGAACAGAAACCTGTAGTTCCAGCAAAGGTAATAGGTTTTTGACAACTATGAGAGACAATTACCTTTCACAACTGGTTCAGGACCCAACAAGAAGGGGGGCACTGCTAGACCTAATATTAACAGGCCAGACCACATATCAAATATACCAGTTGGGGGTCACTTGGGTAATAGTGATCACAAAATAATAATTTTTCATGTATCCTTTAATAAGATGTGTAGTAGAGGGGATACAAGGACACTAAACTTCAGGAAGGCAAATTTCCAACGGTTGAGAGATGATCTTAGTGCAATAAACTGGGACGATATCCTGAGACATAAAGCTACACAAAGCAAATGGGAGACATTTATTAGCATCCTGAATAGGACCTGTGCACAATATATACCCTATGGGAAAAAACGTGCTAGAAATAGGAGGAAACCACTATGGCTAAATAGAGCTGTAAGGGGCGCAATAAGTGACAAAAAAGCATTTAGAGAACTAAAGCAAGTAGATAGTGATGAGGTATTAAATAAATACAGAAAATTTAAATAAATTCTGTAAAAACCAAATCAAGGCAGCAAATATTGAGACAGAGAGACTCATTGCCAGAGAAAGTAAAAATAATCTGAAAATATTCTTTAACTACATAAATAGTAAGAAACTAAAAAATTATAGTGCTGGCCCCCTTAAAAATAGTCTGTGTGAAATGGTGGATGAGGGTGAGGAAAAAGCCAATATGCTAAATGATTTTTTTTCAACAGTATTTACACAAGAAAATCGCATGACAGAAAACATGATCAGTGATGACAAAAATTTTCCATTAAATGTCACTTGCTTAACCCAGCAGGAAGTACAACGGCGTCTAAAAATCACTAAAGTTGACAAATTCCCGGGCCCGGATGGGATACACGCGCGAGTACTGCTGGAATTAAGTAACGTCATAGATAGACCATTATTTTTAATCTTTAAAGATTCCATAATAACAGGGTCTGTACCACAGGACTGGCGTATAGCAAATGTGGTGCCAATATTCAAAAAGGGGACAAAAACTGAACTTGGAAATTATAGGCCGGTAAGCTTAACCTCTACTGTGGTTAAAATCCTGGAGGGTTTCCTAAGAGATGCTATACTAGAGTATCTGAAGAAGAATAACCTCATGACCCAATATCAACATGGGTTCACGAGGGACAATAATTGCGTGAAATTGCAAATTTTTGTGCAAAATTTGCAACTCTCTGATTAAAAACAATGGGCAAAAGCCTTGATAAATTCCGCTTAGTGATTTCATAGATTAACAATATGCTGTAAGTGTCTCATGGAAAATCCTCTCTACTATTTTTGGGGATTTTATCAAGACTGGCGTTTCTCCACCCTGATCAAAGAAAGTGTTTACTGATTTGGGCAGAACTGACCATGACAATAGATCGTATTGGATGAAACTAGTTTAGAGGCTGTCAGGGATTAGCTGGCGAACATAAAAAGCTGAAATTGCTATCTGTCAAGAAACACATTCCTTTATGGTAGATGTACAGAGACAAAGGTACTGTGACATTTTGAAATAGCTGCTATTTATATATGTCACTACACCCATGACTTTTTGAGATCGGAGTCAGACATTTCGTCGCGTCTTCCCAGCACTGTTTCTTTCATTCGTTCTTATTACATATGGGGAAAAATTTAAGTTTTTATAAGATATGTCGTTGTGTATGTACATTCTTCAAGTAAATCAGTCACATTTGTGATAGGAACTTGTCTCTTTTTCAGAACTCCACTGAGTGACCATTTCATTAGCATGTTGGACCTTCATTTGCCTTCAGAACCGCAGGATTTTACTATGTGTTAAAATCTTTCTGCAGGAATAGTGTCACATGTGGATAGGATAGCTTCTCATAGTTGCTGCTAATTAGATGGAAGTGCTGACATGCTCTGAACAGCACATTCTACCTCATCCCATGCTCCATTGCAGACTTGGACAGCTACAGTCCGGGAAAGGAACAGGACAGGAAACAGTGGCATTCCATACCATGTGGCTTTGGTCCCCGCATGTGCATCTGAGTCTCAGCGCAACAGGCGTGATGACATCACTAGATCACACCTGCTGCATGGAGCCTCCATCCACACAACGCACAGAGCGGAGCAGCACATCAGGGGAACAGGGTGAGGGGAGTTGTTTTTTTTTTATTAGTACTTGTAGAGGGAAATCGTGGATGGTATCATACTTTGTTGAGTACTGTGGGGGCATCATACCGCGCGAGGATTGTTTGTACATGATACTATTTGTGTCGGGTCATTATATTTAGTATGTGTGGAAAGGGTTTGTGGGACATATACGTTAAGGGAGCTGTGGAACATCATAATGAGGCTGTGGGGGCATCATATTGTGTTGCAGGGTGGCTCTGGAGCATCATACTGTGTATGGTGGGCTGGGTTTTCATAGTGTGAGGGAGCATCATAGTGTGTGTGTGTGTGTGTATGTATCTATCTATAGGGTTGGGTTGTGAGACTTGTGGTCAATCTGGGCATTGTGGTCTGTATACAGACCATGAAATACTCCCGTCTGAACCCAGTGTTTGACAGCATTGTTGCTCAAACCAGTCATATAGTGATATAACCCATCCATGCTAAAGAACAATGAGTTGTGTGTTTCACCACATTAGTTGTATTAGTTAAGCACTATCGCTATTTTCAGCACAGCTGTTTGCTTCACTGCATGTTTTGTTTGTCAGAGTTTTTTGACATGCTTCTCTAAACATTTCTGTCAAGTTCTTTATGTCCACAGGATCCCCTATCCTTGTTTTCTTCAAATACCCCATTATATGTACACTCCGGCCAATGTTGCACAAGGGCTGTTTTTGAAAAACTGTCCCCGGTAAGTCTAGCACCGATGCCCATGTCTCCTTCAAAGCCGCTCAGAATGCTTGATTTTCCTACTTATTTTTTTTATTGATAGACAGTACTGGGCTGGATTTTTTTTAAATAAAGAAAAACTAGTAGAGAACACCCTTAAATATACATACAGCTAGGTCCAGAAATATTTGGACAGGGACCGAATCTTTGTGATCTGGGCTCTGCAGGCCACTATTTTGGATTTGAAGTGAACAAACTGAGATGCAATTGCAGTGTAGACTTTCAGGTTTAATTAAATAGGTTGGGAAAAAAATATCCTGTGAAACGTTTAGGAATTGCAACCATTTTTCTCCAAAGCCTCCTCATTTCAGGGGCTCAAAAGTCATTGGACAACTTCACTTTACCATAAATAAAATGTTCATTTTTAATACTTTCTAGAGAATCCTTTGCAGGCAATGACTGCCTGAAGTCTGGAAGCCATGGGCATTACCAAATGCTGGGTTTCCTCCTTTGTGATGCTTTGCCGGCCTTTACTGCAGCTGACTTCAGTTGTTGCTTGTTTGTGGGTCTTTCTGCCGTTTTGTCTTATGCATGTGAAATGCATGCTAAATGGGGTTGAGATCTGGTGAATGACTCGGCCATTGCAGAATATTCCACTTCTTTGCCTTAAAAAACTCCTGGATTGCTTTCGCAGTATGTTTTGTGTCATGGTCCATCTGTACTGTGAAGCACCGTCCAATTAACCTTGCTGCATGTAGTTCAATCTGAGCAGAAAGTATAGCCCTGTACCCTTCAGAATTCATTCAGCTGCTTCGTCTTCAGTCACATCATCAATAAACACCAGTGATCCAGTACCATTGGAAGCCATGCATGCCCATGCCATCACACTGCCTCCACCATGTTTTACAGAGGATATGGTGGGCTTTGGATCATGAGCCGTTCTAAGCCTTCTCCATACTTTCTTCTTCCCATCATTCTGGTTCAGGTTGCTCATAGTTTCATCTGAATGCTCTTCCAGAACTGTGCTGGCTTCTTTAGATGTTATTTTGGCAAAGTCTAGTCTGGCTTTTCTATATTTAAGGCTGATTAATGGTTTGCACCTTAATAATAATAATAACACCTTGTGGTGAACCCTCTGTTTTTGCTCTCATGAAGTCTTTTCTTTATGGTAGGCTTGCATACTAAAACACATACTCCCTGGAGAGTGTTCTTCACTTGGGTGGATATTGTGAAGGTTTTTTTTCATTACCATGGAAAGGGTTCTGTAATCTTCCATCACTGTTGTCTTCCGTGGATGTCCAGGTCTTTTTGAATTCCCATGCACACCAGTGCATTTTTTTTGCAGAATGTACCAATCTGTTGATTTGGCCACTCTTAATATTTCTTCTATCTCTCTGATGGATTTCTTCTTTTTTCAGCCCAATGATAGCCTGTTTCTCTTCCATTGAGAGCTTCTTTGACCACATGTTGTGGGTTGACAGCAATAGCATCAAATGCCACACCTGGGATCAGCTCCAGACCTTTTACCTGCTTAATTGATGATGGATTAAAGTGGGAGTAACCCATGCAGCCCTTCAAAGAGCTTTTGACATAATTGTCCAATTAATTTTGGTCCCTTTAAAGAACTGTGATTCCTAAACCCCTACTCCAATTAGGATGTGAATACTCTCAAATTAAAGCTGAGAGTCTGCACTTTAAGCCCATATTGATTATATAACGGTATCTTGAATATATTTCGGTAAACTGCTAAAACGCCAAAGTTTGTGTCACTGTCCAAATATTTCTGGACCTAACTGTATGTTGTCACAAGTTAGGACTTTAAAGGGAACCTAACAGTAGATTCATGCTGCCAAAACCACGGGAAGCATGAATCAGACACTTGCTACATGATTGCAGCTGTCTACATTTCATTCTTAAGGCGATGTGCCCACGATGCAGAAATGCTCTGGATTTTTTCCTGAGCATTTCTGCATCTCCCTGGCAGAAAAAACACATGCGGATTGTACATGCGGATTGTACATGCGTTTTTCCTGCCAGGGACAAGCGGAAGTGAAGCGTTCTTCACATGCATTTCCGCATGCGGGTTGACGAGCGCTTTCCAAGCGATTTTAGCATCACTTGGAAAGTGCTTGACAACTTGGTCACACTACATAAATCCATGCAACCGGCATGGAATTATATAGTGTGACCGTAAAGAATGGTAAAAAATAAAAAATAAATCTATACTTACCTTCCGATGGCCCCCGGAGTCTTCATTCGCTCTGTCCTGGCTTGCCGGCAGCTCGTAGTACACTGAAGGACCTGCCGTCACATGACTAAATGACGTCAGCGCAGGTCCTTCAGTCCACCGTGATTTGCCGGCAAGCGAAGGCAAGCGCACCGCGGGCCATCAGAAGGTAAGTATCATATTTATTTTATTCTTTATTCTATGGTACCCGGGTCTGGAGGAGAGTCTCCTCTCCTCCAGACCCGGGTACCATCCGCACATTGAAACGCCTGGAATCCGCATGTACAAATCCAGTGATGCGGATTCCAAGCGATTCAATGCAAGTCAATGGCGACGAAAACGCAGCGCTTCCGCAAAATAATTGGTAGTGCTGCGTTTTTTTCTCGCAATGATAACCAGCATCGGAAATTTCCGCAGCATGTGTACAGCACATGCGGATTATCATTGGGGAACATGGCAGACCTTCTACCCAGCGTTTTTTAAGCGTTTCTGTAGCGTTTTTGCCGCTGCAGAAATGCTTAAAAAATGCATCGTGGGCACACAGCCTTAATGCTGCAAGGTTTCAGAGAAAGCATATTTTGAAAAGCTGGCCAGGTGATGACCACTAGTCTAAAGCTCACAGGTTTCTCGCTACATACATGGAAAGACCTGTCATGATGAGAAAGGAGAAGCTGTTTTGGTCCTGTCATCTGAGACACCTATCCCCGGCAGTCTTTACAAAGTATGCTTTCTCTGAAACATTTAAGAAAACTATAAGGCATGTTACAGCTGCATTGATTTTTTTGCCACAAGTGGTTCTACCACGCTATCGGCCAAAAAATCAATGCTTCCAGGCTGCACCATGATAGCGCAGCCTAAAGGTTGTAGTCATAGATGTTATTTGGGAAAAAATGTAATTTAAACCAATGAGGGGTGCAAAGAAACTAAAATCAAAATTGCAATTACTCAGTATAGTTTTCATACAGTATATGCCATACAGGACAGGTGAGCAAGTGACTATTTTCAGGGCCTGGATTGTATATCTTCTCATTTGGTTGGTGAACACTGGAGACAGAGATTGCACAGAGGATCTACTGATGGTGCTGAAGGACACATTGCTCTGCTTCTATTCTATTTAAATAAAAATATTTTAACTTTGGATATATTTATGTGCTTCATGTGTTTGAGTTCATGTGTCAAGTAAGTAGATACATAGACCTGTAAGTTAATACCTGAAATAACAGGTTACACCTGGACACAGTGCAACATTTACAAATGCTGTACACCTTAGATCATATTTATGTAACTGACATACCTAAAATACCATGTTCTGAGTGATTACCAGTCCAGGTATTGGAAGTGTGGAAGCATTAAAGAAATAATAGACTTGCGTTATATTTTATAGGAAGAGGAACATTATTATCAGTATGAGTAATAGCATGGATAATTATAATAATGCAATAATCTAACGATCTGTCAGTCCTGGCCAAAAGTTTTGAGACTGAGGCTATGTGCCCACGATGCAGAAATGCTCCGGATTTTTCCTGAGCGTTTCTGCATCTCCCTGGCAGAAAAAACGCATGCGGATTGTACATGCGGATTGTACATGCGGATTGCACATGCGTTTTCCTGCCAGGGACATGCGGATGTGAAGCGTTCTTCACATGCATTTCCACATGCGGGTTGACAAGCGCTTTCCAAGCGATTTTAGCATCACTTGGAAAGTGCTTGACAACTTGGTCAGACTATATAAACCCATGCAAACGGCATGGATTTATATAGTGTGACAGTAAAGAATGGTAAAATATAAAAAATAAATCTATACTTACCTTCTGATGGCCCGCGCTGTCTTTATCTGATGCGTCTTGGCTTGCCGGCAGCTCGCGGTAGATTTAAGGACCTGCTGACGTCAGCGTCGCGTGACCCGTCACATGACTAAATGACGTCACCGCAGGTCCTTTAGTCTGCCGCGAGTTGCCGGCAAACAGAGACAAGGAGACCGGGGGCCATCGGAAGGTAAGTATAATATTTATTTTTTATTTTATTCTTTTTTTTACAGGTACTATGGTACCTGGGTCTGGACGAGAGTCTCCTCTCCTCCAGAACTGGGTACCATCCGCACATTGGAACGCTTGGATTCCGCATGTACAGATGCAGTGATGTGGATTCCATGCGTTCCAATGCAAGTAAATGGCGGCGAAAACGCCGCGTTTACGCAAAATTAATGGTAGTGCTGCTGATTTTTCCGCAATGATAATCCGCAGAGGAAATTTCCGCAGCATGTGCACAGCACATGCGGATTATCATTGGGGAACATGGCAGGCCTTCTATCATGCGTTTTTTAAGCGTTTCTGCACCGGAATTGCCTCTGTGGAAACGCTTAAAAAACGCATAGTGGGCATACAGCCTGACACAAATTTTGGTTTTCACATAGTTTGCTGCTTCAGTCTTCTAGTCAGATATGGAATCAGGTTACTTGTATGCAACAGCGCAGACAATGAGGAGACAGACAGTGGTACTTAACAAACACTATTTATTTGATTAACACCGACAGAGAATCTATCTTTCAGTATATACAGGTGCTTCTCACAAAATTAAAATATCATCAAAAAGTTAATTTATTTCAGTTCTTCAATACAAAAAGTGAAACTCACATTATATAGAGTCATTACAAACAGAGTGATCTATTTCAAGTGTTTATTTCTGTTAATGTTGATGATTATGGCTTACAGCCAATGAAAACACAAAAGTCACTATCTCAGTAAACTAGAATAATTAACAAAAAACACCTGCAAAGGCTTCCTACGCATTTAAAAAGGCCCCTTAGTCTGTTTCAGTAGGCTCCATAATCATGGGGAAGACTGCTGACTTGACAGATGTCCAGAAGGTAGGCATTGACACACTCCACAAGGAGAATAAGCCACAAAACATCATTGCTAAAGAAGCTGGCTGTTCACAGAGGGCTGTATCCAAGCATATTAATGGAAAGTTGACTGGAAGGAAAAAGTGTGGTAGAAAAAGGTGCACAAGCAACCAGGATAACCGCCTTCTTGAAAGGATTGTTAAGAAAAGGCCATTCAAAAATTTGGGAGAGATTCACAAGGAGTGGACTGCTGCTGGAGTCATTGCTTCAAGAGCCACCACACACAGACGTATCCAGCACATGGGCTACAAGTGTCATATTCCTTGTGTCAAGCCACTCATGACCAATAGACAACGCCAGAAGCGTCTTACCTGGGCTAAGGAGAAAAAAACCTGGATTGTTGCTCACTGGTCCAAGGTGTTTTCAGATGAAAGTGCATTTCATTTGCAAATTGCCTCTTCAGAGAAAAAGAGGACTTGTACTCTATAGCGCCACCTATTGGAAGCAGCAATCCTACAAGTCACAATCAACCCTTTAACGAGTCGTGCAAAATGACTTAGGATAAAAGCCAAATAAGAATCTCAATTTGCAGACACAGTGTTTTGGGATGTTGGCCCTCATTAGTGCAAAGTATGAGAACTGATTTGGCTAGATGAGAGGCTCTGGACTGAGGTCTAAGGGGTAGCGTTTCTCCTTGTGGAAAGTGACACACCAGCTCTGGCATGCCAAAGTAAGGAGGCTTATTTGCCATGCAATGCTCCTCTGGGAAATTTAATATGCAAATTGCCTCTTCAGAGAAAAAGATAACTTGAACTCTATAGCGCCACCTATTGGAAACAGCAAATTGAGATTCTGATTTGGCTTTTATCCTAAGTCATATTGCACAACTCGTTAAAGGGTTGATTGTGACTTATAGGATCGCTGCTTGTCTGGTGCCATAAAGTAACCTCGCCCACCACTGATTAGCAGCTTTATGCCAATGTACCATGTACACAGAAAGAAAGAGTGTGGGTGGGGTTATACAAAGCTTAGCACTGCTAGATTTGTAACAGAGAAAACTCTGATTGTATTATAACTGCTGCACCCAGTAAACTAAGTTACACTCCGCTGAAATCAGGCTCTCTTCCCCTACATTATGCTGCTCTCAGATTACATAGTAAAAACCAGGTGACAGGTTCTCTTTAAGAAGTTACATTTATACAGTATTCAATATTGCAATTACAAATGGCCCTTTGAAGGCAACCATTGCTTTTGTGGCCCTTGGTGAAAATGAGTTTGAAAGGGACTACCGGAGATAGATGAGCACTGTATTCAGCTAAATTGGTTATATCTCTTTACAACTAAATTACCCCTATAAGCCTCCTTCCATCTCAGTTGCTAGTATTAAGGCTGCACAACATTGGCAAAGCTTCAAACAGCCCTATAGGAATAGCAAAGATTCTGGACCACTGAATTATTATAATACTTATGCTGTTTGAGTGAATGGTTCTCCAGGCAAAAAGATATGACGAAGTGGAAGCGAAACGCGCGTTGGAGTGATGTGAGGGGGTCGTGGTGTGACTTTCTGGTCAGTATCAATCTTTAACTCTCTATGGGTCCACTGGAACTCCTTAGTTCCCCATGATGGAACTTTAGTACTGTTTTGCCCCTGTGCAATAATTATTTATATGTTTATTATTGTTCTTGTCACTGGACATTATACTTTATATTTATTTATTATACTATATATTCATGAATTTTTATGCACAGTGCACTTATGTATCTGAATTAATTATGTATTATACCATCTTTTTTCATCATTGCACATCCCCTCCCCCCTTGTGAAACCACCCTTTTTATCTTGTCTTTTGTGTTCTACATGTTTTTTAATACATCATACTTTTTTAATCAATAAAGTGACTTATTTGTTATTTTTGCCTTGATTTGAATACATTTTGTTGGTTTAGTTATTGTTGGTATTCATATGCTGTTATAATGATATATTTTGGTATTTCCTTCTTATGGAGGTTTTCAATTTAAAAAAGATATAAACCCAGAAATAAGACGCGGACAGTTCACTTATTCATAACTACACTGGCACACTCATGATAGCATGATTCTTATGCTTGGTATGTGAAAAGATGTACACAGCTTGTGCGATGCAGATTACTCATGCTCCGTAATTACTAATCATGTATAAATTACAAGCGACCTGACAATTTCTGTCCTGTACTATTCATTGCAGTCACATGACTAATGTCATAGTTTTTGCATGATAGACAATGGACACAATAGGGACAATTTAATAGGAAACCAACTAACCTATCAGTATGTTTTTGAAATGTATCGGAAAAGCATTCAAAATAAGCTTACACACCTATAGCCACTTATCAGATATTGAACTTTAAAATTACAAACTAATATGGCCTATGCACACACATTGAAGATTTGTTGCGGGTTTTTTTTCTGTGCAGATCTGTCACAAAACCTGAAGGGTTTCTTGATGCAAGTAAAGAAAATGAGAAACCTGAAGTCTCATGCACACATTGCTAATTTTTAACTTGCAGATTTGGTGTAGATTTAGATCTGCATTATGGTCAATTCTTTCAGCGTTTTTGCTGCAGATTTCACCTAGAATAATGAGTGGGGAAAAATCTGCACCAAAAACGCATGTAAAAAACACGGCACATACGTAGCAAAACCGAACCCATTTAAGGACGGTTTCACACGTCCGCATATCTCCGGTATCGGAAAAACTGGTACAGGAGATATCCGTGTCCCGTGTGTCCGAGTGTGTCACACGTGTGGCAACCATGTGCTGTCCGTGTGCTGCATCAGGATCACAAGGACGGCGCCTGGGAATCAGCGCTACAGTTAGCGCTGTTCCCAAGCGCCGGGTGCTGAACACTGCCCTCATCATGGTTCCCTACTGGCACTGCGATCAGCACCAGTAGGGACAATGATGAGCGTAGTGGTAGCAGGGGCGTATCCAGGGGGGCAGCGCGGCAGGGGGGTGCTGTCGGGCCGCCTAATGTGGCGGTCTGAGGTGTCCCCCCCGGCGGCTGCATACTTCCGCCCCCGGACCGGGATTCGGCCGTTCTCTGAGTGGGCTATCAAGCTGACAGTCCAATCAGAGAAGCTGCGGCGTGCCGGCTTCCAGTGATTGTACTTGCGTCTTGCAAGTATGTTAGGAGCATTAAAAATGTTGTCCACGTTTGTGAGGAGTCTGCAGTCATTCTATATGACTACAAGCTTCTGAATTCTCACTGTCCGCACTGCACACTGTCAGGATTCCCTCTTGCCAGCGATTTGTATACATGCAGTCACGTGCTGACTAGAGAAGCGTGGCCTCACTCAATGAAAATGAATTGAGCGAGGCAGGACACGTCTAGTCGGAATGTGGCCAGAAGTATACAAATCTCATACTTGTGGTGACATGACCATTCACTTTTGCCATGGAAAGGGAAAATCCTAAATGTGTGCAGTGCATGTGCTGTGAGAATTCAGAAACCTGCAGTCACATACAGTGAATGCAGACTTTCTTCTCAAACCTGGACGATATCTTTAATTATAAAATAAAGCACTGAAGCCAATCCTGACAACAAGTGATATACCCACTGTCAGGATTCACCTCTGCTTGCAGGTTCCATCAGTCATCACATGGCCACTTCACTTACATGCGATTTTCATACTTACGGTCACGTGACAACGAGCTTTTCTTCCTGCTTCTCTCAGAGAGAATTAGGAATAGCTGCTCGTCGGCATGTGACTAAGGCTACGGCCCCACTATCAGTATTTGGTCAGTATTTTTCTTGGAGTGGGAGCCAAAACCAGGTGAGGAACAATCAAAAGGCATAATAGAAACAAGTGGCTCCCACTCCTGAGAAAAAATGCTGACCAAATACTGATAGTGGGGCCGTGGTCTTAGTGTGCAAATCGCATATGTGCTGAATTGTGCGCCAAACTGAATTCTTGCCCCAGGTGCTAGAAGACCTAGATACACCTCTGAGTGGTAGTCTGCTCCCGCAGAATAAAATAATAAAATCCACGTACTCAACCTCTCCTGGGTGTCCCCCGCTGTAACCCATGTGAACGCTGCTGCCGAGGAGCCGGGGAGAATGAGCCACTTCAGAGCTGCAGCATTTTCCTGTCACTCACTGAGCTGCAGCATTTTCACCAGCTCCTCTGCAGCAGCAGTCGCATGAATTACAGCGGAGGACACCTAGGAGAAGTGAGTATATGGATTTTTTTATTTTATTCTTATTTTTACAGGTGAGCAGACTACCACTACCCTCATCCATTGTCCCTGCTGGTGCTGATCGCAGCGCCGGCAGGGAACCATGATGAGGGTAGCGTTCAGCATGCAGCGCTTGGGAACAGCGCTAACTGTAGCGCTGATTCCCAGGTGCCGGTACGTGTCACACGGATGACACATGGATGTCATCCGTGTGATACGTTTTGCGGACCGTGTAGCCACAAAAAAATGGACTTGTCTCCGTGTGGAGCACACGGACACACGGTCCGTGAAAACATACTGAAATGTGCACAGACCCATTCATTTGAATGGGTCTACGTGTGTGAGTGTCTCCGGTACATATGGAAACTGTCACCACTCGTTCCGGAGACACTGACGTGTGAAAGGGCCCTTATGCTGTGTTTTTCCTGCCAAGAGATGCCATGCCATAAATTTCTAAACCAAATACTTAACATGTGCACATACCCATGGGGTCCACCCCACAAGTTATAAACTTGTCAATGACCTTATGATAATTCGGAATATATATAATTTGACTTTTCAGATCATGAAAAATGAATTTTAATGTACTAAACTGGACAAAGGTAAGCATCGGTTTTTGCTAGGTTGTTTGCACTGCTGATTAGGTTTTGGGATCCAGACCATAAAAGATCTATACCAGGCAGAAGAATTAAGATATATAAGTTTTCTGGGTGAAAAAGTTAGATATTTTGCTGCATGTAATCTTTATTGCGCAAGAATTTAGCAACTTTTTGCAATTTTACCCAACTCTTGCCACTTTTGGAAAGGGGATGTGGTTAGCCAGGTGAATAGCTGTAGACCAGGTTTATGAATTGCGACTTTTAAGTTCCAGTTCTCACTCTAGACCCATGCTAAACCTGGACAAACATCTGTTGAAAGAAACTACAATTTTATCAAAGTGCAACATTTTGATAAATTTGACAAAAAAGGCAACACAGCCAAATACAAAACTGACTTCGACAAAGGTTTCTCGTGATAAATCTTCTCTGAATTCTTGCAAAATCACAGACTTTGGAGCTGATTGATTAACAGAAACTGAGCGGAAACTCTCCAAATCCTCCTCCAAATATAAAGGAAATACTGAATAGAGGAAGCTATATTCAAAAGGAGGTTTTTTTAGAAAGTTTTGGGGGGAATTTTTGGCAGTTTTCCTCTTACTGAAGCTGTTGTGAAAAGTTTTGGGAGAGATTTTTCCTAGAACATTTTTTTGTAGCCTATTGATTTGAATAGTTTGGAGTCCACTTAAAAAAAATTATATGCACTTCTTTTTTTTCCACAAGTAATTTTTCAAAATATCTTCGGGAAAAAATGCTGAAAAAAGTCTTATCATATGAACTGCAAAAAGGATTTCCCAAATAAACGAATAAAGAGTTTGAAGAAGTTTTTGGAGTGGATTTTCTTTTGGATTCCTTCAGAATCAGACGTAAAAAATTGGAGTCGGTATTATCAAATTCTGTACTTTTGACGATATTCTTTCTAGGGATCCACATAGTCTGTGTTCACTTTTGTATATGCTCCTTGCACAGTTCTGCCAAATGAATGAGCTTTGATCCAATTGCTTGAAGAGATTTGATGCAATATGCTCAGTTGTTATGATTTTCAGAAAAGCCCTGATGAAAGTTGAGAAGTCACACTTAAAAGGATATGAACACAAGGAGTCTTTCTGCTCAGTTTCTGCTCCTTAGGCCAAGGCCCCACTATCAGTATTTGGTCAGTATTTTTTCTCAGGCGTGGGAGACAAAATCAGGAGTGGGTGATAAAAGCAGAATTGGTGACTTTTTTCTATTATTCCTTTTCTCTGATTGTTCCTCACCTGGTTTTGGCCCCCACTCCTGAGAAAAAATACTGACCGAATACTGACCAAATACTGATAGTGGGGCCATGACCTTAGGAGCAGAATCTCCAAGTTTTTGAACAGTTTTGCATTTTGGAGCGTTTCCGCTAATTTTCCATTCAGTTTCACGTCTAAAAACTCCTCAAAAAATGTCCGTGTGCACGTACCCAAAAACAGTCTCTCTGCAGCTTGACCAACAGCTCACCACAGCTGTAATGGGTTCATCCAGGGTGCTCAGCAGCTTAAGCAGAGCTTGTCAGTTTAATCCAGTAAGAGAAAAGCCAACGCCCCATCCCTCTTGAGAAACTCTATGTTTATTGTAACTTTATTCCATACGTGCTAAAATCACTGAACTCAGGTCATCAAACATCTGACATGTTTTGGAAGTAAACTTCCTTATTACCCATCATCTCTCTAGCTTGGGTGCCATCTTTTTTTCTTCACTGTGCATCTGTTGTTTTTATTCCATATTGGTATTGTTAAGATAAAATGTTTCACTCTAGATACCCTATGTAAAGTATTGCAGGCAGGTTTTTCTCCAACTTGAAGCACAGAATATTGCCCTCACACTGGGGAGCCTTTTCATTTTGGGCGGTGGCTTTTAGAGTTCTTTTACATTATTTATGTCCTCAATGACTTTTCAGTTTTTGGTTATTTTGCGGGTTCATTTAACAGACAAGCTAAACATAGTTATTTTAGTATGCAGGAAGAAAGAACAACAGTTATGGTTCAACACACGGTATTTAGACACCTATCCGGTTCCACTGGTTGGTTGTCTGTCTGTGGAGGTAGCTGAACTACAATGTCAATAGGAGAAAATGCTGAAAAAAATCCCCTTTTAGAACGTCAATAAAGCTGAAGAGACATACTTGAGCTTGTATATTCAGTCTGACATTGTAAAACTCAAGGATTTTTGAGAAAATGGATAAATCATCACCAAAGAAAGCAACTTTTTAGAATGTGTTGAAAAATCAGGATAAACTACTTCAGTACTACAAAAACTTCCATTCTGTATTTTCATTTCAGTAGTGCACCTCTTTAAAATCCTATCAGAGCAACCTATCTTTATTCAATAGTCATTGTTATAGACTGAGCATGATATGTAGTGTCCAACTTTCTAATTTGATTTTACTAGCTATTATTTAACCCGTGACCCCGTGACAGAACTATCACTCCATATCTGCTTATAATGGCTGCTGTAATCTAGCCACTTCCTAGACCTGGGTGCAAGATGAGAACCATGGGCTGACATTGGAAAAGAGTCATGGAACAAGAAGAGTTCTCGGCGCAGCTAAGCTTTAATTTTTGATCAAAACGTTACTATGAGCCTTTAGATCCCTAGTAGCATGTTATACAATTACATATACTTTTTCAGAACTGATAATGTATTCTTATAGATCATAAATAAATCCATTTTTTAGCTTTTGAAATTTAAAGAGACGTGTTATATGAAATGCCAAAATGTCATGTTGGTTGTGATGCTTGTAGTTTGTCTTTTTCTCAACATTTTTGACTTGATGCAACATACCAAGAATTCCAAAAAACATTAATTTCATTCACACAAGAAAATATATCAACCTACAAACGGATCTTGCTACTTGTACCGCAAATGTTGGCTCTGTTAGGCCATGTGCACACGTTGACTTTTTGTTGAGTTTTTTACCTCAGTGTTTGTAAGCCAAAATCAGGAGTGGAACAATCAGTGGAAAAGTATAAGGGTATGTGCATACTGGCCGGAGCCACCTGCGGCCCCGATACAGCAGAATAGTCGCCGGCTGCTTCCGCTTATTTTATGCAAATGAGCGGCCATTTTTTTTTTCACCTGTGGACTTTCTTCATAGAGGTTAGGTCTATGGGAAAAGCCCGCATGCGGACCCGCAGAAATTGACATGCTGCAGTCTGGAAATACGCGCCGCATGTCTGTTTCTGTGGGTGAGCCGCAGGTGCACAGAGACACATAGTGGACACGGGATTTCTAGAAATCCCATCCACTATGCTGTAACATCTGCCCACTGTGGGTTTGACGCTGTATAACACATAGCTTCAAACCCGCAGCAGCTCCTGACCGTGTGCACATACCCTAATAAAAACACGTCACCACTTCTGTATTTTTCACACACTCCTGGTTTTGGCTTACAAACACTGAGGAAAAATACTGACCAAATACTCAACGTGTGCACATGGCCTAACATAGGCACCCTAGCTTAGATTGCATCAGTTTAACCTCTTAAATGCCCTTGTCAAGCATGACTGCAGCAATTAAAAAGCTTCAACATGGCGGTCATCGGCACAACATGCGGTATGATCGTAGGGTGCCGATCACAGTTGCCAGTGATGTTATGGAATTGCAGTGTATTATATTGGCGACCGAAGGTTCAAGTTTAAATCACCTCCTTTTCTCTCAAATGAAAATTAATGAAAACATTATAATTTTAAATTGCTACATATACACTGCTCAAAAAAATAAAGGGAACACTTAAACAACAGAATATAACTCCAAGTAAATCAAACTTCTGTGAAATCAAACTGTCCACTTAGGAAGCAACACTGATTGACAATCAATTTCACATGCTGTTGTGCAAATGGAATAGACAATGGATGGAAATTATTGGCAATTATCAAGACACCCTCAATAAAGGAGTGGTTCTGCAGGTGGGGACCACAGACCACATCTCAGTACCAATGCTTTCTGGCTGATGTTTTGGTCACTTTTGAATGTTGGTTGTGCTTTCACACTCGTGATAGCATGAGACGGACTCTACAACCCACAGAAGTTACTCAGGTAGTGCTGCTCATCCAGGATGGCACATCAATGCGAGCTGTGGCAAGAAGGTTTGCTGTGTCTGTCAGCGTAGTGTCCAGAGACTGGAGGCACTACCAGTAGACAGGCCAGTACACCAGGAGACATGGAGGGGGCCATAGGAGGGCAACAACCCAGTAGCAGGACCGCTACCTCCGCCTTTGTGCAAGGAGGAACAGGAGGAGCACTGCCAGAGCCCTGCAAAATGACCCCCAGCAGGCCACAAATGTGCATGTGTCTGCACAACTGGTTAGAAACCGACTCCATGAGGGTGGTATGAGGCCCGACGTCCACTGATGGGGATTGTGTTCACAGCACAACACCGTGCAGGACGCTTGGCATTTGCCACAGAACACCAGAATTGGCAAAGTCACCACTGGCGCCCTGTACTCTTCACAGATGAAAGCAGGTTCACACTGAGCACATGTGACAGACGTGACAGGGTCTGGAGACACAGTGGAGAGCGATCTGCTGCCTGCAACATCCTTCAGCATGACCGGTTTGGCAGTGGGTCAGTAATGGTGTCGAGTGGCATTTCTTTGAAGGGCCGCACAGCCCTCCATGTGCTCGTCAGAGGTAGCCTGACTGCCATTAGGTACCAAGATGAGATCCTCAGACCCCTTGTGAGACCATATGCTGGTGCGGTTGGCCCTGGGTTCCTCCTAATGCAGGACCATGCCAGACCTCATGTGGCTGGAGTGTTTCAGCAGTTCCTGCAAGATGAAGCATTGAAGCTATGGACTGGTCCGCCCGTTAACCAGACCTGAATCCGATTGAGCACATCTGGGACATCATGTCTCGCTCCATCCACCAACGTCACGTTGTACCACAGACTGTCCAGGAGTTGGCGGATGCTTTAGTCCAGGTCTGGGAGGAGATCCCATAGTAGACCATCCGCAACCTCATCAGGAGCATGCCCAGGCGTTGTAGGGAGGATATACAGGCACGTGGAGGCCACACACAATACTGAGCCTCATTTTGACTTGTTTTAAGGACATTACATCAAAGTTGGATCAGCCTGTAGTGTGTTTTCCACTAGTTTTGGGGGTGACTCCAAATCCAGGCCTCCATTGGTTAATAAATTTGATTTCCATTGATGATTTTTGTGTGATTTTGTTGTCAGCACATTCGACTTTGTACAGAACAAAGTATTCAATGAGAATATTTCAAACATTCAGATCTAGGATGTGTTATTTCAGTGTTCCCTTTATTTCTTTGAGCAGTGTATATTCACCTGAACTAATAAAATATAAAATATTTATCCTGTATCGTGAATGCAGAAATGGAACTATAAAACGAAATGCCAGAAATGGTGTTTTGTGGTGGTTACAATTTCCCCAAAAAGACAATAAACAGTGATCAAAATGCCGTATGTAGCAAGAAATGATATTAATAAAAACATCAGCTTTACATGCAAAAAATGAAATCTAAACATGAAAAAATAATAATCATCGACCTCAGAAAGTAGCAACACAAACCAATTTTTATTTCACTAAGTTCTACACTTTTTAAGCACTAAAATATAAAAAAAATCGTATACATTTGGTATTACTGTAATCCTGCTGACCTAGAAAATCATGTTATCAGGTTATTTATACCTCACAATAAATAAAAAACCAAAACTCAAAAAATAATGTTAAGCTATGAGCGCACAGTTTCCTTTAGACGCCGGGCAGCCGCCAAGGATTCCCAGGTGAAGCCGCTTCAGGAAAACGCCAGTAGTTGTTTTTTTCTGTAGCAGCTTTCCTGGTGGCTTCAAGTTCTTGTGGTGGCTCAGTCGCCAGCGTCTTTTAATCTATATATAATACAGGTTCCAGAATTTCATCCCTAGTTTTCAGTCGGTGGGCTAGTGCCCTATATCATAGCAAAACTCTCTTACTCATTGAATAAACAGAGAACACTGAGTTGGAGCTATTATTAAAATAAATACTTTATTTCATTATTTTAAAAATATTGCATACTTGATCAATTGTTTACAATTGCAAAAACGATTTATGAAGCAGAGTAGTGTAGAAACCCAAAGTATGGGCAAGGAGAGAAGCCCACAATGCGCCAATATTATATAGGGGATATGTACCTCAAAATAGGGGGAAAAAAGGGAAAGTTATATAATAAATCCCTCTTGCGTCGCCAAGTGAGTGTTAATGCTGGAGAGCAAGGGGTTTAGTATATTTGATCAAGCCAGTTTCAATCAGTGGAGATATCTCATAATACTGCTCACCTCAACATGAGCAACCCACTTTATATCAGAGCATGTGCTTGGCAGCGTAGGGGGAAAAGGTCACAAATCCATGTACCATATAAATCCCCTAGCAGGTACATATAACTTCACATAAAATTAAACAAGTCAGTGAAGTAACTAAATCATTACCCATGATTAGGTGCTGTGGCAGGTCTCCAGCCCAGACCCCAAATGCGCGCTTTCGCCGTTGTGCTTCCTCAGGGGGCGTTTTCTAATCTATACTGTGAACTATAGACAGCAGGTGTCTTACCAGTAGAAGAATGCTATAAAATGAGTATGTCACTTCTGAATTCTGAAGCAGTTAACAGAAGGTAAATAAGACAGAAAATGTGCACAGCTATGTTGTTTTTATATTGGGCTGCGGTGCTTTTTCAGCTGTATTCTGTAGTGGAATTCCCCTGAAAAAGACACTGTGTGCACATAGCCTCAGAATTCCATTTTTTTTTCACCATTTCAATGCATTTGCAATTTGTTTCCTATTTTTCTGTATACTATATGGTAAAATGAATGATGTCATTCAAAACTACAACACATCCCGCAAAACACAAGCCCTAATATGGCTATGTTAATGAAAAAATATAGAAGTTGTAGCTCCTGGAAGAAAAGAAGGTAAAAAAATGCAAGAACAAAAAAAAATAGGCTAGTCTTTAAGGAGTTAAAGACATCACAGCCCAGCATCCTCTGCGCGCTTTCCCTCTCCCCGTCCACAACCCATCAATCAGGGGGAAGCGCATCACTGTGTCACGCCCGGCTACAGCCAAAACTTGACGTGACATCAGCGGATGCCAGAGCCGGCAGCAGACAGGGGTCACGTGATGTCTGTGAGCGGTCAGTGATAGTGCTACTCACAGGCAAGACGCTAAGCAGGTGGTATTTACAAAAAACTTATCTCCACCGTTTAAATACATTGGGGCATTTTATATATTAGTGGACAACCTCTTTAAGTACACAATGTGGAATATCTCCTTAAAAAAATGAATCAAGTGAAATTTTTTTGTATAGAGTACTCTTGTTAAATACAAAAGAGCAAATGATAAACAATAATTTAAAAAAAAAAAACAATGGGAGGGAAAAATAGAAAAACCTAAAGCTTGCTGTGTCACTGGTATTGGCACCCTTTACATTAATTTAGTATGGAAACACATTTTGACATGCCTGTGGTAAATCACAAAAGAGATTCACTTCTGATTAATTGTTGGTGCCCATGTGACATGAATTAGCCAATGAATGATGACTTCAGTGTTTTAAAAAGCTTTGTCCTTTGTCACAATGGTGAAGACAAAGGAGCTGTCTGAGGACATCATAACTGCTATTATTAGCAAACACAAGACTTCCAAATGGTATAAGACCATGTCCAAAGACCTTGGTATCCCAGTTTCA
This sequence comes from Phyllobates terribilis, assembly GCF_046119375.1. Taxonomy (NCBI): domain Eukaryota; kingdom Metazoa; phylum Chordata; class Amphibia; order Anura; family Dendrobatidae; genus Phyllobates; species Phyllobates terribilis. The sequence continues at coordinate 283,096,670 of NW_027362771.1, forward strand.
ACAGTGTGCAATGTTGTTAAGAAGTTTACCAAGCACGGAACCATCAAGAACCTCCCTGGACATGAGGGAAATAGGAAAATTGACAAGAGATGTCTTTGAATTTTGGTGCGAATGGTGGAAAAAACACCACGTCAAAAATCCAAAGACCTGTAGGCCAATCTGGAACAGTGTGGGGTCATGGTTTCAACAAGGACCATTTGCAGCACACTAAACCAAGCAGAGCTTTATGGGCGAAGGCCAAGGAAGAAACCATTGCTGAAGAAAAAACATAAAAAAGAAGGACTGATCTTTGCCAAAGAGTACCTTGAGAAACCACAATCCTTCTGGGAAAATGTTCTGTGGACAGATGAAACAAAAATAGAGCTTTTTGGCAATGCAAAGCAACAGTTTGTTTACAGACGGTGCAATGAAGCTTATAAGGAAAAGAAAACCTTACCAACAGTTAAGCATGGTGGAGAATCCATAATTCTGTGGGGTTGCTTTGCTGTGTCTGGTACTGGAGGCCTTGACCGTATCACAGGAATCATGAAATCAGAGAATTATCAAGAGATTTTAGAGCGAAATGTCCTACCCAGTGTAAGAAAACTTGGTTTGAGTCAAAGATCATGGGTCCTCCAGCAAGACAATGACCCAAAGCACACATCCAAAAGTACACAGAAATGGTTGAAAAAGAATAAAATTACTGTTTTAAAATGGCCAGCAATGAGTCCTGACCTCTATCCCATTGAAAATCTTTGCGGTGAGCTGAAATCTGCCATTGGAAAAAAGAATCCTGCAAGCATTCAAGAGCTTGAAAAAACTGCAAAAGAAGAGTGGGAGAAAATTTCAGCTGAGAAGTGCAAGAAGCTTATAGATGGCTACATGAAACGTTTGGAGACTGTCAGCAATGCCAAAGGGTGTGCAAACAAGTATTAATTAGGGGTGCCTTTAGTGCTGCACAGCCTTTTTATTCTGTTTTTTCTTTGAAATTGCAACATGGAAGTTGAAAACAATGTTTTATTGTTGTATTACTTTGGACCACTAATTTAAAAATCCTGAGGATATAACTTTGGTACATTCCTATTTACAGTACAGACCAAAAGTTTAGACAGATGACCTGGCCTCCACAGTCACCAGACCTGAACCCAATCGAGATGGTTTGGGGTGAGCTGGACCGCAGAGTGAAGGCAAAAGGGCCAACAAGTGCTAAGCATCTCTGGGAACTCCTTCAAGATTGTTGGAAGACCATTTCCGGTGACTACCTCTTTAAGCTCATCAAGAGAATGCCAAGAGTGTGCAAAGCAGTCATCAAAGCAAAAGGTGGCTACTTTGAAGAACCTAGAATATAAGACATATTTTCAGTTGTTTCACACTTTTTTGTTAAGTATATAATTCCACATGTGTTAATTCATAGTTTTGATGCCTTCAGTGTGAATGTACAATTTTCAAAGTCATGAAAATACAGAAAAATCTTTAAATGAGAAGGTGTGTCCAAACTTTTGGTCTGTACTGTATTTCTGAAGATATTGTGGGGTGGCAGTAATGGTGAGCAGCACTGTATGTCCCCTTGTAGCATTCTAAATCCTATATGGACATACAAGTTGCACCCCCTCCCCCGCTATGTAGTAATGTCACCCATCTTGGGCTCCTTCCTGGTATATATGCCCCCCATCCTGGTATATATATCCCCCATCCTGGTATATATGTCCCTCATCCTGGCTCCATCCTGGTGTGTGTGTATATACACTAATATATATATATATATATATATATATATATATATATATATTGTAGCATCGGCGTCTCTGCCCCCTACTAGGCAGAGACGTCGTTCCCCTCACCTCTCTGCTCCGTGCTCGGCGTCCTCCTCCCGCTCTGCTGGGTGCCCAAGCAAAGTTGTTTGCACTGTGTCTTCCTGTGGTTCAGCCCTCAGGTCCCGCTGCTAGCCTGACTTCTCGTCCTGCCTGCCAGCCTGTTATCCGCCAGTTACCTGCCTGTTACCTGCCTTGTCTGTCAGACCGCTCTCCTGGGAGCGTCCACCAGTTACCTGCCTGTCACCTGCCTCATCTGTCAGACCGCTCACCTGGGAGCGTCCACCAGTTACCTGCTTGTTACCTGCTGTCTCCGTCAGCCCGCTCACCTGGGAGCGCCCGCCAGTTACCTGTCAGTTATCCGCCTCGTCTGTCTGCCCGCTCTCCTGGGAGCACCTGCTTGCTTTCTACCAGCCTGCCTGGAGATCCTGCCGTCACTTGCTGTGACCTCCTGCCTGTCTACCCGGAGACTGTCCCCGTCACTTGCCTTGTCCACCTGCCTGTCTACCCAGAGACTGTCCCCGTCACTTGCCGTGACCACCTGCCTGTCTACCCAGAGACTGTCCCCGTCACTTGCCGTGACCACCTGCCTGCTTACCCAGAGACTGTCCCTGTCAGTGGTCGCTGACCGCTTCTCTAAGATGGCTCACTTCATTCCCCTGCCGGGTCTTCAATCTGCATCTGAGATGGCTAAGGACTTTATTCATCATATTTTCCATCTCCATGGTCTTCCTCTCCAAATCGTGTCCGATCGAGGGGTTCAGTTTACCTCTCGCTTCTGGAGAGCCATGTGTAAACTGCTGGGGGTCACCTTGGACTTCTCTTCTGCTTATCACCCACAGTCCAATGGTCAAGTAGAGCGGATCAACCAAATTTTAACCAGTTACCTCCGGCACTTTGTTAATGCCCACCATTCCGACTGGGTGGATCTTTTACCGTGGGCCGAATTCTCCTATAATAATCATGAGAGTGAATCCTCTTCCAAATCCCCGTTTTTTACAGTCTATGGTCAAAATCCCCGGATCCCGTTTCCCATCTCCACCTCCGTGGACAACCCGGCCGCGGAGTCTCTTGTTAGCAAATTTTCCTCCATTTGGGAGAGTACCAGATCCGCACTTCTTCAGTCCTCCGAGCGGATGAAGAAACAGGCTGACAAAAGACGTCTGGATCCGCCCCAATTCCGTCCTGGAGATAAAGTCTGGCTCTCGTCCAAATGTGTCCGGCTCAAGATTCCTTCCTACAAGTTAGGGCCCCGGTTCATCGGCCCACTGGAAGTTATCAAGCAAATCAACCCGGTGGCCTATAAATTGAAAATCCCGGCCAACTTGCGGATCCCCAACTCCTTCCATGTATCTCTCCTCAAACCCGTGGTACTTAACTCTTTTTCCAAGTCTACAGGTACGCCTCCTTCTCCGGTCTCCGCTGAAGACGTGTTTGAGGTAGAGAGCATTCTGACCATCAAGAGGGTAAGAGGAAAGACCTTTTTTCTAGTGGATTGGAAGGGGTTTGGTCCTGAGGAGAGAACATGGGAGCCCCGGGAGAACATCCATGCCCCGCTCATCCTTGATAAATTTCTCTCTGGCCTAAGAAAGGGGGGGCCTAAAGGGGGGGGTACTGTAGCATCGGCGTCTCTGCCCCCTGCTAGGCAGAGATGCCGTTCCCCTCACCTCTCTGCTCCGTGCTCGGCGTCCTCCTCCCGTGCTGCTGGCAGAGCGCGCTGCTTCCCAGGCACTGTGCTTCGGGCGCGCACGCGCGCGCTCCCTCTCTCTTAAAGGGGCCGCACGCGCCGTCCTAAGGAGTCCCCGGCCAATTGCCGGAGGATCTCCCATATATAAGGCACCTCCTCCAAAATGGAGGTGCCCAAGCAAAGTTGTTTGCACTGTGTCTTCCTGTGCTTCAGCCCTCAGGTCCCGCTGCTAGCCTGACTTCTCGTCCTGCCTGCCAGCCTGTTATCCACCAGTTACCTGCCTGTTACCTGCCTTATCTGTCAGACCGCTCACCTGGAAGCGTCCACCAGTTACCTGCCTGTCACCTGCCTCGTCTGTCAGACCGCTTACCTCGGAGCGTCCACCAGTTACCTGCCTGTTACCTGCTGTCTCCGTCAACCCGCTCACCTGGGAGCGCCCACCAGTTACCTGTCAGTTATCCGCCTCGTCTGTCTGCCCGCTCTCCTGGGAGCACCTGCTTGCTTTCTGCCAGCCTGCCCGGAGATCCTGCCGTCACTTGCCGTGACCTCCGGCCTGTCTACCCGGAGACTGTCCCCGTCACTTGCCGTGACCACCTGCCTGTCTACCCAGAGACTGTCCCCGTCACTTGCCGTGACCACCTGCCTGCTTACCCAGAGACTGTCCCCGTCACTTGCCGTGACCACCTGCCTGCTTACCCAGAGACTGTGCCCGTCACTTGCTGTGACTACCTGCTCGCCTTGCCTGGGAGTCACCCGTTTCCTTACAAGGACTTCCCCTTTGTATTGCAGCTCAAAGGTTCCACCTCCCGGTCCCGTTACATATATATATATATATATATATATATATATATATATATATATATATATATATATACACAATAGTGTTCAAAATAATAGCAGTCCAATATGACTAACCGGATTAGTCACTGTTTTTGGTATAAATTATATTACCACATGTCAAACAATTTACCAGTTGGTGCAGTAGATTCTAAGAAAACTAACAGACAGCATTCATGATCTGCATGTTTTTGAGTCTGTGTATTTGAATAATGAATTAAAAGGGGTGTGTTCAAAGTAATAGCAGTGTGGAGTTCAATTAGTGAGGTCAATCATTCTGTGAAGAAACAGGAGTGAATCAAGTGGCCCTTATTTAAGGATGAAACTAGCACCTGTTGTACATGCATTTCTCCTTGAAAGCCTGAGAAATATGGGTCGTTTGAGACATTGTTGTAGAAGAACAGCATACTTTGATTAAAAAGTTGATTGGAGAGAGTAAAACTTATAAAGAAGTGGAGACAATGATAGACTGTTGAGCTAAAATGATCACCAATGCTTTAAAATGGAAAGCAAAACCAAAGAGACGTGAAAGTAAACAGAAGACTACCATTCGAATGGAGCGATGAATAACCAGAATGGCAAAGTCTCAGACAATCATCAGCTCCAGGATGATCAAAGACAGTCTCAAGTTACCTGTGAGTACTGTGACAGTTAGAAGACGCATGTTTGAAGCTGATCTCTTAGCAAGAAGTCCCCGCAAAGTCCCACTGTTAAAAAAAGACATGTACTGAAGCAGATACAATTTACCAAAGAAAACATCAACTTGCCTAAAAAGAAATGGAGAAACACTTTGCGAACTGATGCAAGTAAAATTGTTCTTTTTTGGTCCAAGGGCCGCAGACAGTTCGTCAGACGACCCCCAAACTCTGCAATCAAGCCACAGTATACTCTGAAGACAGTGAAGCATGGTGGTGCAAGCATCATGACATGGGCATGTTTCTCTTACTATGCCGGACCTATTTACCACATACCAGGGATTATGGACCAGTTTTCATATATTAAAATACTTGAAGAGGTCATGTTGCCTTACGCTGAAGAGGATATGCCCTTGAAATGGGTGTTTAAACATGACAACGACCCTAAACACCCCAGTAAACAAGCAAAATCATGCTTCCAGTCCAACAAAATTGAGGTTATGGAGTGGCCAGCCCAATCCTATAGAACAGCCTTAATCCGATAGAACACTTGTGGGGTGACATAAAAAATGCCATTTCTGAGGCAAAGCCAGCAAATGCCAAAAAATTGTGGGATGTAGTCAAAGCATCCTGGGCTGGAATAACAGCTGACAAGTGCCAGAAGTTGGCTGACTCTATGCAACATAGATGTGAAGCAGTTCTAAAAATGCCAAATTCTCAAAAAAAGAGTACATATTGTGAGTTTGTAAAGACAAATACAGACACTATTTTTTAGAACAGCCTAATGTTCATGTTTTGTTATTTTCTGTAAAATAGTTAAAAATTATATACATTTCTCTTCATGTTTTGAATTAGAAAACAGTGTGCAATGTTCCAAATGCATGGAAATAAAAATTAGTATAAAGATTTTGTGCTTAACTCATGTTTTTGAACACACTGCTATTATTTTGAACACTACTTTATGTGTCCTTAATCCTGGTATAAATGTTCCCCTTCCTGGCCCCATCCTGGTATATATATCCCCAATTCCAAAATAAATAATTCTACTCGTTTTCCCTCCGCTCCCCTGCCGCACGGCGTCCTTTTCTGAAGCTGCCATCTGACTTCAGCATGCAAGCGACGGGAGCGCATGACATCACTGCCATGCACCCGTCACGTGCACGCCGAAATCAGCTACTGACCTCTGATTGCCCGGCAGCGTGTATTGCAGCGCACAGACCCAGCGGGTCTCTACACCGCAATACAGTTCAGCTGAATGTGCATCTGAGGACGCACATCCAGATGAAGTTTGCACAGGTGTTGGCGAGCCCCTCACCCACACGGGCCCGATGGCAACCTTGGACACTGCGATCGTTACGCCCCTGTACACAACTGACAGTAGGCTCAAACAGATTTACTGCAGAGCTTTAACTATACTTTTTTATGAGTAAAAATAGGCAGTGATTTTTTGTGATGTGATATTTATATGTACATCGTTTAGGCAGATCTGCTACCTGACACGACTATCCACACTTTAATTGCTGCTCTCGTTATCATTCTTCTATTTGGGTTACTGCTGTTTAGTGTCAACCAGGTGGTGGTGGAGGAATTTCTCTGTGTTTTTCATATGGTCCTTTAAAATCTAGAAATACCACCTCATAAGGTTCCTGAAGTTTGCAAAAGTATAACAAATGTGATCTGCTGCAAAATGTACAAATTACAAAGAGAACAAAATTAATACTGCAAATGTTTACATGATGAAATTCAACATAACGTACACCATGTAACCAATGATTTAAGTACAGAAGCTGGACATAAAATCATGTAATTGATCTCATAAAGTCTAGGATCCAAGACTCATGACGTCATTAGAGCCATAAAGAAACTTTATGAACGTTTACGAAAACATAACAGATTTTATGTGTAAAATAGAAAACGTCTCGTTATTCACATGACTTCTTCAAAGATGCTCCCCCAACAATCTAGTATTATAGCAATGCATTAACATAATTGAAAAATGCTAGGTGATTGCAAAATGCTAAAAAGGTTCAAATACATTGTCAGTTTTGGGTTTCTGATAGCTTCCATACCGCCATAAGAATTACGTGTACAAAATTGTATTTATCTGATTGCCCCTATATTACACAATTACATAGTATTACGGTATTTATTACACAGATATTTACAGACTATAGGAAAAAAAGAATTTACTATTAAAGAAGTAAGTGTTAAATAAAACTCTGTAAGGCGTCATTCATACATCTGTGTTACATGTATGGGTTGCATCTCTTTTTTCACAGATATTTAGCCTCAATGGTTAATAGCAATATTGGTCAATAACCACAATAGTGAAAAGCAACCATGGCACCTGAAAGGTTTTACAGACGAAGGGGACTCCACCAGAAAGCCCATCCGTGCCCCATGCAACTTGAGTACAAATTGGTTACTATAGCAGTAAAAAACCTAACCCTGGTCTGCCATGTGCAATGCATCAGGCCGTGCCAAGACTCGCCTATCAGGCCATGCCATGACTAGTAATAAGAGTCATATTGCACTGTGCTACTTATGTAGTTCAGTGTATTATTTAAGTGATTAAGCAATAGCATGTTCACATCCCCTTGTGGGACTAACCAGTGATGTATATAAAGTGCTCTAAAAATATAAAAATCCAAGTAAAAGCAAAAAAAACCTTTCCTCAACACGATCCTCTAATTTAAGAAAAAATATTATTCAAAATTAATAATTATTTAGTACATATATACACAGTTAAAATGCAACGTGTCCTGCAAATTTTGAAAGAAAAATAATAAAGTTATGGCTGCAAAGAATACTGCTTTCATAAGGGGTTAAAAGGATTGCTCCACAGGGTTAACTCCTTTTTATTTTTTCTACATTTTCCCAGTTGTTACCTGATTGTGTCTTAAGTAAAATTTGCTCACGCCCCTGGCCACACCTCAATCCACGCCCATTTGTCACTTCTTTCTACCCTGGCAGGAGGAGTTGTCAGAGTGGGGTGGCAGTGAGGGACATTCAGCAGACGCCCGAGAGTGCAGAGCTTATACCCAAACCCGGGACCACTGTATTCGGGACAGTGGGGACTAGAGATGAGAAGATCGATTGACGGGACGCTGGTCCAGGTCAGTGATACCTGGTGGTTGGATAGGAGGCCATGAATCTCTTTCCTTCTGGTGTTCCTCACCACGGCTTTTAATTAGCCAGCGCTGGCACAACGTCATCTGTACTTCATACTCATCTCTAGTTGGGATCTATGGATTTATTTTTTGTTCATTAATTCACAGTTGTAGCAGCCAGAACTTTCTCATCTTTATGTAGCTTCACTATATGACGTCTGACTTTTTGGTGTCTGTAAGACCGTGTTCACACATAGCGTAAATGCTGTTTTTTGCTCTCCGCAGGTGTCCGCACCAAACTACACAATAGCATTTTTCTCTGGTTATTGCATCCTTGCTGCATTTTTATGCCTTTTTCTCATTATTTGATGCGTTTTTAGTGCAGATGTGAAGCCGCGTTTCTAATGTGCTTTTTAAAGTTCAGAAAAGTTTTGATTCTGCACTTAAAAAAGTAACTGCCGTTTTTACATGCATTTTTTTCTTAGGCTCCACACAGTTCAGCAGCATCTTTAGAAGCACAGCAGGTGCAGTTTTCGTATCCACTTTGCTTGGACAGTTAAACACAGCAGAATTCTGTGCACAAAAATCAGCAGAAAATATGCAGCATTTACGCTACATGTGAACACGACCTAAATATCCAAACAAAGTGAATGTGATTTCACGAAAATTCTGCCCTCGGTGCGTCTAATGACACTGCTGAACTGTGAAGTTTTGGTGCTTTTTTTCTAGAGGCTTCTATGTAGAGCCTGAAAAAAACACAAGAGAAAAAAAATGCCGTTGCATTTTTAACTGAAGAATCAAAGATTTTCTGTAGTATTTAAAGAATGCATTGGAAATGCAGATTTACATCTGCACCAAAAATGCATCAAATAATGAGGAAACGCATAAAAGAAAGGCAGCAAGCACACAATCAGAGAAGGTTTTTATTGTGTCATATGGTGCAAACACCTGCAGAAAAAAACGCAGTCGAAAAAATGCAGTCTTTATGCTACGTGTGAACACGGCCTCAGTTTTACATTTTTATTACTTTTTATGGGTTTAATAGAGAAAAAATATCTATCACACCATTTTTTATGCCCTTTACCGATCCCCATAAATAATCTGATCGGTGTTTTGTACGGGTCATTATGATTACAGGGACAATAAATATATCTGCTATTTACTGATTAGTGGTGTTCATTATGTTATAAAAAAAAAGTGAATTAAAAATTACATTATTGTAATTGTTTTTCATTATTTTTTAGCAATTTTATAGGAAGAAAAAAATATTTTATTCTCCCTCTAGAATACAAATACATAGTGTGGAGACACGGGGGTCTTCCGTGGGCAGAATACTACAACACAGGGTGAGGGTAAAACAGCGTGACAATACTTTATTGAACCATCAAACAAGCAATAAACATATAGAACAGTCCCAGCAAATACCCAAGATGGTACAAAATTACAGAGTCTCACCCCTCCGCTGTCTCACAGGGATTAAAGCCGATTTGACTTTGGGGCTTTTAGGGCCGACCACCCCCGCCAGTGGCACCCCGCTTTTGGCGGCATACATAGAGAGGAGGCAACGACAAGCTTAGGAAACTCATGAAAAGAAGAACAGCACTCCTTATATAAGAGGTGCATGGATAGGGTCCCAAACCGTATAATACAAAAACTTGTGGAATCCGGCACTCAATAGAAGAATTTTATTTTGGATCAAAGAATAGTGTATAAAATATTAATTGACGTTTCAGTCTGTGGGACCTTCTTCAGATTATACATTGAAATAACAAAATATATACATATATTTAAATACATAATCAATGAACATAGCTAATAATCAATGATTCAGAGGACATCATACAAGAAAAATAATAAAAATAAAAAAAGATACACCGCATAAATAGGTACGCAGACCTGTACACAAGAATGTCTAGAGAGGTGCAGCAAACAGCATAAATACCTAGCGATATATAATTTCATAACATGCATGGAATTAAGATCCCGGCTGATCACAATTCAAATAGCAGCCTGTCAAAGAAAAGGAGAATGTATAAGATATATTGAACAGGGTTATTATGTAAATAACCCTGACAATCTAATACAAGAGCTATTTTGTATGTCACATAGACCAGATTAATATGGAAAGGTAAAAACAAAAGTACAAACAAAAAATCAAATTCTAGAGAGCTGATAGAGAGTGTATATAGTATAGACCAAAAGTTTGGACACACCTTCTCATTAAAATATTTTTCTGTATTTTCATGACTATGAAAATTGTACATTCACACTGAAGGCATCAAAACTATGAATTAACACATGTGGAATTATATACTTAACAAAAAAGTGTGAAACAACTGAAAATATGTCTTATATTCTAGGTTCTTCAAAGTAGCCACCTTTTGCTTTGATGACCGCTTTGCACACTCTTGGCATTCTCTTGATGAGCTTCAAGAGGTAGTCACCAGAAATGGTTTTCACTTCACAGGTGTGCCCTGTCAGGTTTAATAAGTGGGATTTCTTGCCTTATAAATGCGGTTGGGACCATCAGTTGTGTTGTGCAGAAGTCAGGTGGATACACAGCTGATAGTCCTACTTAGCTGCAAATTCTAAGTCATGAAAATACAGAAAAATCTTTAAATGAGAATATGTGTCCAAACTTTTGATCTATACTGTATATCCGTTGACAACAAGAGTTCCATCATAGGAAAGCCGATATCCCCATATCCATAGTACATCACATGTAGACATTTCATAGGAAATTAGAGATAACCAAGGTTCCACGGTTTACTACCAAATCCCTGTGCATAGTACATTATAGAACAAGGTGTATGAATCTTACCCCATAATCCTGGGCTACAGTTGTGCTCAAAAGTTTACATACCCCGGCAGAATTTTTGCTATCTTGGCCTTGTTTCAGAGAATGTGAATGATAACAAAAAACATTTTCTCCACTCATTGTTATTGGTTGGGTGAAGCCATTTATTATCGAACTACTGTGTTTTCTCTTTTTAAATCTTAATGACAACCATAAATATCCAAATGACCCTGATCAAAAGTTCACATACCCCAGTTCTTAATACCATGTATTGCCCCCTTTAACATCAATGACAGCTTGAAGTCTTTTGTGGTATTGTGGTAGTTGTGGATGTAGTTACTAAGGCTGCGTGCCCACGTTGCGGATTACAAGCGTATATGCTGCGGAATTTCCGCAGCGTAAACGCTTGTAAAACGCATGTATATCCGCACCCCATGGTCCCCAATGGCATTCCGCAATGTCAATGCCCATGCTGCGGATTTTTCCGCAGCGTACATGCTGCGGTCAAAAATCCGCAGCATGTTCATTAATTTTGCGTTTCCGCATGCGGAATCAATGTGCGGATGGTACCCAAGTCTGGAGGAGAGGAGACTCTCCTCCAGACCTGGGTACCAAAGAACCTGTAAAAAAAAGAATAAAATAAAGTTTATACTTATCTTCTGATGTTTTCCCTCCGTCGCGCTGTTGTGTGAAGGAGCTGCCACGTCATTGAGTCATGTGACCCATCGCATGACTCAATGACGTCACCGCAGGTCCTGCACACAACAGCGTGAGCCGCTCAAGACTCCGGACGGGGCAGAGAATGCATCGGAAGGTGAGTATAAACTTTATTTTTTTATTTTTTACCATTCTGATTCTTTTTTTTTAACTATTACTTGGTCACACTATATAAATCCATGCCGGTTGCATGGATTTATATAGTGTGAACAAGTTGTCAAGCACTTTTCCAAATGATGCTTAAATCACTTGGAGAAGTGCTTGATAACCCGCATGCGGAAATGCATGCAAAGACGCTGCAAAGGCGCCTCACAAACGCTTCTACCTGGCGGGAAAACCGCATGTAAAATCCGCATGCGATTTTTTCCGCCAGGGAGAAGCGTAAAAAATATGCTTCATTTCCGCAACGTGGGCACATAGCCTAAAGGTAACATCCTCACCTGTGACCTGTTTACTTGTAATCAGTGTGTGTGCATAAAAGCTGAGTGAGTTTCTGGGACCCAGACAGACTCTTGCATCTTTCATTCAGCCACTGTCGTTTCTGGATTGTGAGTCATGGGGAAAGCAAAATAATTGTCAACGGATCTACAGGAAAAGGTAGTTGAACTGTATAACACTGGAAAGGGATGCAAAAGATATCCAAGGAATTGATTATGCCAGTCAGCAGCGTTCAAACTGTGATTAAAAAATGGAAAATCAGGGGCTCTGTAAAAACCAAACCATGGTCAGGTAGACCAACAAAAATTTCGGCCACAACTGCCAGGAAAATTGTTCGGGATGCAAAGAAAAACCCACAAATAACATCAGCTGAAATTCAGGACTCTCTGAAAACTAGATGTGTGGCTGTTTCAAGATGCGCAATAAGGAGCCACTTGAAGAAAAATGGGCTGCGTGGTTGAGTCGCCAGAAGACAGCCATTACTGCACAAATGCCACAAAGTATCTCGCCTACAATACGCCAAACAGAACAGAGATAAGCCTCAAAACTTCTGGAACAAGGTAATTTGGAGTGATGAGACTAAAATTGAACTTTTTGGACACAACCATAAAGGGTTACATTTGGAGAGAGGTCAACAAGGCCTATGATGAAAGGAACACCATTCCTACAGTAAAACACGGAAATGGATCGCTGATGTTTTGGGGATGTGTGAGCTACAAAGGCACAGGGAACGTGATAAAAGGAAAGATGAATGCAGCACGTTATCAGCAAATACTGGAGGCAAATTTGCACTCATCATCCCGGAAGCTGCGCATGGGACGTACTTGGACGTTCCAACATGATAACGATCCAAAACACAAGGCCAAGTCGACCTGTCATTGGCTACAGCAGAACAAAGTGAAGGTTCTGGAGTGGCCATCTCAGTCTCCTTGACCTCAATATCATTGAGCCACTCTGGGGAGATCTCAAGCGCGCAGTTCATGCTATACAGCCCAGGAGTTTACAGGAACTGAAGGCTTTTTGCCAAGAAGAATGGGCAGCTTTACTATCTGAGAAAATAAAGAACCTCATCAACAACTACCACAAAAGACTTCAAGCTGTCATTGATGTTAAAGGGGGCAATACATGGTATTAAGAACTGGGGTATGTGAACTTTTGATCAGGGTCATTTGGATATTTATGGTTGTCATTAAGATTTAAAAAGAGAAAACACAGTAGTTTGACAATAAATGGCTTCACCCAACCAATAACCATGAGTGGAGAAAAAGTTTTTTGTTATCATTCATATTCTCTGAAACAAGGCCAAGATAGCAAAAATTCTGCCGGGGTATGTAAACTTTTGAGCACAACTGTATATGCCTGGTGCAGTGGCTTAAAGGTGACCTGCGTTGCAGTGGTAGCTATGGCCTGTGATCCCTGACGTCTTTGTGGGAAGATTAAATAGGAGCAAGCTTAGGAAGCTGACAGTCCATTGAGGTACGTGACCAGGTGACCGGAGGATCCCAAACTGGCCTCTCCGAACTTCTCCATGGGGGCCAGGTGACCGGAGGGTCCCAACCTGGCTTCTTTAAACATATCCTTGGGTTCCAGGTGACCGGAGGATCCCAATCTGGCTACCCCAAACATATCCATGGGTTCCAGGTTACCGGAGGTCCCAACCTGGAGACCCCAAACATCTCCATGGGACCAGGTGACCAAAGAGTCCCAACCTGGTTTCCTCAAATGTATCCCTGGTTTCCAGTGATGGTCAATGGAGCAAATCTGTGTTCTTCCAGCTGGGGCCATGGTCCCCTAAGCTGACATCCTGTAGAGTCAAATCTGTGACCATCTTGATGGAGACATGTGTCATGGTTGCTGTTCTGAAGAGTCTCTCTTAGCTGTGATTTTGTAAATTCCCTCTCAGAAGTATAGGGGTCCTTTTTATATCCACATCTGTGGCTCATATCATCATCCACAGGTCAGAGGGTAGGTGGGATGTGTTTAACTCTCATTATTTGAGCATTTAATCGATCTGCATAGTTTGTCCTTCTCTGTTTTGCAGGTCAACAAGCCACAGGGCCCACACAATGGTCAATCAACATATTTAGCAAACATCCATTGTCCAATGACCCTGCGTCCCTTTCTTGCAAAGTTAAAATTCAATAAGTTGCAGTAAATATCAACTCAAGTGTTAGCATCCAGGCTTATACAAACAATAATCTGTGTTTCTTGACCAAAGATTTGCAAAGAAAAACACATAAATTGAAAAGTCTCCTCTTAACAGTTGTTGAAGAGATATGTCTGCTGCTAGAACTCTGTGTGGCATTGACCTGGTCTCTAATCTGAGTTGCTGTTAACCTGTGATTTCTGAGAGAGGTGACTCTTGGTCTTCCTTTCCTGGGGCGGTCCTCATGTGAGCCAGTTTCTTTGCAGCGCTTGATGGATTTTGCAACTGCACTTGGGGACACTTTCAAAGTTTGCCCAATTTTTCGGACTGACTGACCTTCATTTCTTAAAGTAATGATGGCCACTCGTTTTTCCTTACTTAGCTGCTTTTTTCTTGCCATAATACAAAATCTAACAGTCTATTCAGTAGGACTATCAGCTGTGTATCCACCAGACTTCTGCACAACACAACTGATGGTCCCAACCCATTTATAAGGCAAGAAATCCCACTTATTAAACCTGACAGGGCACACCTGTGAAGTGAAAACCATTTCCGGTGACTACCTCTTGAAGCTCATCAAGAGAATGCCAAGAGTGTGCAAAGCAGTCACCAAAGCAAAAGGTGGCTACTTTGAAGAACCTAGAATATAAGACATATTTTCAGTTGTTTCACACTTTTTTGTTAAGTATATAATTCCACATGTGTTAATTCATAGTTTTGATGCCTTCAGTGTGAATGTACAATTTTCATAGTCATGAAAATACAGAAAAATCTTTAAATGAGAAGGTGTGTCCAAACTTTTGGTCTGTACTGTATCTATGTACGAGTATTATCTGTCTATTGGGTTAGAGGCTGCTGTGAAGCTCAAGTATAAAAAATGGCTGGGAGCTATGATTCAGCTACTCAGTTTTTAATCACGTGATGTCATAAGCCTGATGAAAAACAGAAAAATTAACTGGGTAGAATGGCAAAATGAGCAATTGTAAGTAAACAGTGCTATATAATATGATGACTGAAATATATTAAGAGGATGAAAACTTTGATGGGAGTGCTTCTTTAATGGGGCGACCATGGACTGTAATACATAGTCCCCTCAAGTCCACCAGAGCTCTTTATATAGTGACTAATGAAAAGGAGGCCCTCAGTGTTGTCTGCAGATAGGAGAACCCTTTCAGAATGATGGTAAGGGCTTTGGTTACTAAAATTTTAGATACATTTTATAACTAAACTCTATATACTTACTGTATATTTCATTATACATATTTTTCGGGGTACTCCTATCTGTTATCCTACGTATGTAATTCAAATAACGAACTGTTTATTCAGGTATATTTCATAAGTCTTTTTCATGTATCACTGATCAAAGCACACAACTTTCCAGGCATAGGTCTCATAAGCTAAGTAGAGCTCATTACATTGTAGATGAAAAGATTTATTTCAGCTTTTATGTTTCATTTTAATTCCCCTTAATGATTGTTAATAACTAAATTCTATTTTCCCGGCTAAATAATATCTCATAGCTGGAAGGGGTAAGACTTTTCTATATAATTGGTGGAGTCATACAATCTGCAAAATTAATTGTGTGCAAAATAGAAGAAAGAAGAAAATGGAAGAAGAAATAGAGGTTTCCCAGTTAAAGCTACTTGGTAATGTAAACATAGTGAATAGTACTGGCTTTGCATATCATCAACCGGTTGGCAGGGGAGCAACTAAAATTGTAGTTTATGGAATCCGGGAAATTTTGTAGATTGTAAGACAAACTGTACACTTTAACATGCAAATCATATGGGTGAGAGGCTTGACTAGATATAACCAGTGGTTGTGGCATTATAGCATTTGTAAATTATTTAGAAAATATTTCTATTTCTTAATTGTACTTATTGCACTTGGTACAAGGCTATGTTCATATGCAGAGTTTTTGCAGCTGTTCTTGCTGTGTTTTTTAGGGCTCTTTCACACATCCTGATATCTCCAGTACTGGAAAAAACAGTAACGGAAATATCCGTGTCCATGTGTTAAATATATGTGGCAACCATGTGCAGTCTGTGTGCCACATCAGCATACGTACCGGAGCCTGAGAAAAGCCAGCACAGTTGGCGCTGTTCCCAGGCTGTTCCCCTTCGTGCTGAAGGCAGCTCACATCATTGTCTCCTGCTCTCCCTGCAATCAGGCTAATAACCTCAGCCCTCAGCGGCCCCATAAATGATGCATCAATAAGATCTTCCCACTTGACCTGGTGTGATGGCAATTGGATTAATAGGGTCGGGTTGATGTCAGCCTTGTATTGGCAGCTAAAATGAAGCCCAGGGGTTAGCAATGGAGAGGCGTCTATAAGACGTCCTCATTACTAACCCCATAGTAAAAGTTTATAAATAAACACACACCCTGACAAAAATCCTTTATTTGAAATACAAGTCCACACCACGTTTTGCACATTTATTTAAAAATAAAAAACACAGTTATACTCACTTAACATCTTATCCTCTGAAGCCATTGTCCCTGGTAAAAAAAACTAAAATAAAAAAGCAAATTTATACTCACCTAACACCTAATCCCAGAAGTCATTGTCCCCTGTAAAAAAAACAAAATATCAATATCCCTCACCTGTTCGAAGTGGAAAGTATCCATAGTGTTCCAAGCCGTAATCCAGCTGTGCAACATGTGCTCTTCAGTGCCATCAATGGTAGCATGAGGCGACCGCTCATGCTGAAGAGCAGGGGAGAATGACTTTCTGCAGCGAGAGCGAGCCCATGAACTGCGGTGACCTCAGTGAGATCATTGCAGTTCACCTTGAGAAATTTCTCACAGTGTTGTGCTTCACTCATTGAGTTCACCACAGTTCACTGTGAACTTAGTTCACTCAGTTCATGGTGAATTGCGATGAACTCAGTGAGCTCAGTGCAACAGCGTGAGAGGAGACATAGAATTTGATAACATTAGGTCATCATATTGAATAAGTTGTCATTAGTCTTGAGAGCAAGTGCTCGCTTGAGTTTGCATTGGGTACTCGGGTGCTCGAGTGACATGGTCGAGTCCCCGTCCCGGTTGTTTCACGGTTGATAGACACCCAAAAAAAAAAGTGGGGATTGCCCATGGCAGGCAATCCCGGCGTGTTTTTTTTTACTGTACAACAGTTCCGAAACATGTGGGACGGAGACTCGAGCATATCACTCGGACACACGCGATATTCGGTGCATACCCAAGAACCCGATGCAAACTCAAGTAGCGAGCACTTGTGCTCAACACTAATTGCTATATAGGCATCATTTTTTTTCTTTACTTTTGAAAAAATCCCAACCCCAACATAACCCTAACCCCAACCCAAATACAACACTAATCCTAACGCTAACACTAACTCTTACCATACCCTTAACTGTAACCCTAATCCTAACCCTAACACAACCCTAACCCTAACCCTAACCCTAGAGTTTATTTTTTATGCTGTTCCTCGTGTGGTGTAAGTGATTAGACGACTTTATTCTTCGGGTCGGTGCGATTACAGTGATACTAGATTCATATCGGGTTTTTATGTCTGGCAGCTGTCACACACTAAAAGACACTTTTTTTGCAAAGACTAGTTTTTGCAATAATTTTTCCATATTTCGGCCAACAAAGTCATGTAAGGGCTTGATTTTTGCGGGACAAGTTGACATTTTTATTGGTACCATTTTTGGGCAAATTACATTTTTGATCGCTTTCTATTCTGATTTTTGGTTGGCAGAATAAACAAAAACCAACAATTCAGGAATTGTTTTTTTTTTTTTTTTTTTATGCCGTACCGCGTGTGGTAAAATTGGTAAGGTAGCTTTATTCTTCAGGTCGGCACGTTTACAGTGTTACTACATTTATATAGTTTTTTATGTTTTGGAACTTTTATAGAATAAAAACTATTTTATAGAAAAAAATAGATTTTTTTTGCATCACTTTATTCTGAGAGCTATAACTTTTTTATTTTTTGGCTGACGGAGCTGTATGGCAGCTTGTTTTTGTGGACAAGATGACATTTTCAGCGATACCATTTTTATTTACATTCATCTTTTTTATTGCGTTTTATTCCACTTTTTGTTTAAAGCATTGTTTTTTGATTTGTTTTTTTATTTTTATTTTTTACCGTGTTCACTAAAGGGGTTAACTAGTGGGACAGTTTTATAGGTCAGGTCATTCTGGACCCGGGGATACCAAATATGTGTACTTTTATTGTTTTATCTTCATAATAATATTTATTTATGGGTACAGTATATTTTTATTTTTTGGATTATTTTTTTCTTTTATTTTTAAATATTATTAGAATTTTCTTTTCATTTTTTTTTCACTTTCTGCCACTTTTTTTCACTTTTACACTTTGTCCCACTATGGGACTTTCATGATTGCTTGCATAGCATAGGGATGCAGCAGCATGCTATTCAGGCTGTCAGCCCTGATGACACAAGTTAGGTAGATCTTGCACTGCACATGATCTATCTAACTCCCTGATGCCTGGTGACCCAGATGTAGTCACGACGACATCAGGTCACCATGGCAACGATCGGGACCCCACACTGACAGAGCAGGGTCTCCGATCCAAGGTAAGAGGGGCGCTCTTACTTCTGCCTGCCCCGGAAATGCTGCGATCGACTTTGATCGCAGCATTTAGGGGGTTAATGCGCCGCTCCTGGCACATAATACTGGGTGTCAGCTGTAGGGGCCTCACTCCACTTGGTATCTGTTGAATTATGTAATGTCTTTATTGTCTGTACAAGTCCCCTCTGAAACGTAAAGTGCTGCGGAATATGTTCGCGCTATAGAAATAAAAAATATTATTATTATTGCTTGGAGGTGTGTGGCTAGACATTCGTTGTCTCCTAAAATTCCCACCATTTCTGAATAGAAATTGACAGTGAATCTTTCCCTTGCTTTTAAGAATAGTGTATGTGTGTATATATATATACACCATGGCTGCCACAGTAAGTATTCTAAAATCTGGGGTGGATGATTTGAGTCCCTCCTGACCGCGTAGTCTGCCTTTCCTTTAGATTGTCCATGTGTAATCACAAGCTCATTTCTTGGGTTCCCCTGACCCTCGGTAGAATCAGACTCACACAAAGAAGAAGCAGTTGATTTTCTTTCTCTTATGTTTTGTTGGATTTGTTTGTAATCAGTTCTGCTTAATATAGACACTCATTGAACAATTATTTTGCATGATGCATATGATATGTACAGTTGAAACCAGAAGTTTACATACACTATATAAAAAGACACATATGCATGTTTTTCCTCAATATCTGACATGAAATAAGAATAAACCTTTCCCATTTAAGGTCAGTTAAGATTACTATCATTTTTAATATTTGCCAAATGCCAGAATAATGAGAGAGAGAGAGAATGTTTTAAGGCATTTTTATTACTTACTGCAAAGTCAAAAGTTGACATACACTAAGATTACTGTGCCTTTAAACAATTCTGGACTGCCCATATGATGAGGTCATGTGTTTGGAAGATTCTTATAGGTTTTTTAACAACATCTGAGTTAATTAGAGACACACCTGTGGATGTTTTAATGCACATCTGAAACACACTGCTTCTTTGTGTAGCATCATGTGAAAGTCTAAAGATATCAGCCAAGATATCAGGAAAAGAATTGTGGACTTGCACAAGTCTGGCTCATCATTGAGTACAATTTTAAGATACCTGAAGGTGCCTCGTTCATCTGTACAAACAATTATACGCAAATACAAACAAGATGGAAATGTCCAGCCATCATACCGCTCAGAAGGAGACGGGTTCTGTGTCCCAGAGATGAACGTGACGCGTCCCCTGGGCCGTGTGTGGGGGAATACCCGGAGCCGGGTCTCTGTGTAATGTCAGGGGTTGTAGTCTCCATGGCGGCGACCCGGTCCCGTGGCTCAGGGTGGTCAAACCAGTGGCAGATCTGTTTATTTGGTTTTTAATGTTTGAATGTCCGACAACGCCACCCGTGGATTGCGGTCACTGAGAACCGCCGCTGCGGGGCAGACCGCTGAGGCTGATGTTGTGTGCGCAGCAGAGGGTAGTATAACTCCCCACGGGAGGAGTATAGCCTCAGGGCAGCATGTGTAGACGGTGAGGGTTGTGGTGCATGGGCGCAGCAGAAATGACTCCGAGTCCGTGCAGTGCAGTTCAGGGTCTTTACTGTTGGTAATGAAGAAGGCCCTGCCGGGAGTGCTGGCTAACATTAGAGGCCTGGTCAGTCTGTGAGCGAACAAGAGTCCCCCTGGCCAGGTGGAGGTGTAGGCCTTCCCGTCTGACTGCACTCTTCCTGGCTACCCTGCTGTAGTCGTGTAGTAGCCCACGTCCCTGAGTGTACCGTATGGTGCTCACCCGTATGGCTGGTGACTTGGGGCCTTTGGTACCTTCCGCTCCTCGATGGCGGTGCCGGTCCCTTGCGTGTGACTGAGCCTCCGGGCTTTCTATGGCCAGAGGACCTGAAATCCCCTGCCAGGTGGTTTCTGCTGCTGGATGTGGATATCCTCACAGCCTCGGACTCCGGTGTCCGGTTCTCTGCGTCTTCTGCCAGGATGAGCTCTATCAGCTCCAATCCCTGGCCTTCAGCTCCTGTCTCCTACAGAGCTCCTCGCTGCTCCTCTGTCCCTTCCTCTGGAACTAACTAACCCCACCCCAGATCCAGTTTATAAAGGGCAGGTTCCTCCCCTCCCTGGACTGGGGCAGGAGGCATTGCATGCAATAGTGCTACTGGCAAGGAAAACCCATGCTCGCTCTCAGACATGGTATTTCTACCACTGTTGCAACCAGACCCCTGGGGTGCCACAAACGTGCTTTGGTCCGACATGTGCATATCAACCTAAGGACAAAAGAAAAAGACCTGGTGAAGACGATCGCGGAAGCTGGTAAGATTGTGTCAATAACCACAGTGAAACGAGTACTGTATCAACATGGGCTGAAAGGCTACTCTGCCAGGAAGAAGCCATTATTCCGAAAGAAACCTAAAAAAGCCAGATTAATGTTTGCAAATGCACACAGGAACAAAGACCTTAATTTTTGGAGACATGTCCTGTAGTCTGATGATACTAAAATTGAACTTTTTGTGCATAATGACCATCGTTACATTTGGAGGAAAAAAGGGAAAAGCTTGGAAGTTTAAGAACACCATCCCAACTGTGAAACAAGTGGATGGCAGCATCATGTTGTGGAGTTGTTTTGCTGCAGCAGGGACTGGTGCACTTGACAAAATAGATGGCATCACGAGAAAAGAAGATTATGTGGCAATACTGAAGCAACATCTCAAGACATCAGCCAGGTAGTTAAAGCTTGGGCGGAAATCGTTCTTCCAAATGGACAATGAAGCATACTGCCAAAATGGTAACAAAATGGCTTAAGGATAACAAAGCCAATGTTTTGGAGTGGCCATCACAAAGCCCTGATCTCAATCCTATTGAAAATGTATTGACAAAGCTGAAAAGGCAGGTGCGAGCAAGGCGACCTACAAACCTGGATCAGTTACACCAGTTTTGTCAGGAGGAATGGGCCCAAATTCTGACCAACTATTTTGAGATGCTTGTGGAAGGATATCCCAAATGTTTGACCCAAGTCATTCAGTTTAAGAGCAATGGTACCAAATACTAATGAAATGTATGTAAACTTTTGACTTTGCAGTAAGTAATAAAAATGCCTTAAAACATTCTCTTTCTCATTATTCTGGCATTTGGCAAATATTAAAAATTATGGTAATCCTAATTGACCTAAAACGGGAAAGGTTTATTCTGATTTCATGTCAGATATTGCGAAAAACATCCATATGTGTCTTTTTATATAGTGTATGTAAACTTCTGGTTTCAAATGTAGGTATATTGAGTATCTCCTTCTTTGTATATAAATCCATCATAGTGGTATACTGAATGCTTAGGATTGTGTCTTCATGTGCTGTACTGTGCTGTATACTTTATCCTGTAATTGCTTAATAAATGTTATCTTTTTTTTAAAAAAATTACATGTTCACTGCTATCTCATTGGTAATCAGTTATTACATGCAATAAATTCTAAGCAATCTCCAAATTATAGAGATACTCAATAGAGAGTGAAACTGGACTCTTCTGCTTTGAATCTGATAATGCAAACCTCATTCAAGGTCTTGATACATTGCATGAATTACTTAAAGGAGTTTTCTATTTTCAGGAAAGTGAGCCCCAAACTCTGTAAAATAGCTAAAATAACAAAGTCAGCAAGTACTCAACCTCCCTGGGTTCAGCACCAGCTCCCAGTCGTAGCTCCCTTCTCGTAGTCTTGACTGTAGTAGCAAGATTATGTCAACCGTGTGCTCTAGTCAGTCACTGAACTCAGAGGTGGTATGTCCTTAAAGAAGTTGTCCGCTACTTAGACAGCTCCATGTCATACCCCACGCTTTGCCCTGCTAAAATAAAAAAGCCTATACTCACTTCCCGCCTTTCTCGCGGTGTCGACACTCGCTCTCCCCGGTGCACCTGTGCTGGTGTTGTGACACGTGACGCCGGCGCCCAATCAGCACTGGCATCACTGTCCCCGCCTCCTGTCGAATTGAACATGAAGAGGAAGTCAGAGATCAGCTGCAGCCTGGACTTCCTCTTCATGTTTGATTTGTTTGAAGGCGGGGACAGTGACGCCAGTGTTGATTAGGACTGTACGAAAGCCCCGGGACCGCATGTGCTGACACAGCTGGAACGGCGCCAGCACAGGAGGTGAGTATAAGCTTTTTTATTTTATCGGGGTCAAACATTTAGATCAAGAAGGGGTTGTCCTAGTAGTGGACAACCCCTTTAACATTGGCAAAGCTGAGAACTCGGTGATTAGCCAGAGCAATGACCCACGCTGTAGACGTGACTTCACCACTGCAGCAAAACCATGGAGAGTACAGTCATGGCCAAAAGTTTTGAGAATGACACCAAAATTATATTTTCACATGATCTGCTGGCCTCTGGTTTTTATTAGTGTTTGTCTGATGTTTATATCACATACAGAAATATAATTGCAATCATATTATGAGTACCAATAGGTTATATTGACAGTTAGAATGAGTTAATGCAGCAAGTCAATATATGCAGTGTTGCCCCTTCTTCTTCAAGACCTCTGTAATTCTCCCTGGCATGCTCTCAATCAACTTTTGGACCAAATCCTGACTAATAGCAGTCCATTCTTGCATAATCAATGCTTGCATTTTGCCAGAATTTGTTGGTTTTTGTTTGTCCACCCGTCTCTTGATGATTTACCACAAGTTCTCAATGGGATTAAGATCTGGGGAGTTTCCAGGCCATGGACCCAAAATCTCTATGTTTTGTTCCATGAGCCATTTAGTTATCACCTTTGCTTTATGGCAAGGTGCTCCATCATGCTGGAAAAGGCATTGTTGGGCGCCAAACTGCTCTTGGACGGTTGGGAGAAGTTGCTCTTGGAGGACATTCTGGTACCATTCTTTATTCATGGCTGTGTTTTTAGGCAAGACTGTGAGTGAGCCGATTCCCTTGGCTGAGAAGCAACCCCACACATGAATGGTTTCAGGATGCTTTACAGTTGGCATGAGAGAAGACTGGTGGTAGCGCTCACCTCTTCTTCTCCGAATAAGCTGTTTTCCAGATGTCCCAAACAATCGAAAAGGGGATTCATCAGAGAAAATGACTTTGCCCCAGTCCTCAGCAGTCCACTCCCTGTACTTTTTGCAGAATATCAGTCGGTCCCTGATGTTTTTTCTGGAGAGAAGTGGCTTCTTTGCTGCCCTCCTTGAAACCAGCCCTTGCTCAAAGAGTCTCCGCCTCACAGTGCGTGCAGAAGCACTCACACCAGCCTGCTGCCATTCCTGAGCAAGCTCGGCACTGCTGGTAGTCCGATCCCGCAGCTGAAACAGTTTTAAGATACGGTCCTGGCGCTTTCTGGTCTTTCTTGGGCGCCCTGGAGCCTTTTTGACAACAATGGAAGCTCTCTCCTTGAAGTTCTTGATGATGTGATAGATTGTTGACTGAGGTGCAATCTTTGTAGCAGCGATACCCTTCCCTGTTAGGCCATTTTTGTGCAGTGCAATGATGGCTGCACGTGTTTCTTTAGAGATAACCTTGGTTAACTGAAGAGAAACAATGATACCAAGAACCAGCCTCCTTTTAAAGTGTCCAGTGATGTCATTCTTACTTAATCATGACTAATTGATCGCCAGCCCTGTCCTCATCAACACCCACACCTGTGTTAATGGATCAATCACTAAAACGATGTTAGCTGCTCCTTTTAAGGCAGGACTGCAATGATGTTGAAATGTGTTTTGGGGGTTAAAGTTCATTTTCTGGGCAAATATTGACTTTGCAAGTACAGTAATTGCTGTTAAGCTGATCACTCTTTGACATTCAAGAGTATATGCAAATTGCCATTACAAAAAATGAAGCAGTAAACTTTGGAAAAATTACTATTTGTCTCATTCTCAATACTTTTGGCCATGACTGTAGAGCAGCTGAGGGGAGCTAGCACTGGACCCAGGAAGCGCGGTGTATCTGCTGACTTTGTTATTTTAGGTAGTGTATAGAGTTTGGGCCCCACTTTCCTGAAAGTAGACAACTCCTTTAAAATGTTCTGCCATTGCTTGGGAATTCATGAGCACAAATACAGGATACAGGTAAAGGTTATATATTTTTAATGGAGCGGCAGATGCAGGTAGCTCTGATATTGTAAAACTTCAACATAAATTCCTATTTAAGGTTACCAACCAATTATGGGACTGATTACCAACTTTTTTTTATCATCGGTCAACATCTGAAAAATATTTTTACTTTTAGAGCCCATTTAGATGAGCTGACTATGGCTGTTAAATGACTGACAATTTGCTATGTACAAGCAATCCTCGGTTGTTAATTATATACTTAGACAATTCTATGAACACATGCGCACAGAACGATTGTTAATATGATCATTCTGTGAACTCAGAATATCATCATTATAGGCAAAAAAGGAGAGAACAGGGCGCAATGGGTGACTCAGTAATGCAATTTGTAGAGGGGTGTGGGAATGGCTACTAACCTTATGGAGTTGTGCACCTCTGCACAACCCCAGTGTAAAGCTCCACAAGCTCTGCTCTGTTGGTGGCTGTCATCTGCTTTCAGCGGCGTTCACAGATCCTGTTCTCACGGTGGTGGGTCACGTGATCAGGTTAGTTGCGCATACCGCCGAGATGGACGCCCAGCTTCACCACCACTCCCGGCAGTGTTCCGGAGGGGTTAGGGCAGCGCAGCTTGGAAACCAGGGTAGTAACTCTTAGTTAACTTCATCCCACAGGTCGTTGAACAAGTAAATAAAGGCAGCTCTACCGCACCCCAGCAGTGGGACAAAAAGACAATCAGTGAATGTGAATAGCGGTATCAGAGCGCCAATAATGGGGCAAAAATTAATTAAAATGACTGATTTATTAATACACACAACGCGTTTCGGTGGACAAGGCCACCTTCATCAGGTGTGACAAGCAGAAAACAAATGATCCTTATATACATTTAACCAGGTATACAATTACTTTAGAGGGGCGGGGCTAAATACAAAGTGATATCTCTATATTAACCCCTTGAGTTCATTTATGCCCAATAGAGTAAAAATTAGTACCTAAATTTTTATTTTTTTTTCGTTATTATATATTTTCCTAATTGTAAAGATAGAAACAGTAGGGGAGCTTTTGGTTCCTCTCCCACCCCTTTTTCCCCTACCTATATCTGGTGATTGTAATTTCTATATTCACATATTGTTCTATGTTGTATGTAATTTTTTATAATATAAAATATAGGGTGTTAGATAACAATATATCCAATTAAGTATTATGATTATAGGATTCGCAAGTTCTTATACTGCAAATCCTATTTATGAGAACCCTATATGTTTCATTAGGTACTAATTTATAAAAATCCTGTTTACTCTATTGGGCATAAATGAACTCAAGGGGTTAATATAGAGATATCACTCTGTATTTAGCCCCGCCCCTCTGAAGTAATTGTATACTTGGTTAAATGTATATAAGGATCATTTGTTTGCTGCTTGTCACACCTGATGAAGGTGGCCTTGTCCACCGAAACGCGTTGTGTGTATTAATAAATCAGTCATTTTAATTAATTTTTGCCCCGTTATTGGCGCTCTGATACCGCTATTCACATTCACTGATTATCATTATAGGCAAAGCATCCACTGTTTACAAAAGACATTGTGCTGCAAAAATACAACTATTTTAATGCTATCATCAACAATCCAATCACCCCAAGAACAAGTTGGTGGAGTTGGGCTGTACAAGCATAAAAATGTCAGAAGTTGCTAAATTTTTGGGCAAACCTTTTGTGACATTTTAAGTAGTTTTATGTCAGAATTCCGGTGAAAACTAATTGAAGATTTGGGACTTTACTGCATGGGATGGTAAACCATTCAATATTTTCATATTTTGACCAAGATTTGATGACTGCTCTTCCACTACCCATTCCAGGCATCTTTGAACTCATCCTTTCATAAAGATGAAAACTCTTACTGCTGTTTTTCTACCATGTTACTAGGAGCGCCATTGTTTCAGAAAACCCTAGTTGGGAATGACAGTATTAGCAATAAACAATTCATCAATGTCTTTAGGCCAAACACATTGAAAAGCTATAACATTTTTCCGCAACTCAAAGTTACACCAGTCTCAGCCGGATCCACCAAGTTGGGTGGAACGTGGTAACACTGATTCTTCTAATTCATGACCAGATGTGGTATGGCTTACGCCAGACATCTTGCTTCACTCATTGACTGGAGTAAGATTTCTAGCGAGGCGCACTGAGGCGCACGGCACTTGTAAGATGTAAGTGCCTCATAACGAATCAGCTGCTTCTTACTCCACTACTCCTGTTCATTAATATTGGTGTGTACAACACTAGTCATAATGATTCTGAACCATTGTATTTTTATGCTAAATCCTAAGATATTAGTGAAAGTTCAATAAAGAAGAATCTATACTTAAATTAGTTTTCACATTATTTTTGGAAATCTGAGGTCAATGTCATGCAACAATGAATATAAACAAATCTAGAAATTTAGAGAACAACATAACCACGAACCAGAGTTATCCAAATCTGAGCAGAAAAGCCTGACATTTTTTCATGAATGCAGAAATAACAGGAATCACATAGCAGTGAATTTCACATTTTGTGCATATTTTGAGCCATTAGATGAATACAAGTACAGTTACAAATAAAATATTGTATAATATTCCTTAATAAGGTTGTCTCCTTTCACAAACGTTTTTCCTATAAGCTCCCATAGTAGTAACAAAAAGGTAATTAAAAAAAAAAAATAAGACACGGTGGCTCAGTGGTTAGCTCTGTTGTTTTGCAGCACTGTGGTCCTGGGTTCAAATATCATAAAGGACATCATGTTCTCACTATGTTTGCATAGGTTTCCTCCAGGTACTCTGGTTTTCTCCAAAGATATACTGATAGGAAATTTATATTGTGAAACCCAATAGGGACAGTGATGATAATGTCTTTAAACATCTGTGTAATATGATGGCTCTATCTAAGTAAGAAAATAAAAAATGCATTACTCACCCTCCCTGGGTCCATCACTGAGATTCTGCCACTGTTCTTTGTGTGTGTCCCTGTCTGCAGTGCTGACCTGGCGTCACATCATCATGGCTGCAGACAATATAAAATATTAGCAGTTCTGCCAATGGACACAGCACAACCCACTAAACTCACTCATTGGTTGCTGTATTGTCAAAGTGACATTGGCGTCGCAGCAAAGACTCAGTGCTGGACTCAGGGTGAGTAATGCAGTTTATTTGTTCTTAATCTTAACTACTAACAGGGCTTATTGGAAAAAAATTTCTGAAAAGAGGCAATAACTTTACCTCCTTTGAAAAAATGGCCATCACGCGGACAGCTCTAGCACCAATGTTATATTCAATGGGGCAATACAGATGAGTAGAGATGAGCGAACTTTTTGATGTTCAGGTTCGTCGGCTAAACCCGAACATCAAAAAAATGTTCGTGTTTGGGCACCCGAGCCTGAACACAAACCTGTACCCCTTTACCAGGACCCCGAACAACTGTCAGGTGTCAGCTGTTAGAAAAAACCTAACAGGAGAGTTCTATCTTGCTGGTCACATGACCTTTTTTGCCTATTTAATCCTGCTCCGCCCTCCTGGCCTTGCTGGACTTCATTGTAATTTCTACTCTTAAGTTAGCCTGGTGCTTAGTTACCTTTCTCAGTCAGTTTAGCTAGGTCTTCGGACCTTTATGTTCTTTGTTGTGTGTTTGTCTTTTACTGCTACAATTTCTGCTAGGAGGTGTCCAACTTTATCCCAGTCGCTAATTCTTGTAGGGATCCCTCCCTTGCATCTATAGGTCTTCGTACAGACTAGCCGAGGACTTTAGCGGGTCTGATCGCAGGATCAGGTTCCCCGTTACATCGTAGGGATCTAGCTTAGTTCTATTGTAGGGACAGATCTCCTTTCTTTCCTTAGTGCTTGTAGCAGATCATAACAGTAAGTTCATCCCAAAAATATCTCTAAGGAAAGACTTCCAGTTTCCATCATGGTGTCGGTTCAGGATTTGGCTCAACGCCTGCAGGGACTCTCTCTGGAGGTGGCCGAGCTCCAACAACACGTGAGTAGCTGTTCTGGAGCACATTTTGTGGAGCCAAAGGTACGTTTGCCTGATTTATTTTTTGGTGATCAAGAAGAATTTTTTTCCTTTAAAAATGCTTGCTTGTTGTATTTTCGTTTGAGACCCAGATCCTCTGGTGATGAATCACAGCGCATAGGGTTCATAATGTCACTTTTGCGCAAAGAACCTCAGGGATGGGCCTTTTCTCTCCAACCTAGTGATCCATGCTTTAGATCAGTAGATAGTTTTTTTTCTGCTTTGGGTTTTTTGTATGATGATCCTGATCGTGTCTCATCAGCTGAGACTGAATTGAGACATTTGAGGCAGGGATCAGGTAATGTGGAAAAATATTGTTCTTTTTTGGTGATCAAGAAGAATTTTTTTCCTTTAAAAATGCTTGCTTGTTGTATTTTCGTTTGAGACCCAGATCCTCTGGTGATGAATCACAGCGCATAGGGTTCATAATGTCACTTTTGCGCAAAGAACCTCAGGGATGGGCCTTTTCTCTCCAACCTAGTGATCCATGCTTTAGATCAGTAGATAGTTTTTTTTCTGCTTTGGGTTTTTTGTATGATGATCCTGATCGTGTCTCATCAGCTGAGACTGAATTGAGACATTTGAGGCAGGGATCAGGTAATGTGGAAAAATATTGTTCTCACTTCCGTCGGTGGTCTGCCCAGGTGGGGTGGAATGATTCAGCTTTGAAAAGTTTGTTTCTTGCGGGGCTAGGTGAAAGGGTTAAGGATTTGCTGATTGCTTATCCCACACCTGGAAACTTGCAGGAGGCAATGCAATTAGCTATACGGGTGGACAGGAGATTGCGTGCAAGGGTTAATGAGAGTAAATCCTCTGCCATGTCAGCTCCGAGTCTTGAGAGGGTCTGTACTGACTTTGGAGAGCCGATAGAGATTAGGGCGATGGCACCCCGCTCTCAGGAAAAAGACCGCAGATCTTCTGAAGGTTTGTGCTTTTATTGCGGGAAATCTGACCATTTTATTAAGAACTGTGTGCTTCGTATGAACAAAGAAAAAAAAAAAGGTCAGTTACGCCCGTATTGCCTGTTTAAATACTAAGGGGGTATTTCTTTCTGCTACTACTGCTGCTCAGGAAGAATTAATTGAATTTCAGATATTTGTGGATTGTGGTTCTACTCTGAATGTGATTGATGGGGGATTCTTGGAAAAACTTAAATTAAAACCCAAACCTTTGTCATCCCCTATTGCTGTGGTTTCTGTCGATGGCTCCCCCTTGAAGAGTGTTACTCACAAGGTCTGTGAATTTCCCTTCACTATTAATGGTATTCACCAAGAAAATTGGGATTTGGTGGTATTAAATAATTTGCCTTCTCCAGTAATTTTGGGGTTACCCTGGTTAAAATTGCACAATCCTGTACTGGATTGGTCTACCAATGAAATTAAGTCCTGGAGCCCTAAGTGTTATGACAAGTGTTGTAACGGACGTATTGCTGCGGTGGAAAAAGGGGAATTACCTGTACCTATTCAGGATTTTTGGAGAGTTTTTTTCTGAGGAGGAGTCACAAATTTTGCCTCCCCATAGAGACTATGATTGTACCATTGAATTTGTCCCTGGAGCGACTCTTCCTAAAAGTCGTTTATTTAATCTTACTATTCCTGAGAGAAAGGCTTTGGAGGAATACATACAGACAAGCTTGGCCGCCGGTCACATTAGGCCTTCCAAGTCTCCTGTGGCTGTTGGATTTTTTTTTGCTAAAAAAAAGGACGGCGGTTTACGTCCTTGTCTGGATTTTCGTGAGATTAATAAAATTACTGTACGCAATCCTTACCCACTACCATTGATTCCTGATTTGTTTAACCAGTTAGTGGGGGCCAAGTGGTTCTCTAAAATTGATCTCCGGGGGGCATACAATTTGTTGCGCATGAAGGAGGGTGATGAATGGAAGACTGCTTTTAACACTCCTGTGGGTCATTTTGAGAACCTGGTTATGCCTTTTGGTCTTACCAATGCTCCAGCATTTTTTCTGAATCTTATTAATGACATCCTTAAACCTTTGATCGGCAAAAATGTGGTTGTGTATTTGGATGACATTTTGATTTATTCACCGGATCTGGAGTCTCATTGGCGGAGCGTACGTGAGGTATTACAGTTATTAATTGACAATTCGCTTTTTGCTAAGCTGGAGAAATGTGAGTTCGCTGTACAGAGAATTAGTTTTTTGGGCTACATTATCTCCAGCGAGGGCTTTGAGATGGACCCTGTGAAGGTTCAGGCGGTTCAGGAATGTCCTAGGCCTATTGGTTTGAAATCGATACAGAGGTTTTTGGGTTTCGCCAATTATTACAGAAAATTCATTAAAAAATTTTCTATTATTGTCAAACCACTGATCGATCTCACCAGGAAAGATGCTAATGCGGTTCAGTGGACTACTGAGGCCATTGAAGCATTTGTGTTTCTAAAGGAGAGGTTCGGCTCTGCTCCCATCCTTATGCAGCCTGATGTGACTATGCCGTTTTTGGTTGAGGTTGATGCTTCTTCTGTGGGGGTCGGTGCGGTGTTGTCTCAGAAAAACAAGGATGGAGTACATCCCTGTGCTTTTTTTTCAAAAAAATTTTCTGAGACTGAACTTAATTACGATATTGGTAATCGGGAATTGCGGGCTATTAAACTCGCATTTGAACACTGGCATCATCTCTTGGAAGGTGCTGAATTTCCTATTCAGGTTTTCACTGATCATAAAAATCTGATCTATCTTGATGCTGCCAAGCGCTTGAATGCCCGTCAGGCTAGGTGGGCACTATTTTTCTCGCGGTTTAATTTTTCCGTTACTTACATCCTGGGTACCAAGAATGTTAAAGCTGATGCTTTGTCTCGCAGCTTTTCTCCCATGGTCGGTGCTGAGGAGGAGGGGAGCATTTTACAAGAAGATGTTGTGATTGCTGCATTGGACTCAGTTTTGGAAGATGAGATTCTTAAAGCACAGGAGAATGCCCCATCTAACACTCCCCATGGGAGGTTGTTTGTGCCTAGGACCTTTAGGAGAGATTTGTTTGTTGAGTGTCATAAGTCTCGGTTGGCAGGTCATCCAGGAATTTCTGAGACCAAGAGACTTGTGGGTCGCAGTTTTTGGTGGCCTGGATGGCAGAAGGAAGTCATTAAGTGGGTGCGTCAATGTACGGTGTGTGCTAGATCTAAGTCTTCACATACTCCTGCAGCGGGGTTGCTTTGCCCTCTGGAGGTTCCTAGTGCACCTTGGACACATCTGGCTATGGACTTTATTACTGACCTTCCCCCCTCTGAGGGTTTCACAGTCATCTAGGTGGTCGTGGACCGTTTTAGCAAGATGTGTCACTTGGTTCCTTTCATCAAACTGCCCTGCGCTAAGACACTCGCTAAGGCCTTTGTCAAGGAAATTGTCAGACTACATGGCGTTCCTACTGACATTGTTTCGGATAGGGGACCTCAGTTCGTGGCTCGTTTTTGGCGTGCTTTTTGTGACAGGTTGGGAGTTCATTTGTCGTTTTCATCCGGATATCATCCTGAGTCTAATGGCCAGACAGAAAGGAAGAATCAGGATGTTGAGCAGTTCTTGCGTTGTTTTGTGGCAGACAATCAGGAGGGGTGGTCTGACTTTCTGCCACTTGCTGAGTTTGCTCTTAACAACCATACATCCTCTTCTGCTGGTTGTTCGCCTTTTTTGTTGTTGTTCTGGGAGACATCCGTCTTTTGGGTCATTCTCCAAATTGGTATCGCCTGTGCCTGAGGAGGAGAGTTTTTCCGGTGATTTGGAGAGAGTTTGGACGGATGTGCGTGGTAATCTTCAGGAGGCTAACAAAAAATCTAAGAGGTACTTTGATAGGAAACGGCAAGAGGTTTTGTTTGCTATTGGTGACATGGTTTGGTTGTCCTCTAAGAATCTGCGGTTGAGGATTCCTTCTAAAAAATTGGGTCCCAAGTTTGTAGGGCCCTTTAAGGTGCTTCAGGTAGTTAACCAATCTGCTGTTAGGTTGGAGGTTCCTACCTCCTGGAAGATTAATCCGGTGTTTCATGTTTCTCTGTTGAAAAGAGCTTATGTGTCGGATGGAGACGCCTCTGCCACTGTTCCTCCGGTGGTGGAGGACGGGGAATACGAAATTTCCCGCATCCTAAATTCTAGACGGTATAGAGGGAGTTTGCAGTATCTCGTCGCTTGGAAGGGTTTCGGACCCGAGGATAACTCATGGCTGAGGGCGGATGATGTTTCTGCTTCCAGACTTGTCAGAGCGTTTCACAAGAGGTTTTCTGATAAGCCTGGGCCTAGGGGATCCGGAGGATCCTCATAGAAGAGGGGATACTGTTAGAACTCTCCTGTTAGAAAAAACCTATCTTGCTGGTCACATGACCTTTTTTGCCTATTTAATCCTGCTCCGCCCTCCTGGCCGTGCTGGACTTCATTGTAATTTCTACTCTTAAGTTAGCCTGGTGCTTAGTTACCTTTCTCAGTCAGTTTAGCTAGGTCTTCGGACCTTTATGTTCTTTGTTGTGTGTTTGTCTTTTACTGCTACAATTTCTGCTAGGAGGTGTCCAACTTTATCCCAGTCCCTAGTTCTTGCAGGGATCCCTCCCTTGCATCTATAGGTCTTCGTACAGACTAGCCGAGGACTTTAGCGGGTCTGATCGCAGGATCAGGTTCCCCGTTACATCGTAGGGATCTAGCTTAGTTCTATTGTAGGGACAGATCTCCTTTCTTTCCTTAGTGCTTGTAGCAGATCATAACATCAGCATGATCACGCAGCTGTGACAGTGACCCGCGGTAAAAAGCTTAATGCAGGTCACAGGCGCCGGCTGATGGGACTACTTCTCCCATCATCTGGTGCCTGCTGTCACTATTAACAA
The DNA here is from genome assembly GCF_046119375.1 of Phyllobates terribilis. NCBI lineage: Eukaryota > Metazoa > Chordata > Amphibia > Anura > Dendrobatidae > Phyllobates > Phyllobates terribilis. The sequence goes on from NW_027362771.1 coordinate 283,130,269, forward strand.
TGAGCGCAAGCGCCGCTGATGAGAGGAGTAATCCCATCAGTGGCGCTTGAGCAGTGAAAGTAAAAAAAAGTTGCAATAATTCTTTAAATAAAACTATTAAACACATTATACTCACCTACACCTTGTCCCCAATGCCCTCATCACTCTATTCAGCAGCCAGCAATACACTGACAGGAGCATCATCGCTCCCAAAGGGTATCGCGAGGAGCTGCCAGCAGAGAGGTCAGACGAGTTCATCAGCTGATGAACTCGTGTGACCTCACTTACGGCAGCACTGCTGCGTAAGAATTTTCTCACGCAGCAGTGCTGCTGTAAGTGAGGTCACCGGAACTAATCAGCTGTTTGAAAACCGATGACCTCTCTTTTTCAAACATGTCCGCTCATCTCTACAGATGAGTGATCTTTTTTGATTGATCTAATCTGCGCATGAAAAAAAAATCACAGCATGCACTAGTTTTTTTTCTGTGTGTTGGATGGGATTCACCCATTGAAATCTATGGCAGCGCAAAATAAAATTGGATTCCATATCGAGCAACCGCATAACATCCAATTTATACGGATTGTCACGTAACGACAAGGGGATGTCCAGCGGATGGCACAGCATATGGATGCAATGGAATAATAGAGGGGGAAGGAGGGCCCTAGCAATAGTTAATGAGGAAAGGGACACCTCCTGGCACAAACCTGTGTCTGTCCCTAGGCTCCCCTATCGTCCTTAGATGGGTCTTTCCCCCGTGCGCGATCACGTGTCTAAGCCTTCACTGGCCCTGGATTTAACCTGGCTAGTGCACAGGCCAGCGAGACACTAGTCTCACCACTACAATAGTACAACACAAGGAAGGTAAGACAAACAATGGGAAGATAACAACATAAAATACCCTTAGCTTTCCAACAGGAAACTTCACCGCTGCAATAGCAATGAACACCACAGCTTCTCCAGAGACTGGCTCCTTCAAAGAGGTCAGCATAGAATGAACTATAACTGGCGGTCAGCTAATGGATCATGTGACTATTTAAACGGAGGTGGGAATAGCACCAACCAACATCAGCCGACCGTTCTCAAAAGGCTGCCAGCAAGAGACTAAGATTAACCCTTGCTGGATCTAAAGGAAAAAAATACATATAAATGACAGCATACCCAGAACTGCCCCGATTCCCCAAATTATTCCTGACACGGATACATTGAAATTCCTTAATATATGGAACTGCATTTGGTCTTGTAAATTTTTAATAACTGCTTATGTATAAAAATGGATCGCATATGGATGATAAGTGAGAAAAAAAATCAACCTAGTTGTGACGAAACAGCTTCTTATCTTAATCAGCCAGACATCTAGATTTGTTAAGCCAAGAGAAATACACATTGTGTTTTTGTTGACTTGTGAATGTATGTGTGTTTCTTTGGTGGGTCAAGAAGGACAGACCAATATTTGTAAAACTTTGAATGTTGTCTTCTCTTGGTTCTGAAACAATGATGTTTGTTACTATGCTAATTGCATATTGTACTTTAATTGATTAAATGCTCAAACTATGAGACCTGAGCCCTGTGGAATAATACCCTCCCTAACCCTTGCCCCGTGGATGTGTACTTGAAAGAACAAATGTGAACTATTTAAGAAACATATGCCTCTGTATCAGGCAGATTTGAAACAGAGAATTGAAAGACTTTGCAATGAGAATCAAAGATCAGACTCTCTTCAGACCATCAGCTTGGTAGCATGGCTTTACCCAAAGAGACACAGATTTGGTTTCTACATGATTCTGGCCTAAGGGTACATGGCTTTGACTGAAAAGATATGGATCTGCTCCATTGACCATCAGAGAGCCCATGGATACATTTGGGAAGACCACGTTGGAATGATGAAATCACCTGGCCCCATGGATATGTTGTTTGGGATTGCCAGGTGGGAACCTAAGGTCGCCTGGAACCCATGGAGACATTTGGAGAAGCCAGATTGAGACCAGCCAGTCATCTGGCCCCATGGAAACTCTTGGAGAGGCCAGGATGGGACCCTCAGGTCTCCTGGCCTTATACCTCGATGGACTGTCAGCTTCCTAAGCATGCCGCTAACTTCTCTCTGTGGGGGCCCGCTAAAAGCGGGGGCCTCTGGTTGAGGTAGTTGGCCCTGGTCCCAAAGTCGCAGCTGTTCTATCCCAGGCAGGCCAGCAGAAGGGTGAGACTGTGTTATGTTGTACCATCTTGGGTATTTGTTGGGACTGTTGTATACGTCCTTGTTTGCTGGTGGTTCAATAAAGTATTGCCACACTGTTTTACACTCACCATGTGTGGTCTGAGTGGTATTATGCCCGCGGAAGACCCTGGGTGGGGTAACAGTGGGATAATACTCAGCCCAGCGGATCTGGGAGAACTGCAAGGGGACTGGTTTTAGTACACACCGTCCAAAGGGCTCCACAACCAGGGAGGCATATAGACAGACCCAGCAGACCAAAAGTGAGGCATACACAGCGAGTTTCTGATGCTACCATGTCCAACCCGACCAGTTTGGCCTTGGAAAGAGGACCGGAGAGGATAATAGCAGCAACAAGAAACAGCAACTACACGAGCTGTGCGAGCTTCAACGGATTGAATTCCAGGCCACCGACACTCATCAGATTTAATTCAGGAACCACAGGATGCTGCGTACGGCATGTGTGGACACTATGGATACAAGTCTGTTCTCGTCAATTACGTGTGCAGTTTATTCGCAAGAAGACATGGAATATGCTCTGAGGTAACTGGATGATACAAAGTTTTGTTCTTATGAAGGTGAGACCTATTACATTTCTGTCTGCTTAAAGACATGCTGATTGACTGTCTCCAATAAGTGGAGAAGGATGATTGGGATCCTATCATGTCTTGCTAATTACGATGGGGGAGCAATGTGACGAAACAGCTTCTTATCTTAATCAGACAGACGTCTAGATTTGTTAAGCCAAGAGAAATACACTATTGTGTTTGTGTTGACTTGTGAATGTATGTGTGTTTCTTTGATGGGTCAGAAGGACAGACCAGTATTTGTATAACCCTGAATGTTGTCTTCTCTTGGTTCTGAAACAATGATGTTTGTTACTATTCTAACTGCATATTGTGTTTATTTCCCATTTTGTGGTTCAATAAAGTATTGCCACACTGTTTTTCCCTCACTCTGTGTTGTAGTATTACGCCCACGGAAGACCCCGGGTCTTCACACTAGTTTCCTGTACACATTTTTATATCCCCATGTGAACTTAACCTTACAGATAGCAGTGGGGAGGAGGCCTGAGAAAACAAACTATAGAAAAAATAAAGAAAGCATATGAAGAGGAAATACTTGCTAGATAGAAAAGCAGTGAAGACAGCGGCACCCTGGATACATACAGACCTTGCACCCAGCCTATATTACTGGTTGAGACACTCCCGCATGAGAAAAATCTGAGACTTGGATCAGGCTGCAAACTACATATTTTTCAGTAAACTATATGGTAAAGCGAATGGTGTAATTCAAGACTATAACTCGTCCCGCAATAAACAAGTCCTCAGAGAGGTATTTTTACTGAAAGATAAAAAAGTTATGGCTCTTGGAAGAGAGAGAGAGAAATAGAGCAAAACCTAAAAATTGGCTCCAACATGAAAGGAGGTAATCTAATTTTTTCTTATTTTGTCTTTTATTAAAAAATAAAATTGAGAAATATATAAAGTTCTGTTGTGCCTCAGAATCTCAGATGTATGGAAGCAGCAGAAGAAAAATTTGCAATTGGTGTGGTTTGTGGGAGAATACTATGTCAGTGGTGCTTTCCCTTGTCAGTGCTAACGTCCGACTTAGAAGAAAATATGTAAAAATGGAAGTATACTTAATTGCCCAGACTTTGAAAAAATGACTTTGGTATCATAGCTAAAAATGTCTGAAAGTGTCCAATAAGTCAGTTGCTACCCTCTGAAGAAAAGCTGAGAGTTATGGAAACCAAAACTGACGCTTGCTAAGGTTTGCAGTAAAGAACTGTGCTATTGGTAGTTTCCTTCTAGAGATTGGCAAGGGACCAGCATATTGACTCCCATCAATGTTAACCTCTGACATGGCACTACATGAAACAACAGATATTTTACACTATACAGTCAATTGATCCCTGCGGTTTTCCCTTGTTTTTAATCAGATCATTTGTATTAAGAAAATTACACAATAACGTTTTCACAAAGAAAAATCAGTAGAACAAAGAGATACTCAATGTTACATGGTATCATTATTATAGTATCATTGGTATCATTATTAGTGATGGGCGAGTGTGCTCTTTTAACTCTTTCACCAAGCACGTTCAGGTGTTTTCCGAGTATCTTCGGCGTACTCGTATATTAGAGTCCCTGCGTCTGCATGATTTATGGCTATTTGACAGCTTCAACAAATGTGAGGATTCCTTAACAAACAGGCAATCCCTGGATGTGTTGAAGCTTTCTAACAGTCATAAATCATGCAGATTCAGTGACTCGAACATAATATACGAGGACGCCGAAGATACTCGGAAAGCACCCGAGCGTGTTCGGTGAAAGGGTTAAACAAACACGCTCTTCACTAATTATTAGAGTGGTGGCCAAAAGTATTGGCACCCCTGCAATTCTGTCAGATAATACTCAGTTTCTTCCTGAAAATGATTGCAATCACAAATTCTTTGGTATTATTATCTTCATTTAATTTGTCTTCAATGAAAAAACACAAAAAGAATTGTCCTAAAGCCAAATTGGATATAATTCCACACCAAACCTAAATACGGGGGTGGACAAAAGTATTGGCACTGTTTGAAAAATCATGTGATGCTTCTCTAATTCGTGTAATTAACAGCACCTGTAACTTACCTGTGGCACCTAACAGGTGTTGGCAATAACTAAATCACACTTGCAGCCAGTTAACATGGATTAAAGTTGACTCAACCTCTGTCCTGTGTCCTTGTGTGTACCACATTGAGCATGGAGAAAAGAAAGAAGACCAAAGAACTGTCTGAGGACTTGAGAAACCAAATTGTGAGGAACATGAGCAATCTCAAGGCTACAAGTCCATCTCCAAAGACCTGAATGTTCCTGTGTCTTCCGTGCGCAGTGTCATCAAGAAGTTTAAAGCCCATGGCACTGTGGCTAACCTCCCTAGATGTGGACGGAAAAGAAAAATTGACGAGAGATTTCAACGCAAGATTGTGCGGATGGTGGATAAAGAACCTCGACTAACATCCAAACAAGTTCAAGCTGCCCTGCAGTCCGAGGGTACAACAGTGTCAACCCGTACTATCCGTCGGCGTCTGAACGAAAAGGGACTGCATGGTAGGATACCCAGGAAGACCCCACTTCTTACCCCGAGACATAAAAAAGCCAGGCTGGAGTTTGCCAAAACTTACCTGAGAAAGCCTAAAACGTTTTGGAAGAATGTTCTCTGGTCAGATGAGACAAAAGTAGAGCTTTTTGGGAAAAAAGCATCAACACCGAGTGTACAGGAAAAAAAAAGAGGCATTCAAAGAAAAGACCACGGTCCCTACAGTCAAACATGGCGGAGGTTCCCTGATGTTTTGGGGTTGCTTTGCTGCCTCTGGCACTGGACTTCTTGACCGTGTGCATGGCATTATGAAGTCTGAAGACTACCAACAAATTTTGCAGCATAATGTAGGGCCCAGTGTGAGAAAGCTGGGTCTCCCTCAGAGGTCATGGGTCTTCCAGCAGGACAATGACCCAAAACACACTTCCAAAAGCACTATAAAATGGTTTGAGAGAAAGCACTGGAGACTTCTAAGGTGGCCAGCAATGAGTCCAGACCTGAATCCCATAGAACACCTGTGGAGAGATCTCAAAATGGCAGTTTGGAGAAGGCACCCTTCAAATATCAGGGACCTGGAGCAGTTTGCCAAAGAAGAATGGTCTACAATTCCAGCAGAGCATTGTAAGAAACTCATTGATGGTTACCGGAAGCGGTTGTTCGCCGTTATTTTGGCTAAAGGTTGTGCAGCCAAGTATTAGGCTGAGGGTGCCAATACTTTTGTCTGGCCCATTTTTGGAGTTTTGTGTGAAATGATCAATGATTTGATTTTTGCTTCATTCTCTTTTGTGTTTTTTCCTTGCAAGCAAATTAAATGAAGATAATAATACCAAAGAATTTGTGATTGCAATCATTTTCAGGAAGAAACTGAGTATTATCTGACGCCACCACTGTATATATTATTGCTATACACAAAATACTATAGTTGTCATCATCCTCCAAGGATTTGATTTTTCCCATTTAAACAAACTAATACCAACCCCCACCGATAACACTCCAGAAAAATCTATATTCATGCTATTTTTGTTTATGTATATACTGTACGTTAGAATATCTGCCATTCAGTTATAATAATTAGTTTGCATGTGTATTGACCATACTTATAACATTTAACCTGGAATGATCATACCACAGGTGTTGATGAAACCAGCAATTGCCATATGCTATCTCTCAGGAGTACTCCAGATGGCAAGGTCCCCAGATGTTGTCAAATTTCTTGATTGCTTTTCTCTTTCTATATACCCCTTTTTCCAACCAAATAATATGGTTTAGCTTATTTATTAACTCATTAACTGTCGGTGATTGAGTATCTTGCCAATGTTGTGCAATAAGTTTGCATGCGTGATACAGTGTTCACGAAAGACCTATAGTCATTGGGGATTCAAAATAGACCGAATCTCCCAAATATCCCAATATGCATATTTTGGGGTCAGCTTAGATTTGCACACCAAATATCCTTTTTATGAAAGATAGTATGTTTTTCCAGTAGGAGCCCAATCTACTGGACTCACAGAACATGTGTAACAAATGTGCATCTCCTGTACCACATCTTGGACAATCTGCATTAGGACGTACCCCAATTCTAAAAAGAAAGCTTGGTGTTCTATATCCTCTATGAAGAAGGTATAATGTATCTGCGAGAGCCTCTGAGATTCACATGCGGACAATCTAGGAGTGAGTTCCAACACCTCTTTCCACTGTTCTTCCGTAATCTGCCCCACATCCGCTTCCCATTTTAATTTATCTGTCATAGGATTGTCTCCCATGCGAGACTGTAAGAGTTGCTGATAGATTTTGGAAATTAAACCGATTGTGTATTTTTCCGCCGCTATGGAGTCTAGTAAATAATTTTTCCGTATATCCGGTGCTGCAACGTTAAACTGAGTCAGATATGCATGACTAAGTTGTATGTATTGAAAGAAGAGGTAGTGCTGCAATCCAAACTCTTGTTGTAGTTTGTTAAAGCTTTTAAGTGTTGCATTTTCTATTAACTAACCTAAAGTCGGAATTCCCCTTGATTCCCAACCTCTGAAACCAGCCAATTTATCTAACTTCGCCAGCCGCTGATTTTGCCATAATAAGTTAAAATTAGAGTATTCCATTATCCCCACTAGTCTTTTCCCCCTGTCCCAAACCTTGTACATCATTACTAAGGTCTGTCTCTCTCTATCTGTGTACATAATGGACACCTCCAGTATATGGGGGACATCCATTTTTGTGTCTTGAAGGACATGGCAGTTTACCAGTGTTGGCACAATGTAATCAACTTTAGATTACTCCATTATTACCTGCTTTAGCAAGCCATTACAATTTGGTTTATTTAAATCATTATATTTGTTTACCCATCATCTATGTCTTTAATTACAGAAATGTCACCTTTGGAACTACAAGTCCAGCCTCAATGAGTTTCAACTTACATTAGATGAGATAATGACATGTGTTGCCCATAACTCCCATTCTAGGAATGTAGTCAATGATTATGCAGATCAGTCCGATAATCAAATGCGTATAGAAATATATTTCAGAAAGTTACTTTTATTGTTTAGAAAGTGATTGTAGCTTTAGACATATTTATAGATTTTTTTTTTATTTTAACTGTTTATCTAATTTTGAATTAATATTAAATTCATCTAAACTATGCATTAGCACAAAGGGAAATCTGCAGCATGAAAAGTGTTTAACAAATCAATTATATCAACTATATCTTGTATTTTCAATTCTATAGTAGCTCTTTGCCTTCATAACAGCTCTGGACAAGCTTGGCATCTCTCAACTAGCTTATAATATGAGATAACCACCAGGAATTGAAGTGCACCGAAGTACCCAGCTCCTGTATGAGATGCACACACAAAGCGGCGTAAGTCTTTGGATTTGTACACGACTCTGTGAGAATGAATGTACAGACGCATAGACTTACTATTTAGCTCATGCATTGCTTTTGTGTGCGCAGCTCATACAGGAGCTCTGCACTTTCAGAGTGGTGTTTTGAATGATCGTTGGGAGTCTCCATACCCAGATTACCACCGAACAGCGACACTATGCAGTACTTGTAATATATAAAAACTTTTATAAAATGACAGTTACACTTTAAAAGATAATGACACTGTGAAGGTCTGAGGTTGTGGGTAGTGTTGAGCATTCCGATACTGAAATATCGGGTATCGGCCGATATTCGCGGTATCGGAATTCCGATACTTAATTCCGATATTTTTACAATATCGAATACCGGAATCGGAAGTTCCCATAATGCCTGCGCTCTGCAGTGTCTCTGAAGGATGACAAGCTGGATGGCAGCGCTCAGCTGCGATCCAGCCTGTCATCAGAACGCCATCCCAGTGTGGGAGAATTCTCCTGATTGTTTAAAAGCCGGCGGGCGGTAAAAGCCGCCGGCTTTTAAACAATCACACAGCCCCATACTGCTTCCCCGCAGCCTCCCACCCCGATCCTCCGCTCCCCTCGCCACCTCCCATCCCGATCGTAAGTTAGGACCGGGCGGGGAGCGCAGCACCAAGGAGCGGGGAGCGAAGGACCCGGGCGGGGAAGCCGGCAGTGAAAAGACTTCACCGCCGGCTTTCCCGTTCTGTGCTGCGCTTTCCCGCCGGTTATTTCAAATGAACAGCTGAGGTATCAGGTGATGCCGATCAGCTGTTCATTTGAAGTCGCCGCGTTGCCCTCAGAGGGTTCATGCGAGTTCATGCTTGACTGCATTGCATGAACTCACATGAACTTTCCCACGGCCGCACAGGTCAGCCTCACCTCCCAGACCATCAGCCCGTCATGATTAGTGTGTGCGCGGTGTCTGTGCGATGTCTGGGGGGTGTCTGTGCGATGTCTGCGGGTGTGTGCGGGGTGTCTGTGCGATGTCTGCGGGTGTGTGCGCGGTGTCTGTGCGATGTCTGAGGGGTGTGTGCGTGCAGGCAGACATAGGCCGTCACAGCCAGACACTGAGGAGCGCAAGTATGCCTGCGCTTCTCAGTGTCCGCGGGATGACAGGCTGGATGGCAGCGTTCTGCTGCGGTCCAGCCTGTCATCTCGATGTAGCAGAGCTGAAGCTGTCCTGGGAACCATGGAAAGGTAAGGATGATGTTGGTTTATTATTTTACTTTTATTGCAGGAGATCGTTGGCTTCAGCTGGAATGGGTGTGACGGTAAGTATGGTTTAATTTAGAACAATAAAGAATTGTGTGTTTATTTCAATTAAAGGATTTTATTCTTGGTGTTTGTGTTTTTTTTAACTTTGACTATGGGGTTAGTAATGGGGGTGTCTTATAGACGCCTCTCCATTACTAACCTGGGCTTGATGTCAGCTGGCATTATAAGCTGACATCAACCCCATCCCTATTACCTCACTGCCACCGCTACAGGGCAGTGGGAAGAGCGAGGCTAAGTGCCAGAATTGCCGCATCCTATGGATGCGCCATTTCTGGGGCGGCTGACGGCTGGTGTTTCTAGCCTGGGAGGGGGCCAATATTCATGGCACCCTTCCTGGGCTATTAATATCAGCCCCCAGCTGTCTGCCTAGCCTATTAAAATAGGGGGGACCCCACGTCATTTTTTTTGGGGGGTCCCCCATTTTAATAGCTAGTAAAGGCTAGGTATTCAGCTGGGGGCTGATATTAGTAGCCTGGGAAGCTCCGTGGGTATTACCCCCTTCCCAGGCTTCAAACATCTGCCCCAGCCATCTGCTTAACCTCCGCTAGAGACTAAAATTACGGGGAACCCCACGCCAATTTTTTTTTTTTATAAATCCTTTATTTTAACACTAAATGACAAGTACAGTAATCAACACTATCACTGTACTTCTTATATATGTGACTGACATGTTTCTCTCTATCTAATCTATGTGTGATTCTCTATTCTTTCTATTCTAAATTGTCGGGTATCGCTGCTGAATTGCCGGCCGGCTTTTTTAAAGAGACGGTGCATGAAAACACTAATATTTTTTTAATAATCCTTTACACTAAATGACAAGTACAGTAAGCAACACTGTCACTGTACTTCATATATATGTGACTGACATGTTTCTATGTATCTAATCTATGTGTGAAGCTCTATTCTTTCTGTTATAAATTGTCGGGTACCGGTGTATGCCGCTGCTGAATTGCCGGCTTTTCATGTTTCACTGTGAGCACTGTTCCCATCGATTTGAGCAACCACCTCCCCCAATACATTCTACATTATTGTTAGTTGTTTTCCTTCATTTAGAATTAACCTACAAGGAAAGAAAGGGTTTATTTTCATTCCGATATTTGTGTCCCATTGACTTGCATTGGTTTCCGGTATCGGAATCGGCGATATCCGATACTTTTTGGGTATCGGCCCGATCCAATCCGATCCAATATTTCCTGATATCGGAAGGTATCGCTCAACACTAGTTGTGGGTTCCAATAATCACCTAGGCAGGTTAACGATGCAACAATATTTTATTCCTTACATCAAGGTTTTACAACAACTCCAGGTAAATGACCAAAATACAATTGTCTCTGTTCACAAGATCCCCTCCCCGGGATGGTAGTTCCACTGCCTCCTAACTTTTGATTGGCCCACAGATTTCGTATCTCCAGCCAGTATAGTCTGTATTCACATTTCACTATCCTCCAGACGAAAGTTAAAATGATAGAAGCACAGGTATCCAGTAGAAACAGTCCTTTAAGAAAGTTTAAATCCAAACAACAGATCTCACAACTGTAGCATGTTGATCCAGCCCAGTCAGTAACTGATCTCCAAAATTCCATAGGCCATCCATCCATCCATGGCTCCAGGACCTCAGCCTAGATCCTATCCCTTCGATGTCATTCCACCAACTCCCTGATTAAAACATGTGGCTTCTTCCTCCCTCCCTGGGATCAGCCCACTGGATGGGCAGAAGTGTCCACACCCTCCCCCTTAAACATTTGCTTTTAGCTCAAAGAAATAAGAATATTCCAGCAGCCCATCACTTGTGACTGCATGTGAGTCCTCCTGTGGTGACAGCTCCGGTAGGTCTACTTTCCCTATCCACACAATGTGACTAGTGGCTGTTAGAACAATGGCTTGACGTCCCTGATATACGAATGAGATTAATGGAGTGATGGCTTTACCTTTAGCAATCTCATGTCAGGCCTTATGTATACATAAGATCCATCCTGCATGTCTTCCTCTGCTTACTGTCACTGAACGGAAACATTGATTCTGGAAGCTGAACACTTTACAAGTGAAGTTAGTGCACGTAAACTGACGAGCAAGCAGAACATTAATAAAACACAGCAAGCAAATCTCTAATAAAACACAATAATATGATTGACGGAACCGGTTCTCCGTGCTGGAAAAAGTCTGCATTTCTTAGAGCCGTGGGCTCCACTCTACGTGCAAGGCCAGCTCCTCACAGATACGTTAACTAATCCAAAAAATTTGGGGTGGCTTGTTACTGCAAGGGGTTCTGGTAGCCATTCCAGTTAAAGCACCACTCCAGCAGGAGGTTATTTCAGTGCTGGGGTGGTGCAAGTAATCTAAGTTCTCTTACCCTAGTCATATGCTTACTTGCCACTGTCTTCACATTTTATCTGCGCCACTCCGATCCCATGTGGACATCATTTTACCACAACTTCTAACTGATTGGAAGTCTGAAGTAAAGGTCACAAGAACTCAATGTAAATCTATGAGAGCCTAAACACAGCACTAATAGACCTACATTGATAAGTGATCTCTATATCGCTCCATCAAACACTGGAGCAATCTAGGTAGAAGCACCACTCTAGCACTGCAATAAAAATCCCTCTGGTGTGGTTCTTTAAATGTGCCTTCAATTCTAAATGAATTCTCAAACATGTGACCAGCAGACCATTGGGAATACAGGAATATTCCCCTATCTTTTCAATGCCTCATATGACACATCAGTTAGAAGTAAGAATCTCAAGTTTGGAATCATACAATCTAAGAACAAATTATCACTAGCTTTATGAATAACATTTATGTATTTTGATCCATGCAAGCTTTTTAATTGCCGCTCCTCTGTTTCAGCTGTATTTTCCTTCAGCAATTCTTCCATTTAGGTTTGATTTCTGCAATCTACTATGAATAAAAAGTATGTAGGTTGCAGCATAGGTAGCGATCTCTTCCTGTTATAATACTTGTGATATTTCAAGGTAGAACTTCATGGTTTTCATCAAGTCTCTGAAAAAAAAAACTTTCAAAGATGCAATTTTTCCTGAATTGACTTTTCTTACTTTCTTAAAGTTATGATGGAATGTTCTTTATCTTAACAAAGTTCAATTTACCAAATTGAATGGCATTATTTAAGATCAACCCTAACTTATTATACCAGAACTGGATAGCACTAGACATTAACGAGCACAGCAATTCCCCAAATTAACCTTCAAAGGCGCACAGTTATTGTATGTGCATTTGTATGTACATTTGAAGGATGTTAAATCATTGCAGGTCAACAAAATGACTTGTTAAGCTGGGCATAATTTGTTGATGCCCAATGACTGCTAAGGACATTTGATAGCCAGGACAATTTTTCCAATTTTGACATTTAAAAATTAAACCTGAGTTCTTTAACAACTTCCCGACCGCCCACTGTACATAAACGTCGGCGCTGCCTGGGCTCTATGCCGAACCGACGTTTATGAATGGTCGGTGGTCCCGCAGCCCTCAGGACCCCAGGGTCCTGCAAGTGCTGCGGTTGCGGTTCAGAGCGACAGCTCTGACAGGGGACATCATCGGGACCCAATGATGTTAACCCTTTGCTATCTTCTATATGCCCCTATCTATAGTGATCGCGGCATATAGAAGATAGTGAGAGGAGAGGGGGTCGTCCCCTGATGTCTTCCAGGACCTGCCGTTGTTATGGCAGCTGGAGGTCACATGACCGCCTCCAGAGCTGCCATATATGGTGTGCTGCTGAGCTCAGCCTGCAGCTGAGTCCAGCAGGAGACAGACAGTGTGAAACTGTCAGCAAAGTTCTCATGCAATGCAATACATGTCTATTGCATTGCATGAGAACAGTGATTAGAAAAATAAAAATTAATGTTCCATACAGGACTAAGTAAAAATGTAAAAAAAAAGTCAAAAAAATGTTTTCAAACTGTTAAAAAAAAATCACAAAATAAATAAAAATAAATAAATAAAATATTAAACCAATAAACCCGTATATTTATGCAAAACAAAAAAAGTACACATATTTGGTATCGCCACGTCCGAAACAACCCAATCTATAAAACTGTTGCACTAATTAACTCCTTCTGTGCACACTGTAATAAAAATAAATAAAAAACGGAGCAAAAAGCTATGCTTTTTCATCATATTGCCAAACAAAAAGTGGAAAAAAATGCGATCAAAAAGCAAAATGGAAATAAAAATGGTACCGCTGAAAACGTCATCTTGTTCCGCAAAAAAAAAAGCTACCATACAGCTCCATCAGCCGAAAAATAAAAAAGTTATAGCTCTCAGAATAAAGCGATGCTAAAAAATATTTTTTCTATAAAATTGTTTTATTGTGTAAAAGCGCCAAAACATATAAAATATATACAGTAAGTGTAGTATCGCTGTAAACGTACTGACCCGAAGAATGCTGCCTTATCACTTTTACCACACGCAGAACGGCATAAAAAAAAACCTCAAAAAACAATTCCTGAATTGTTGGTTTTTGTTAATTTTACCTCCCAAAAAACGGAATAGAAAGCGATCAAAAAATGTCACGTACCAAAAAATTGTACCAATAAAAATGTCAACTCGTCCCGCAAAAAACAAGCCATCACATGACTCTGTCGGCCGAAATATGGAAAAATTATAGCTCTCAAAATATGGCGATGCAGAAACTAGATTTTGCAAAAAAAAGCGTCTCTTAGTGTGTGACAGCTGTCAGTCATAAAAACCCGATATAAATCTGGTATATCTGTAATCACACCGACCCGAAGAATAAAGTGATCTCATCCCTTATACCGCACAAGGAATGGCGTAAAAAATAAATAAAACCAATTCTTCACCTGCTACTGATTTGTTTATTATGTCTTCCAAAGATCGCTGTAAGGCTCTGCTCACATTTATCCTGCGCTCTGCGCTGAGCACTTACACCAGAGTTTCCGCGTAAATCTCTGAAATACGTGATTCAGACGGAACCCATGAAGGAAGATTTCCTGTAATGAGGCAGATATAGGCCACTGTGGATGCAGTCTGGCCTGTGATCCCACGGTGTCAGTTTTTTTACGCGTGCATAAAAGTGCGGTTGGCCACAGTTTTGTGCACTTCTGAAAAAAAGGACACCGCTAAACAGAGGCCAGACGGAGTCCAGAGTAACTCTGCGGCCTCATTACAGTGAATGGATCCCGCAGGGGTTTCATCTGAATTACATCACTTGGAAATTTAGATGGAAACCCCGATGTAAGTGCTCAGCCTAGAACGCCGGATAAATGTTACATAAAATGTTCCCAATAAAAGCTTCAACTCAGTCCTCAAAAAAGCTAGTCCCCACTCAGGTCCGTCATCTGTTAAAAATATAAGGGACTTCCAAGTTACTGGTAGCACAAAGGCTCTGGAAAAGCGAAATGGCCCTTGCCCCCCAAAAGAAATTCAGAAAATTTTGTGCTCCCAAATCAAAAAGCCTATTCTACAATAATTTGTTCTCCAATTGTCAAATAGCGCTCCGTCCCTCCCAGATCTCGCCGTATGGCTAAGCGGTACGATACAGCCACATATGGGGTATTGCCACTTTTAGAAGAAATTGTGTGACACATTTCGGCACCATTTTTACCCATTGCCCTGTGTGAAAATGTAAAATCTGAGGGTAAAACATTTTTTTGTGGTAAAAATACAATTATGTTTTCTTCACTGCCCAATGGTATAAATTAAAAAATTAAAAAATACTCACTACTTCCCTAGATGAATTCCTTGAGAGGTGTAGTTTACAAAATGGGGTCACTTGTGGGGGTTTCTGCTGTTTCGGCATGTCAGCGACTCTTCAAATGTGACATGGTGTCTGCAACCTATCCCAGCCAAAACAGCGCTCCTTTCTCTTCCGAACCCTGCCGTACACCAAAGCAGTGGTTTTCACCCACATATGGGGTATCGGCATACTCAGGAGAAATTGGACAACAAATTTCATGGTGCAATTTCTCCTGTTTTCCTTATGATAATGCAAAATTAGGGGATGAAAAACATTTTTTGTGGGAAAAATGTGAAAATTTAATTTTTACGGCTCAATATTATAAACTTCTGTGAAGCACCTGGGGGTGCAAGGTGCTCACCACACATCTAGGTAAGTTCCCTAAGGGGTCTAGTTTCCAAAATGGTGTCACTTGTGGGGGGTTTCCACTGTTTAGGCACATCAGGGGCTCCCCAAATGCAACATGGCGTCCGTAATTATTCAAACAAATTTTACATTCAATAAGTCAAATGGCGCTCCTTCCCTTCCAAACCCTGCCATGCGCCAAAACAGTGGTTTTCCTCCACATATGGGGTATCGGCGTACTCAGGAGAAATTGCACAACCAATTTCATGGTGCAATTTCTCCGATTATCCTTATGATAATGCTAAATTAAGGGATGAAAAATGTTTTTGTGGGAAAAATGTGAAAATTTTATTTTTACGGCTCAATATTATAAACTTCTGTGAAGCACCTGGGGGTGCAAGGTGCTCACCAGACATCTAGATAAGTTCCCTAAGGGGTCTAGTTTCCAAAATGGTGTCACTTGTGGGGGTTTTCCACTGTTTAGGCACATCAGGAGCTCTCCAAACGCAACATGGCGTCAGCTAATTATTCAAACAAATTTTTCATTCAAAAAGTCTAATGGCGCTCCTTCCCTTCCGAACCCTGCAGTGCGCCCAAACAGTGGTTTTCCCTCACATATGGGGTATCAGCGCACTAATGAGAAATTGCACTACAAATTGTGTATTCCATTTTTTCCTGTTACCCTTGTGAAAATAAAAAATTTGGGTTTAAAGTAACATTTTTGTGAAAAAAAGTTAAATGTTCATTGTTTTCTTCCACATTCCAAAAATTCCCGTGAAACACCTGAAGGGTTAATAAACTTCTTGAATGTGGTTTTGAGCACCTTGAGGGGTGCAGTTTTTAGAATGGTATCACTTTTGGGTATTTTATGTCATAAAGGCCCCTCAAAGTCACTTCAAATAAGATGTGGTCCCTAAAAAAATCTTTTTGTAAATTTTGTTGGAAAAATGAGAAATCGCTGGTCAACTTTTAACCTTTATAGCTTCCTAACAAAAAAAAAATTTGGTTCCAAAATTGTGCTGATGTAAAGTGGACATGTGGGAAATGTTATTTATTAACTATTTTGTGTGACATATCTCTCTGATTTAAGGGCATGAAAATTCAAAGTTTGGAAATTGCAAAATTTTCTAAATTTTCACCAAATTTCCGATTTTTTCACAAATAAACGCAAGTGATATCGAAGAAATTTTACCACTATCATGAAGTACAATATGTCATGAAAAAACAATCTCCGAATCAGGAGAATCCATTGAAGCGTTCCAGATTAATTACTTCATAAAGTGACAGTAGTCAGAATTGAAAAAATTGGCCTGGTCACGAAGGCAAAAACAGGCTCTGGCGCGAAGTGGTTAAAAACCTCATACAATTGCAATATTCTAAAAATATTTTTTCATAACTAATTTCTCATAACCAATGTGGCTAAAATTCTGATCTTAAAAGAATATTAAACACCTAAAGTCTCCTAAAAATATCAGCTCAAAAGTTTATGCTAGTTATGCTTGTATCTAAATGCTCATTTCATCATAAAGTCTCCTGAACGGAGAAATTAAAGGTCTGACAGACTGAATATTTAGTACAGGTTAATGTTTAAAAAAATACAGGAATTATACACCTTTAAAAAGTGAGAGTGCCCCAAAACTTGATATATCTTCATTAAAGCAGACACCCTGGACATTACAGGTGTCTTGATGTACTTCTGACATCCATATTCATCTCCACGTTACTTGAAAAACAGGAATACATAAAATCTCACAATTGCACCTAAACTCACATACAAGCAGAGACTTACACACAAGAACAATGTAAAAAAAAAAGTGAAAAGTTAATTTATACCATAAATGTCTACATCAAAAAGAGCTCATAAAACATAAAATCAGAGGCCCTGCAATATTTGGCCATTTTTCACATACAGATAAAAAAATATATATACTGTACATTGCAACAGCTCTACCAAAATGTTATTTAAAGAGAAGCTGTCAGCATAATTTTGTAATATAAAGTAAAGACATGGCTGCAATAGCACTATAATACTGATTACATTGATACCTTTGGTGAAGAAATCCGCTTTGTGGTTCTTCTGTAATCACCATTTGTAGTTTTCTGCTAATTAGATTTCGGTGCACAAGGGCCGGACTGTACACAGGGTCTTCTCCTCCGTCTGTGATTCCTCAGCCCCTCTGCTGCCTCCACTCCGAGAATGACAGGTCACTGATGAGATTTCAGATTTCAAACAGAGGAGGCAGCTCATTCACAGACCGAAGGCAGCAGAGGGGCTGGGGGATCACAGACAGGGAGGAGAAGACCCCGTGTACAGTCCGGCCCCTGTGCACCAAAATCTAATCAGCATAAAACTTGTCTCCAAGGTTTGTCATCAGGTTTTTTCTACCCCATCTGAGAGCAGCATATCCTGATTCTAGCAAAATACCACTTACCTTACTGGAATAAGGTAAAATCAGATAAATCACTGTTTTATATGCTGCAGATCTACTAGTTGTTTGAATGCTGAGCTTCGGATAACCCCGCCCACATCACTGATTGACAGCTTCTTTGTACGATACGATACGATACACTTTATTGATCACAAGGAAAATTACAGTATCACAGCAGCAGAACATAGACATGAATGACAACATAACAGTACAATTTTGCAGGTATAATCTCATACATTCCTATTCATGACTGGTCAGTACAATATACAATTAGAACACCAATAATACACCAGTCACTTGGAGAATTTCATACTTAGGTAGTTGTTGTACATTCCCATAGCAGTCGGCACAAACGATTTCTTGGATCTCTCTTTCTTACACTTTAGTAGGATTAGATGGTTACTGAAGGTGCTCCTCTGCCTCATGAACAGCTCATATAATGGGTGTACATAATTGTTCATTATCGACAAACACTTCTGAATCCTCTTCTCCACCTACCTCCTCAAAAGTGTCAAGATGTCAGCCAACAGCGGAGCTTGATTTCTTGATAAGCTTATTTAGCTTATTAGCATCAGACACCTGCACGTTACTTCCCCAGCATATAATTGCAAAAAAGATGGCACTTGACACTACGGACTGGTAGAATATTTCTAACATTTTGCTGTACACTTTGTTTCAAACTTGTGATGCTCATTCAAACTCACCTGTGGCAAGTAACAGGTGTGTCAATATGAAAATCACATCTGAAACCAGATAAAATGGGGAGAAGTTGACTCAATCATTGCATTGTGTGTCTGTGTGTGCCACACTAAGCATGGAGAACTGTCTGAGGACTTGAGAACCAAAATTGTTGAAAAATATCAATAATCTCAAGGTTACAAGTCTATCTCCAGAGATCTTGATGATCCTTTGTCCAAGGTGTGCAACTTAATCAATAAGTTTACAACTCATGGCACTGTAGCTAATCTCCCTGGACTTGGACGGACTTGATGAAAGGTTGCAATGCAGGGTAGTCCGGATGGTGGATAAGCAGCCCCAATCAAGTTCCAAAGAAATTCAAGCAGTCCTGCAGGCTCAGGGTGCATTAGTATAATTTCGAACTATCCGTCAACATTTGAATGAAATGAAACTTTGGCATGAGATCCAGGAGGACCCCAATGCTGACACCGATACATAATCAAGCTAGACTGCAGTTTGCCAAAATATATGTGAGTAAGCCAAAATCCTTCTGGGAAAGTGTCTTGTGGACAGATGACACCAAGATTGAGCTTTATGGTAAAGCACATCATTCTATTGTTTACTGAAAATGGAATGAGACCTACACAGAAAAGAACACAGTGCCTACAGTAAAATATGGTTGAGATTCAAAAATGTTTTGGGTTGTTTGGCTTCCTTTGGAACTGGGTGCCTTGACTGTATGCAAGGCATCATGGAATCTGAAGATTACCAAAGGATTTTGGGTTGCAAAGTAGTGCCCAGTGTCAGAAATATGGATTTGTGTCCTAGGTCATGGGTCTTCCAGCAGGAAAATGACCTAAAACAAACTTCAAGAAGCACCTAGAAATGGATGGAAACAAAGCGGTGGAGATTTCTGAAGTGGCCAACAATGAGTCCGGATCTAAATCCCATTGAACACCTGTGGAGAGATCTTAAAATTGCTGTTCGGAGAAGGCACCCTTCAAATATGAGAGACCTGGGGCAGTGTGCAAAAGAAAAGTGGTTTAAAATTCCAGTTGAGAGGCGTAAGAAGCTTGTTGGTGGTTATAGGAAGTGATTGATTGCAGTTATTTATTCCAAAGGGTGTGCAACCAAATATTAAGTTGAGGCTGCCAACAATTTTGTTCAGCCTATCTTTGGGATTCTGGGTTTTGTGTGAAATTATGTCCAATTTGCCCTTTTTTTCTCAGATTTTTTTTTTTTGCGTTGTTCCAATGCACACAAAGGAAATAAACATGTAAAATGTGTAATTGTAATAATTTTCTGGGTGAAATACTTAATTTTCTGGAACAATTTCAAGGGTGGCAACACTTTCGACCATGACTATATGTTCAATCAGATCAATATCAACTTCAAGATCAATATCAACTTCAATTGGTCAATATAATTGGCCAACTTATCTGACTTAAACTGTCTTATTTGCTAGAAAACAAACCTAACATATACAAAAAAATCTGTCTGCAAATCACAATGACTGTGGTGTGTAAACAAAATCTGAAAGATATCTGAAAGACAATTATATCTTAAGATATAAGAATTGATTATAACAATATACAGTGAAGCAAATAATTATTTGATCCCTTGCTGTTTTTGTAAGTTTGCCCACTGACAAAGACATGAAAAGTGTATCATTTTAAGGGTAGTTTAATTTTAACATTGAGAGATAGAATATCCCGAAAAAATCAAGAAAATCACATTGTATAAATTAATCAATTTATTTGCATTTTGCAGTGAGAAATAAGTATTTGATCCCCTACAAACCATTATGAGTTCTGGCTCCTACAGATCAGTTAGACGCTCCTAATCAATTCATTACCTGCATTAAAGATAGCTTTCTTACATAGTCACCTGTATAAAAGACTCCTGTTCACAGACTCAATTAATCAGTCAGACTCTAACCTCTACAACATGGGCAAGACCAAAGAGCTTTCTAAGGATGTCAGGGACAAGATCATAGACCTGCACAAAGCTGGAATGGGCTACAAAACCATAAGTAGGACACTGGGTGAGAAGGAGACAACTGTTGGTGCAATAGTAAGAAAATGGAAGAAATACAAAATGACTGTCAACTGACATCGACCTGGAGCACCATGCAAAATCTCACCTCGTGGGGTATCCTTGATCATGAGGAAGGTGAGAGATCAGCCTAAAACTACACGGGGGGAACTTGTTAATGATCTCAAGGCAACTGGGACCACAGTCACCAAGAAAACTATTGGTAACACAATATGCCTTAAAGGTTTAACACCCTGCAGTGCCCGCAAGGTCCCCCTGCTCAAGAAGGCACATGGGCAGGCCCGTCTGAAGTTTGCCAACAAACAGCTGGATGATTCTGTGAGTTATTTGGAGAAGGTGCTGTGGTCAGATGAGACAAAAATTGAGCTCTTTGGCATTAACTCACCTCACCGTGTTTGGAGGAAGAGAAATTCTGCCTATGACCCAAAGAACAATGTCCCCACTGTCAAGCATGGAGGTGGAAACATTATGTTTTGGGGGTGTTTCTCTGCTAAGGGCACAGGACTACTTCACCGCATCAATGGGAGAATGGATGGAGCCATGTACCGTAAAATCCTGAGTGACAGCCTCCTTCCCTCCGCCAGGGAAAATGGGTCGTGGCTGGGTCTTCCAGCAAGACAATAACCCAAAACATACAGCCAAGGCAACAAAGGAGTAGCTCAAAAAGAAGCACATTAAGGTCATGGAGTAGCCTAGCCAGGCTCCAGACCTTAATCCCATAGAAAACTTATGGAGGGAGTTGAAGCTCCGAGTTGTCAAGCGACAGCCTCAAAATCTGAATGATATAGAGTTGATCTGCAAAGAGGAGTGGACCAAAATTCCTCCTGACGTGCGCAAACCTCATCATCAACTACAAAAAAAAGTCCGACTGCTATGCTTGCCAACAAAGGTTTTGCCACCAAGTATTAAGTGTTGTTTGCCAGAGGAATCAAATACTCATTTCTCACTGCAAAATGCAAATGAATTTATCTAATTTATACAATGTGATTTTCTTGATTTTTTTTGGATATTCTCTCTCAATGTTAAAATGAACCTACCCTTAAAATTATAGACTGTTTATGTCTTTGTCAGTGGGCAAACTTACAAAAACAGCAAGGGATCAAATAATTATTTCCTTCACTATACATCTGTTTAAAACTCAGACCAACATCATCATCTGTAGGATTGGTCTGATTTATTAGAAATCTAGGTTCTCAATATCAGATTGATGGGGGTCACTGTACATGAGCATATGACATCTAGATGGATTATGAGCTGCATCACACTTTCTACAAATGGGTGATGCTCAACCAAAGTTGGACAATTGACTATCCAACTACTTGAGTTCGCATTTTCCCTCAATTTTTTGTGTTTATTGAGTCTTTCTATCTGCAGGTTTAGGGCACAGTTATTGGGTTGCCTGTGTTCCCTATATGCCAGCCTGTTTCTGGAGCTGTGGGAGAGGGATTTACTGCTGCCAGACCTCAATGGACCCTGTCTTTATTTGTATATTGATGATGTGTTACTGGTCTTACGCGAGACTTCAACACAACATAATGCAATTATGCATAATAATACAAATCTCATTTTACACATGTGGACTTTGTCAATGTGCTAGGACAAACTGGTGTGAAAACGGCAAAAGTTGCAAAATTTTTGTGCAATGTTAAGTTGCACCAAAATTTTGTAGCTTTTCAAAGCAATTTACGTCAGAATTCTGGAGAAATTGCGGTGATGAATCAGGGCCTTAAAGTATTGCATTTCCTGGCCAGGAGTATACATAACCCATACGTACTCACCAGTCCTGGATCAGAAACTCGTGAATCCTTGCAGTGCACAGTGTGTGTGCTGGGCGGATTCATAAGTCTGCAGTCACACAGTGAATGCAGACTTATCAGTTTAGACTAGACAACCCCTTTAATTTTGACATGCGTTATAACTCCCCCTTATACACAGGTAGCAATATTGCACAAATCAGTACGACATGTTTGTATATTATTGTCTTCATTCTTTTTCAATATACCTTTTACATTTACCCTTATTATTTATTTTTGTAATTTAATATTTTTATTGGCATTTCTGTTTCTATTTTTGTTTTTCGCTACACTCAATTTTCAATTTCTAATTTTCATTAGTTTCTTTTTTTTGTTATTATTAGGCATGTATTTGATCATATTTTTTTACCACTACTTTTATTTCCGTATTTTTACATTTTATTCAGTTTTGCAGTGTCACTCACATTTTGGGTTGTTACACAATACAACAATCACACTGCATTCGGGTTTAGATATCTTTCATACTTTATACTAAGCACTTCCTCTTTAATTAGATTCATGTCATAATTAATCACTTGTAGCATTCTCATATTTCTCCTTATGGACGCACAGCAGGGCTTGGAAGGGAAGGAGTGCCATTTGACTTTTTGAATGCAAAATTTGCTGGAATAATTAGCAGATGCCATGTCGTGTTTGAAGAGCCCCTGATATGCCTAAACAGTGGAAATTCCCCACAAGTGACACCATTTTGGAAACTAGACCCTTCAGGTAACTTATCTAGATGTGTGGTGAGCACGTTGAACCCCCAGGTGCTTCACAGAAATTTATAACATTGAGCCGTGAATATAAAAATTTCACATTTTTTTCCACAAAAATGTTTTTTAGCCCCAAATTTTGCATTTCCATAAGGGTAACAGGAGAAATTGCACCATGCAATTTGTTGTCCAATTTCTCCTGAGTACGTCGATACCCAATATATGGAGGAAAACTACGGTTTGGATGCACAGCAGGGCTTGAAAGGGAAGGAGCGCCATTTGACTTTTTTAATGCAAAATTTGCTTGAATAATTAGCAGACGCCATGTCATGTTTGGAGAGCCCCTGATGTGTCTAAAGATTGGAAACCCCTCATAAGTGTCCTAATTTTGGAAATCACAACCCTCAGGGAATATATATACATGTGTGGTGAGCACCTTAAACCCCCCAGGTGCTTTACAGAAGTTTATAACGTAAAGTTGTGAAAATAAAAAAATAAAAAAATTTCCCCACAAAAATGTTCTTTTAGCACCAATTTTTTTTATTTTCACAAGGGTAACAGGAGAAAATGAAACCCCAAATTTGTTGTGTAATTTCTCCTGAGTATGGAGATTCCACATATGCCGGGGTAAACTAATGTTTGGGTGCACGGAAAAGAAGGAGTGGCGGTTTGGAACACAGACGTAGATGGAATGGTCGGCGGGTGTCATGTCGCGTTTGGATAGCCCCTGATGTGCCAAAGCAATGGAAAAACCCCAAAGTGACCCCATTTTAGAAACTAGACCCGTCAAGGAATTTATCTAGATGTGTGGTGAGCACCTTGAACCCAGAGGTGGTTCATTGAATTTTACAACGTTGATCTGTGAAAATGAAAAAAATATATATATTTTTCCCACAAAAATGTTGTTTTAGCCCACAATTTTTTCATTGTCACAAGGATAGCAGGAGAAAATGGACCCCAAAATTTGTTGTGCAATTTCTCCTGAGTATGTAGATACCCCATATGTGGTCGAAAACTACTTTTGAGGCACAGGGAAAGTTCAGAAGGGAAGGAGCGCCATATTGTAGTTCAGATTTTGCTGGACTGGTTTGACGGTGCAATGTCACATTGGTAGAGCCCCTAAGGTGCAAGAACAGCAGAATTCCCCATAAGAGACCCCACTTTACAAACTACACCTCTCAATGAATTCATCTAGTCATGCAGTGAGCATTTTGACACCACATATGTCTCACATAATTTTATACCATTAGGCAATGAAGAAAGAATAATTACATTTTTACCACCAAAGTTTTATTTTAGCCCCATATTTTACATTTTCACACTAGGAAATGGGTAAAAATGGCACCAAAATGTGTCACACAATTTCTGCTCAATGTAGAACTACCCCATATGTGGCTGTACAGAATTGCTTAGCCACACGGCGAAACTCGGGAGGGACGGAGCGCTATTTGCCTCCTGGAGCCTAGATTTTCCTAGAATAGTATGCGGACTCCATATACAGAGCCACTACATACTAGAAGAGCAGTAAACCCCCTTAAAGTGTCCCTACTTTGGAAAGTATACCCCTTTGGGAATTTATCTACAGGTATGGTGCGGATTTTAACTACATGGGTGTTTTACAGAAACAAGCAGCAGTGGATGTTGCTGATTGAAAATTTCAAACTGCCATTGTAGTGACCAGCATGTTGTAGTGACCAGTATGTTGTAGTGACCAGTACATTGTTGTGACTAGTACGTTGTGCCCAGAACATGCTTCTGGAGACATGCACCCATAAATTAGGCGGGCTCTCATTGCTACAGAAATGCCAAACATGTGGACACTAAATGTTGTTTAGGCACACTGGGGCTCAGAAAGGAGGGGGCTTTGGGCTTTGGGAGCACAGAATTTGCTGAATTCCTTTGGGGGGCAAGGAGCCATGTCTCTTTTCCAGAGCCTTTTTGCTACCAGTAACATGGAAACCACCTATATTTCCGTTAACAGATGACGGACCTGAGTGGGGACTTACTTTTTTTGTGGATTGAGTAGAAGCTTTTATTGGGAACATATTACATAACATTTTGGATCCGGCGCTCTACGCTGACCACTTATATTGGGGTTTCCATTTAAATCGCTGAGTGACGTGATTCAGATGAAACCCCTGAGGGATCCATTCACTATAATGAGGCAGCAGAGTTACTCTGGACTCTGTCTGGCCTGTGTTCAGCAATGTCCTTTTTTTCAGAAGTGCACAAAACTGTGGCTGACGGCGCTTTTAAGCATGCTTAATAAAAAGATAGTCACTGCCGGTTCACAGGCCAGACAGCGCCCACAGCGACTCCATCTGCCTCATTATAGGGAATCTTCCACCGGGGGTTCCATCTGAATCACGTATTTCAGACATTTATACGGAAACCCTGGTATAAGTGTTCAGCGTAGAGAGCAGGATAAATGTGAGCCGAGCCTTACTGCGATCTTTGAGAGGCAGAATGAACAAATCGACAGCAGATGAATATTTGGTTTTATTTATTTTTTACGCCGTACCTCATGCGGTATAAGTGATTAGACGACTATATTCTTCGGGTCGGTGGGACCATAGCGATACTAGATTTATATCAGGTTTTTATGTTTGGCAGCTGTCACACACTAAAAGACACCTTTTTTTGTAAAAACTAGTTTTTGCATTACCATATCTTGAGAGCTATAATTTTTCCATATTTCGGTCTACAGAGTCATGTGACAGCTTGTTTTTTGCCGGATGAGTTGATGTTTTTATTGGTACCATTTTTGGGCACATGACATTTTTTGATCTCTTTCGATTACGATTTTTGGGAGTCAGAATGAACAAAAATTAGCAATTCAGGAATTGTTTTTTTTTTTTTTTTTATGCCGTTCCACGTGTGGTGAAATTGATAAGGCAGCTTTATTCTACGGGTCAGTACGATTACAGCGATACCCCATTTATATAGTTTTTTTTTATGTTTTTACACAATAAAAACTATTTTATAGAAAAAAATAATTATTTTTGTTCTGAGAGCTATGGGACTTTCACTTTCTGCAGTCTGATCGCAGTTATAAGGCATAGCAATGCAGGGGCATTGCTATGCCTTATAACCTGTCAGCCCTGCAGACACAAGTTAGATCATGCACTGCACATGATCTAACTAACTTGCTAGTGCCTGGTGACACGGATGTCATCATGATGGCATCGAGTCACCATTGCAATGATAGGGCCCCTGCGATGACATCACAGGGGCACCGATCCAAGGGCAGAGGGGCCTTTCTCCCTCTGCCTGCTGGTTAAATGTTGTTATTGCAGCTATTACAGCATTTAGGGGGTTAAAGTGCTGGGTGCACCACTCCTGACACTGAGAACTGGGAGTCAGCTGTCTGAATAAGCTGACACCCGGCAGTGATCGCGTACGCACAGCCTTTGTGCGCCAAATTCGCCATGACGTATCCATATGTTCAAGGTCGTTAAGTACCAGGCGATCTGGAAGTATGGAAACGTCTAAGGTCGTAAAGGGGTTAAGCTTAGTACACAACTGAAGAGGTTGGAGTGTGATTGATTGTGTGGACAGGTGTCTTTTATACAGGTAATGAGTTCAAACAGTTGTCATTAATACAGGTAATGAGTGCAGAGTAGGAGGGCTTCTTAAACAAAAACTAACAGGTATGTGAGAGCCAGAATTCTTGCTGGTTGGTAGGTGATCAAATACTTATTTCATGCAATAAAATGCTAATTAATTATGTAAAAATCATACAATGTGATTTTCTGGATTTTTTTTAAGATTCTGTCTCTCACAGTTGAAGTGTACCTACAATAAAAATTATAGACATCTCCATTCTTTGTAGGTGGGAAAACTTGCAAAATCGGCAGTGTATCAAATACTTATTTTCCCCACTGTAGGGTATATATATATATATATATATATATATATATATATATATATATATATATATATATATATATATATATATATATATATATATATATACACACACTGCTCAAAAAAATAAAGGGAACACTCAAATAACACATCCTAGATCTGAATGAATTAAATATTCTCATTGAATACTTTGTTCTGTACAAAGTTGAATGTGCTGACAACAAAATCACACAAAAATCATCAATGCAATGGAAATCAAATTTATTAACCAATGGAGGCCGGGATTTGGAGTCACCCCCAAAATTAAAGTGGAAAAACACACTACAGGCTGATCCAACTTTGATGTAATGTCCTTAAAACAAGTCAAAATGAGGCTCAGTATTGTGTGTGGCCTCCACGTTGCCCTACAACGCCTGGGCATGCTCCTGATGAGGTTGTGGATGGTCTCCTGTGGGATCTCCTCCCAGACCTGGACTAAAGCATCCCCCAACTCCTGGACAGTCTGTGGTACAACGTGACGTTGGTGGATGGAGCGAGACATGATGTCCCAGATGTACTCAATCGGATTCAGGTCTGGGGAACGGGCGGGCCAGTCCATAGCTTCAATGCCTTTATCTTGCAGGAACTGCTGACACACTCCAGCCACATGAGGTCTGGCATTGTCCTGCATTAGGAGGAACCCAGGGCCAACCGCACCAGCATATGGTCTCACAAGGGGTATGAGGATGTCATCTCGGTACCTAATGGCAGTCAGGCTACCTCTGGCGAGCACATGGAGGGCTGTGCGGCCCTCCAAAGAAATGCCACCCCACACCATTACTGACCCACTGCCAAACCGGTCATGCTGAAGGATGTTGCAGGCAGCAGATCGCTCTCCACGGCATCTCCAGACTCTATCACGTCTGTCACATGTGCTCAGTGTGAACCTGCTTTCATCTGTGAAGAGCACAGGGCGCCAGTGGCGACTTTGCCAATCCTGGTGTTCTGTGGCAAATGCAAAGTGTCCTGCACGGTGTTGGGCTGTGAACACAACCCCCATCTGTGGACGTCGGGCCCTCATACCACCCTCATGGAGTCGGTTTCTAACCGTTTGTGCAGACACATGCACATTTGTGGCCTGCTGGAGGTAATTTTGCAGGGCTCTGGCAGTGCTCTTCCTGTTCCCCCTTGCACAAAGGCAGAGGTAGCGGTCCTGCTGCTGGGTTGGTGCCCTCCTACAGCCCCCTCCACGTCTCCTGGTGTACTGGCCTGTCTCCTGGTAGCGCCTCCAGCCTCTGGACACTACGCTGACAGACACAGCAAACCTTCTTGCCACAGCTCGCATTGATGTGCCATCCTGGATGAGCTGCACTACCTGAGCAACTTCTGTGGGTTGTAGAGTCCGTCTCATGCTACCACGAGTGTGAAAGCACAACCTACATTCAAAAGTGACCAAAACATCAGCCAGAAAGCATTGGTACTGAGATGTGGTCTGTGGTCCCCACCTGCAGAACCACTCCTTTATTGAGTGGGTCTTGATAATTGCCAATAATTTCCATCTATTGTCTATTCCATTTGCACAACAGCATGTGAAATTGATTGTCAATCAGCGTTGCTTCCTAAGTGGACATTTTGATTTCACAGAAGTTTGATATACTTGGAGTTATATTCTGTTGTTTAAGTGTTCCCTTTATTTTTTTGAGCAGTGTGTATATATATATATATATATATATATATATTATATGTGTGTATAGGATAGTCCATATCTATAGAAACGCGACTATGAGGCATGTGGATATTTATTTTCTATTTATTTTGCTCACTTATATAGTGCCATTAATTCCACAGCGCTTTACAGACATTATGGGCACTGTCCCCATTGGGGCTCACAATCTACATTCCCTATCAGTATAGCTTTGGAGTGTGGGAAGAAACAGAGAACATGCAAACTCCTTGCAGATGTCGTTCTTGGTGGGATTTTAACCCAGTACCCCAGCGCTGCAAGGCAGTAGTGCTAACCACTGAGCCACCGTGCTGCCCGATATATGGTGGTTTTAATTGCACTGCCACTTGACTGGCCAATTATGTTCTGAAGGGTTATTCTTTGTTTGACAAGGACATCATATATGTTTTTTCTTGGACTTTGTTAGGGTTTTTTGTGGTCAGATTGTTGAAAAATATTGATGATATACCCCTCAGCCCACTAGTATCTATATTGTATATGTTTATAAATGCAGTACATATTATCTGATCACATATTGAGGATGTCTGGTCAGTTAGAGTAGTGGTAGGGCTACATAGGGGCAGTCGACAAGGAGCGGGGGATCCATACCGTTTCCAGGGTCAGCGGTAGAGGTGGGAAAACTAGGCATTTGCCTAGAGCCCCCACTCCCCCAGGGGCCCCCAATCTGTGGCCACTATGGGGCCTGTGAGTCAGGGGGGACCGGCGCCAGCGCTGGCGCAGCTTCCCACCAGCGGATCGCGCTTCCAACTAGCCGATACAGTTGAAAGCAATGATGGAGGGGGAAGCGTAATGTGATGTTCCCTCTCCCATCATTCCCCCTCTGTGTCTTAAGCAGCGGGCGCTTCACTTTGTCAGGCAGTGGAGCAGCTTAGGTGAGGAGACGCGCTGCAGAGACCAAAGCAGCGGGGGAAAGAGGAGTATTGTATTTTTGTTTTAAATTAGTGAGTACATGGTGGCCATAATGCATTATACCCTGTGGGGGCTGCAGTATACCTTGTGAGGGCTACATTTTACCCTGTGGGGGCTGCAGTATACCCTGTGGGGGCTGCATTATACCTTGTGGAGGCTGCATTATACCCTGTGGGGTCTGCAGTATACCCTGTGGGGGGCTACATTATACCCTGTGGGGTCTGCAGTATACCCTGTCGGGGCCTGCAGTAAACTCTATCGAGGACTATGGGATGCATTGTACTGTATGGAGACCTAAGGGGAATGCATTATATTCTATATAGGCCTATGGGGAGTGCATTATACTCTATGGAGGACTATGGGGCACATTATAATATATGGAGGACTATGGGGAGTGCATTATACTGTATGAAGGTCTATGAGGTGCATTATACTGTATGTAAGCCTATGGAGAGTTCATTATACTGTATGGATGCCTTTGGGGAGTACATTATATAGTATGGAGGCCTATGGGGTGCATTATACTGTATAGAGGCCTATAGGGACTTCATTATACTGTATGGAGGACTATTGGGTGCATTATACTGTTTCAAGGACTATAGGGAGCGCATACTGTATGGAGGCCTATGGGGAGTGCATTATACTATAAGAAGGACTATGGGGTGTCCATTATGCTATATGGAGGACTATGGGGAGTGTATTATACTATATGAAGGACTTTGGGGAGTGCATTATATTATATGGAGGACTATGGGGTGTGCATAATACTCTATGGAGAACTATGGTGTGTGCATTATACTGTATGGAGGACTATGGGGTGTACATTATACTATATGGAGGACTATGGGAAGCATATTAGACTATCTGAAGGACTATGGGGAGTGTATTCTACTATATGGAGGACTATGGGGAGTGTAAAGGATGTATGTAGAGGAATGTGATGAGTGTATTATACTATATGGAGGACTACGGGGCACATTATACTATATGGAAGGACTATTGGGCACATTATACTATATGGAGGACTATGGGGCCCATTATACTATATGAAGGACTATGGGGAGCATTATACTATGTGGAGGATTATGGGGTGCATTATACTATATGGAGGCCTATGGGGAGTGCATCATACTGTATGGAGGACTATATTATGTGCATTATACAATATGGAGGACTATGGGGTGCATTATATTATGTGGGGGATTATGGGGTGCATTATACTAAACGAGCAAAACTCTGTCTATTCATCGAGTGATTGGATTGTTTATGCCGGAACAAAAATCATTGTTCTCAGCAGCACATTGCTGATAAAAACTGCAAATATGGTGCTGATAATGTGATACTGTATGGGGACAGATTGATCTACTAGTGATCGTTCTGTGCCCATCCTTCCACAGCCGGTGTAAAGAGGCAGGGAAACAAGCGTCGAATGAATTCAATATTGTCAATCACTCTCGTTAATGGATTGAACTCAGCGCATGTAAATACAACTGAAATGTTTCTGTGTGATGGTGCAGAATGTCAGCACTTAGGGCCCCGCTTTAAACTTTTGCCCAGGGCTCCACTTTGTCTAAAACCGACCCTGACTGTTTCAAATTAGGGTGCCAACCTCCGCTGTCAGGAAGTGAATGGTGAAGGGCAAAACTAGTCCCTATCTCACCTCATTTCTGTTCTTTTCTTTTAAATCACTGTTTTTCTGTGCAAATGTGTGTGCATTTATGTCTTCATGCACTGGGTTTTTAAACTAACTAAATAAAGAGAGAATTTTTGAAGGTTTCTTTTTGTTATTGTTTACATGTATAAGGGACCCATAGGTTGATCGCTTTAGTTGTTGATTGAGGGAGCTTTGTGGGGGCTCTTATTGAATGTAGGGGGCTGCGTGGGGGCTCATACTGTGTGTATTTAGGGGGATGTCAGCATACTTAATTCTGATCAATATTAAGTCATACAATGAATGTAGAAAAATCATTACAATTAATATGTTAGTATTAATATTGAGCAGAATTAATTTCAGCCTGTTGGTTCAGCCTCCACAACAATCACGGTCTCTCATGTGGCCCCTTGGGAAAATTAATCTCCCACCCCTGCTCTATTTTATAGAGCGCTATGTTATGCATGGTGCTGTATATAAGGAAGAAATCTGTCTTTTTTCATCTACAGATGTGCACCAGAGCCCCTGTGTGCTACTCACATGACCTATTACATGATTTATCAAGGGGGATCATGTGATGTCACGTGATACATTGTGTACCGGGGGGGCCATGCCTTTTAAACTGCCCGGGACCCTGGCTACTCTTAATCTTCCCTTGACTATATTCCATGTAAACTTACATCCATAAGAAATGAGAGCTGCTGCTGCACTCTGATTTCCTCAAGATGTTATTCACATTCAAAGGGAGTGAGCGTGGACCATTAGTGGCTACTGATTGGCTGCAGGGCTTACATGACATAACAATGTCATGCAAGCCCTGGCAATGGAATGGTGCTAAAGGGGAGTATAGCTGTTATTATTTTATGTGGGGGAATACAGTAATTGAGAAGGGGTTGTCTGACTAGATGACAGCCCCTTTAAAACTAACGTAAAAAAACAAAAGTGTACAATAAATTGCATGGCAACTTTCGTTTGCCACATCACCACTAATTAGTTACATTGTGTGACTAAATAAGCTTATTTATGCATCCAAGGACAGCTACACATACTCTTACATAAAAATGACATTGTTACATACTTAATAAGGTTTAAAAAAACTGGTTCATCAAGTTAAAGCTGTAAATCTGCTGTGTTGATTCAGAGGCAAGCAAAAATATTGAAGATGGCCAATTGTTCCATGTTGTGCACAACAAAAATAGAAAAAAAGTAGATATCTCTTGGCTGAAAAAAAATTGAAATAAACCATGCAAATATGGGGTTTTGAAACTAAACTACAAGCTAGCACAATTAGAGAATGAGCTATGAGAGATGACTAGCAAATTGTGTCATTTAGTATTCATCAATGAATAAATGATGTTGGCAATTATAATTAGCAAATGTGTGACTACATAAAGAAACGGATTCTTCTGTGGTTCACACTCTATAGCCACAAAAGAGTTCCTTGTTGTGTGGTTAATCTGGTAACTGCCTCGATGGATATCTGTTCTCTCAAATACTCAGATGAGATACCAAGCCCTTACATCATCTCAGTGTTGAATGTAATGGATTCATGAACGGGACATTCCGTATTGGTGAACCACAGGACACATATAGGTGTGGTAAAGGTTTCATAACATTCATGGATTGTCAATGAGTGAGCCTTCAATTGTCTGCTGAAAATCAAACACATCATATCATGCGCAAAATCCTATACATCATGCGGATTGTTTAAGAAGTGCTTGGCTTTGTTATAATTATTAAGGGGTATTTGCAGTGAATAAGAATGATTTTTTAAAAGCTGGGCTCAAACAGGGCGCTTTGGTGCACTGTGAAGTAGACATTGCGACTTCACCCCCCCATCCCTTGGACCATAAGATACCACTCATTCAACTAAGGCCAAATGATGGGTCTTTTGTAGAGATCAGCAGATCGCTTTGTGGAACAACAAATTGGCCAGGTCAGTAGGTTTTTGCAATCTCGAATTTCTTACCATCTGGGATCCCTGGTGCGTCTTTTGATTAGCCGGATTTGTTTGATGTCATCATTGTGGTGGGACAAACAGATGACATTGCGCCAGCGAGGCTAATCAAAAGCCGCAATGGGGATCCTGGAAGGTAAGAGATTTACGAGCCATCTGTCCATAAGCCAGAGACTACTACTGGCAGTGATGAGCGACTATGTTCTGTTAACCCTTTCGCCAAATATGCTCGGGCGAGCACCGAGTATTTACAGCTGCTCGGTGATATGTTTGAATCGCTCCCGTGTGCATGATTTGCGACTGTTTGACAGTTTTATTACATGTGAGGAATGTGTAAGAAATAGACATTCCTCACATGTAATAAAACTGTCAAACAGTCACAAATCATGCACACGGGAGCAGTGCTCGGCCAGAGCATACTCGCCGAAAGGGTTAACAGAACATACTCGCTCATCACTAACTACTGCCCATCCCTAGTCTTTTGGCCTGTGTCAGGCTGGCATTGAAAAAAATGTAAATGTAAAACTGTTAAGAAAAAATGTATATACTGGTCAATATGGGAAAGAGTGGGTGGTGAAAAACAGGGGGTCAGGAATATTCTTCATTCAGGACACGGATTGGATGGTAGAAGCCACAGGGAACTGGAACACAGAAGGGAACAAATGTGAGGGGTTTAACGCTTTACTCCCCTTCTGCACATGACAGGCAAAAAATACAAAAATGCTCCATGCATAAGGGGGTAATGGTTAACTCTCGCAGAGAGGTGAAAAGTCTCAAGAATAACTGGGTATTTTATTATTCAAAGGGAGTTCTAGAAAGCAGTTGAGAAATATTGCACACTTGCACTGAAGAACTTCATGGTTGGGCTGAGTCCCTTTACAGTGCACTATGCGCATGTGCGGAGACACGTTTGTCATTCAATGACCTATCTACACAGGCCGACCCAGCTTCAGAAGTGCACTGAACAACCTAACAACCTGTAATAGATTGTTCAGTTCATATAGGCAGCCATTGTTCTCGGCAGCACAGATCCGGATTACACAGGATGATGTGCTGCCAAGATCGATGATCTTTTGTGCAAACCAAAATCAGATTTCACTTGGTGAACTAACGAGTGCTTTACTGGTTCGTCTGGTGATCAGCAGCCTGTTTACACTGCTCGACTATCATGAAACAAATGTTCTTATGATAAATGATCATCTTGCAGTGTAAATGCACCTTTATTCCCCAGGAATTCATCACCAAGCTGATAGAAGTTGCAGGGAGACTGTTACTATTTAGCATCTCTCCATGCACTTAGCTCCCTGAGCAATGCTGAAAGTAAACTGCCTGGTCTAATTACTGAAGTTACAGCTCAGCCCAGGTTTAGCCATGGGGGGCTGAGTAAATGTAACAAGGGGCAGTGGCCGTGCTGCCTGCAAAAGATAGCAGTACCTCGCACTGAAAACTCTCCTTTGTTCTCAGTCACTGTGTTGGGATCTTGACATCTGTGAAGTTTGCAGGAGCATCCTGGGGTCCTGCACAGTGCAGGGCTCAGCGACCCCAGCCGTGAAGTTGATAATTTGCTCCCACGGTGCCTCCTCCTGCTTGACCTGTTTCTCCAGGTGTATTAGTAACAGCAGCAGCCTAAGGGATTATTCACACGTCAGTATTTGTCATCAATCTTTGTAAAATTGAAAGATTGACACCTGTTCTGGAGACAATTCTGGACTGTGGGGCCCGTCCGCCCCGAGCCTGGACTGTGGGGCCCGTCCGCCCCGAGCCTGGACTGTGGGGCCCGTCCGCCCCGCGCCTGGACTGTGGGGCCCCCCGCACGCCCCGAGTCCGGACTGTTGGGCTTCCCGCCCGCCCCGGGTCTGGACTGTGGGGCCCCCCACCCGCCCCGGGTCTGGACTGTGGGGCCCCCCACCCACCCCGGGTCTGGACTGTGGGGCCCCCCACCTGCCCCGGGTCTGGACTGTTGGGCCGGCTGCCCCTGGGTCTAGCCCCAAGCCTCGACTGTGGGGCCCGCCTGCCCTATGTCCGGACTGTGGGGCCCGTCCGCCCCGTGTCCGGACTGTGGGGCCGCATGCCCCGGGTCTAGCCCCAGGTCTGGACTGTGGAGCCCCCCACCCGTCCCGGGTCCAGACTGTGGGGCCCT
The DNA here is from genome assembly GCF_046119375.1 of Phyllobates terribilis. Lineage (NCBI taxonomy): Eukaryota > Metazoa > Chordata > Amphibia > Anura > Dendrobatidae > Phyllobates > Phyllobates terribilis. Next base: position 283,165,667 of record NW_027362771.1, read on the forward strand.
CCGCCCGCCCCGGGTCTGGACTGTGGGGCCTGCTGTAAGATGGCGCCCTTGGTGGGTACCAATCCCTGCCTAACCCTCCTCCCAGCCCTATTTTAAAGGACTTAGACTGGTTAAAGAATTGAACAAAGAGATACCCTCAACATCCTCCACAGCTCCAATGCTGATTCTTAACTGGTCTCTTCTGGTCTCGAATTCTTGGCAGGCAATGCCAGCTGTGCCAATATGTGGCCGCATGGGGTGAGCTGCCTCAGCCAGCGGATTCATGCCATTTAAAGTCTGTTGAAACCAGCCGGACCTGGTAAGCATTGGAACGGCAGATGGGGGGACGAGGAGGAATTTGACTTCTTTCATTTTTTTAAACCAGTCCAAGCCCATAAAATCTATTTTTTTCTACTGAATATCTCCATTAAAAAGTGAAATGAAGGACTGAAACTGCAGTGACTATGCAGTAACAGACATCAAAATAACACGGCAGGCTGTGTGTATTTGCCATTAGATTCACAATTAAATTTAGATATAAGGAATGCAATTATTAATATGACTATGCAGGAGAAAATAGAAATAAATGGCATCTGTACCAAATGATGGCTGAAGAGTAGGTAATAGTCCAAAAATGCAACACAAATGACATTGATTGAAAAACATATTTCGCTTTTCTCCTATAAATCTTACATACACATTTCAGGTTAGTTTGACTATAATGCAGATACAGTGAAGCCAGGAGCTGCACATGGACGCTGCTACGCTCAAAACTTGATTATTTCAGTTTTCCAACACATTCCTTTTTACTTTGTCATGGCAACCAAAATCCCCGAAATTCCTCTGACTCTGAGCTCTATGAACAAAACATTCACTATCTGCTTTAACTTTTATTTTTGGAATAAATATTCAGAATATTGAGAATATTCATTTGAAAGGAAAAGTATGTTCAATTATTAAGCAGGATGGAACATTGAGGACCTGCAATGATGAGTCGGGCCATGGATGCCTCCCAGGGATACTTTATAACAATTAAAGGGAATCTGTCACTAGGTTTTTGATATCTAATCTGAGAGCAGTATGATGTAGGTGCAGAAACCCTGATTCCAGTCATATACATAGTCACTTACTGGGCTATAGATTTGATAAAATCACTGTTTTATCAGATTATCACTGGAGGACTAGTACACTTGCTGCTATATAGTCCTCCATATTCATGAGCTCTGTATAACTCCACCCCCTCCACTGATTGACAGCTTTCTGTGTACACTGTATATAGGCAGAAAGCTGCCAATCAGTGGCGGGGTTATATAGAGCTCAGCATTCAGAGAACTGGTAAATCTATAGCAGATAAAACAGTTTTTAATCAAAATTACAGCAAGCAGCCCATTAAGTGACACATTGCTGGAATCAGTGGCTCTGTCCCTTCATCATGCTGTTCTCAGATGGTTTACCAATAACCTGGTGACAGTTTCCCTTTAAAGTGATGAGGGAGGCACTAAAAAAGCATAGCTGGTCTGGGAAGAGACAGGAAGATATTAGCAATCATGTCACACATCCAACCCAGTTATGACCTCTTTGGCCAAGTCCCACCTTAATTTCATGACTTGCCTAATTACATTACTAAAATGCTGTGATTAAGCCCATTTATTCCAAAAAATGTGAAACATTTTCCATCTTTATGAGCTGTGTATGAAAACTCAAATGACAAACCATACTTCCCATAGTACTAACTGCAATTTGTGATAAAGCACCACCCCTTGTCACACAGAGGTGCATGGGTACGTGTAAAATACAATATATGTCATGTGTCCACAAGCACTGTCAGAAGATCCCTACGTGCTTAGTAACCCAACAGAGACTGGACACAGAGTTAGACATTTATTTACAGATACTATTATTGGGAGTGTAACAGCAGTTATCATAGTATCACATTATAAGTGCAGACCTCACGAAATTAGGAAATATCACTGACTGACAAACCCATCATTTTTAACCATCCAACGTTTTGTTTTTCATTTCAGCGCTGGGGTGGTGCTACTAATCCAAGTTCCTTGACCCTAGTCTTATACTTATCTTGTAACCGCAACTTCTGACTGACTGGAAGTCAGCGGTAACGGTCACAAGCTCTCAATGTAAGTCTATGAGAGGCTCTTTCTGGCCTTGTTCTCGTTCTCATAGACTTACATTGAGAAGTGACTTCCAGATCGCTCCAGCAAACACTGGAATGATCTAGCAGGTCACAACCTGCAGAAGACGACAAGAGCGCCGCCGGCTGGTAACTATAATAATACAGGGGGGCAAGGAACTTAGATTAGTTGCACCACTCCAGAGCTGCAACAACAAAAAACAACACTGGAGTGGTGCTTTAAACATGGCTGCTTTTTCGATAAGTGACTCAAGACACAAAATGTGTTCTTGATTTACTGTTACAGGTGACCACAATTTAAAATACCGTCAAATACCAAAATACGGCAAGTCCCTAATTTAGAGGTTGTCGAAGAAACATCATCCAATAAACAGCCGCTTACTTTTTTTTTATAGAATTTGAAAAAAATGCCAGTCAGCGAAACACCGTTACAGAAAATAATGAAGCATATTTATTGACTATAAAAATAGGCCTAAAGTTGATGCATAAAATGTCAAATGAGAAACAACATTTTTATTGCTTTTTGTTTTCCTACATTTGAGATGAATATCTGTTTGTTATTTGAATTCATTACAGAATATTGTCAGATGCCACGTCATCCAAAAAGTGTGTGTCTCCTTCTAAATTTTTTCTCTCATTTTTGACCAGAGGGCTTATGAAATCCTCATATTTTACACTATAATAATATTACATTTTGCATGGGGCAAAAAAAATCCTTTTAGCATGACAATTATGTAGGTTGTTATCACAACTGCTCCCCTGAACTACAACAATAGGTGTAACAAAAAAATTCAAGGAAAATCCTATGCTCAATTTTCAAGTCCCTTAACAGGGACCAAAGCTATTTATATGGTATTATTTCATTTTTCTCAGCAAACTTTACCGAAAAAAAAAATTAAATGGATGACATTTTGCAGCATAAAATAAACTCAGGGTAAGCTAAAAGTAACACAACAGATGACATAAGTGCTGCTAGACACTAATTATAGTGATTTTTCACTAATACAGTGGGTACGGAAAGTATTCAGACCCCTTTAAATGTTTCACTCTTTGTTTCATTGCAGCCATTTGGTAAATTCTAAAAAGTTCATTTTTTTCTCATTAAAGTACACTCTGCACCCCATCTTGACTGAAAAAAACAGAAATGTAGACATTTTTGCAAAATTTATTAAAAAAGAAAACTGAAATATCACATGGTCATAAGTATTCAGACCCTTTGCTCAGTATTGAGTAGAATCACCCTTTTGAGCTAGTACAGCCATGAGTCTTCTTGGGAATGATGCAACAAGTTTTTCCACACCTGTGATATTTCAGCTTTTCTTTTTTAATAAATTTTAAAAAATGTCTACATTTCTTTTTTTTTTCAATCAAGATGGGGTGCAGAGTGTACTTTAATGAGAAAAAAAATGAACTTTTTAGAATTTACCAAATGGTTGAAATGAAACAAAGGGTGAAAAATGTAAAGGGGTCTGAACACTTTCCGTACCCACTGTATATCTGTAAGGACAAGTCCATTGTATGTATTTCAAAAGAGAAACGTGAACATCTAAGTTCAAAAACGCTTTGTCTCATTTTACCTTATACTGGTAAGGGTTGTGTTCAAAGAGCAAAGTGTGTGAAACCCGATAGAACATTTAAACTGGATTACGTATATTATCCAGACATGTATGTGCCTGAAGACGTCTCCATGAGATTAGTAATAATCCAGCATTCATCTTTAAATACCTGGCATGACTTTAAGAATAACATGATATCAGTGCAATAGAAAAAACTAAGCATCAGTCACGAGTAGTGTTGAGCGATACCTTCCGATATCAGGAAATATCGTATCGGATTGGATCGGGCCGATACCCAAAAAGTATCGGATATCGCCGATTCCGATACCGGAAACCAATGCAAGTCAATGGGACACAAATATCGGAATGAAAATAAACCCTTTCTTTCCTTGTAGGTTAATTCTACATGAAGTAAAACAACTAAGAATAATGTAGAATGACATGAAAAGCCGGCAATTCATCAGCGGCATTCACCGGTACCCGACAATTTACAACAGAAAGAATAGAGCTTCACACATAGATTAGATAGATAGAAACATGTCAGTCACACATATAAGAAGCACAGTGACAGTGTTGCTTACTGTACTTGTCATTTAGTGTAAAGGATTTATTAAAAAAAATATTAGTGTTTTCGTGCACCGTCTCTTTAAAAAAGCCGGCCGGCAATTCAGCAGCGGTACCCGACAATTTATAACAGACAGAATAGAGCTTCACACATAGATTAGATAGATAGAAACATGTCAGCCACATATATAAGAAGTACAGTGACAGTGTTGCTTACTGTACTTGTCATTTAGTGTAAAGGATTTATTTAAAAAAATAATAGTGTTTTCATGCACCGTCTCTTTAAAAAAGCCGGCCGGCAATTCAGCATCTGTACCCGACAATTTAGAATAGAAAGAATAGAGAATCACACATAGATTAGATAGATAGAAACATGTCAGTCACATATATATGAAGTACAGTGACAGTGTTGCTTACTGTACTTGTCATTTAGTGTTAAAATAAAGGATTTATTTAAAAAAAAATTGGCGTGGGGTTCCCCTTAATTTTAGGCTCTAGCGGAGGTTAAGCAGACAGCTGGGGCAAATGTTTGAAGCCTGGGAAGGGGGTAATACCCACGGAGCTTCCCAGGCTACTAATATCAGCCCCCAGCTGAATACCTAGCCTTTACTAGCTATTAAAATGGGGGAACCCCCCCAAAAAAATGACGTGGGGTCCCCCCTAATTTAATAGCTAGCAAAGGCTAGGCAGACAGCTGGGGGCTGATATTAATAGCCCAGGAAGGGTGCCATGAATATTGGCCCCCTCCCAGGCTAGAAACACCAGTCGTCAGCCGCCCCAGAAATGGCGCATCCATAGGATGCGCCAACTCTGGCACTTAGCCTCGCTCTTCCACGCTGCCCTGGTGCGGTGGCAGGGGGTAATAGTGGTGGGGTTCATGTCAGCGCCAGCTGCCATGAAGCCCAGGTTAGTAATGATGGGCGTCTATAAGACACCCCCATTACTAACCTACAAAGTGTTAAAAAGAAAAAACACACACTACACCCAGAAAAAAATAATTTATTTGAAATAAAACACACAATTTTATTTAATTCTTAGTTTACTAAAAATAATAGTTACCTGTCCACGTTCCTGCGCTGATCTCCCATGCACAGCTGTCACATCTGGAGATGGTGACAGCTGTGCATGGCTGCTGTAAGCTCACGCTGCCGGGAACACGTCCGCTCCCGGCAGCGGGAGCCACTGACTGAGGTCACCGGAGTGCATTCAGGCAGCGCAGCTCCGGAGACCTCCTTTACGGCACTGCTGTACCGTGGGAATTTCTCACGATACAGCAGGGCCGTAAAGGAGCTAACCGGAGCAGCGCTGCCTGAACTCCGGTGAACCCTTACGGCCCCGTCATTCTAGCGGCAGCAGCGGTTCAGAGCGGTCACATTCTATGTGGCTGCTCTGAACTGGAGATCTTCGTGGGACACTCGTGGACTGCTACGGAGGGGTAAGGATAAGGTTGTGGTTTATTATTTTATATTTTATTACAGGAGATCGATGGCTTCGGGGAATTAGGTGTCTTGGTGAGTATAGGTGTAGTTTTTTATTTTTTACTTTATTTTAGGTGGCGATCGGCGGGGACAGGTAATGTATGAACTAATTTCTTTTAGGTAACCACTGGCCACCAATGACATGTATTTAACATTTATTGGGGACACAGTAGGGCAATTTAAATAGCAGGATCAGTCTGATGGGAACTACTGCTCCCATCGAGCTGATCCTGCTGGCAGGAGTGGACGGGGGACAGACATAGGCCGATGGGAGTAGTAGTGTCACATCGGCCTATGTCTGCCTGCACGCACACACACCGCACACACCCGCACACATCGCACAGACACCCGCACACACACACCCCGCACACACACACCCCGCACACACACCCGCACACACACCCCGCACACACACCCCGCACACACACCGCACAAACATCGCGCACACACACCCCGCACACACACTAATCATGACGGGCTGATGGTCTGGGAGGTGAGGCTGACCTGTGCGGCCGTGGGAAAGTTCATGTGAGTTCATGCAGTCAAGCATGAACTCACATGAACCCTCTGAGGGCAACGCGGCGACTTCAAATGAACAGCTGATCGGCATCACCTGATACCTCAGCTGTTCATTTGAAATAACCGGCGGGAAAGCGCAGCACAGAACGGGAAAGCCGGCGGTGAAGTCTTTTCACTGCCGGCTTCCCCGCCCGGGTCCTTCACTCCCCGCTCCTTGGAGCTGCGCTCCCCGCCCGGTCCTAACTTACGATCGGGATGGGAGGTGGCGAGGGGAGCGGAGGATCGGGGTGGGAGGCTGCGAGGAAGCAGTATGGGGCTGTGTGATTGTTTAAAAGCCGGCGGCTTTATACCGCCCGCCGGCTTTTAAACAATCAGGAGAATTCTCCCCCGCTGGGATGGCATTCTGATGACAGGCTGGATTGCGCTGCCATCCAACTTGTCATCCTTCACAGACACTGCAGAGCGCAGGCATTATGGGAACTTCCGATTCCGGTATCCGATATTGTAAAAGTATCGGAATTCCGATACCGCGAATATCGGCCGATACCCGATATTACAGTATCGGAATGCTCAACACTAGTCACGAGTGTAATGAACATTTTAAGGGTTTATTGTCATGTGAATAGAAAGAATATGCCGAGATATGGAGTCCTTGATACACTGAATCCTGAAGGCTCCTCGTGGTATTTGGCCATGTTTACCAGCTTACATGCTTCAATGGAATTATTCCAATCTGGTGATTTGTGTTTCCACTGAACACAAGGTTGCTAAAGGCATCAAGTGAATTATTATTAATCTCTCTGAATACCGACATTCTTCAGATTCTGGTATCCTTGTTGAAGTTTATATTAAACATCTGTGAACACAAGCATTTTCCCACTTTACATTTCGGAATGCCTTGCAGAGAGAAATATGTGATAGAGACAGTAAATCATACGTGAATGGGCCAGGGCTGCGCTGCTTAATCTGTATGGTTGGCAAATCATCACTTCATAGTTCTGCTATCTGTTCTAAAGCCAACTAACATAGGAATCTCTGCACCACTGACTTAATGTAAAGACATATATGTTTCCACTACAAACAATAATAACAACGATCTACTTTGTAACACTAATTATGTTAAGTATTTTGCAGCTATTTTCCAACTCTTGCCTTATAATGTTTTTTTTTTCCCCAAAGATAATGGAAAGCTACAAGAGTTGCTTACAGCTCAAAGAGTTACTAGACATTTCTAGAAAAATAAAAAGAGGCATGTACTTTTCTAGAAGGTATTCCACTCTAAATGTGGCCATACATATGAAATAACTGTTGGTCTGAATCCTCTGGCAGCGGCTTATTTTCAGTGAGAAAGATAAAGAATAAGGCATGTTGAAATCTGACATCCCAACTCAACTCTCCTCTGACATCAGAAGAAATTGGGAATGCCCCCATATACATAGGATGATCTAGGTACTATTGGGCACATAGGCTCAGAAGGTATGTGCCCGACCGTGGCTTTTTAGGAAACATATGGACCCAATTTTAAAAAATGTACGCTGCAAAGTATACAATTTTTCCATTGGCTGTCTTTTTGGGAAAGGGCAGTCTGCTGTGCTTTCCTATATGGTAAAACAAACAGTATACAGATGCATTCAGAGGCCAAAATAACAGACTTTTAGCTTCCATCTACTGAATGGGGACATATGGAACAAGTTCCCGACATATACTGTAGGCTAAGTGCACATACATAGCGTGCAATTAGATACAGACACGTCTAAATGGGTGTCTTCGGCTTACATTCATCTAATGTTTATGGCTACATTAAGCACCATTATACATCTGATCAAGTTCATAATGAGATGCAAAAAGTCAATAAATAGGAAAATAGCTATTTATAGATTACAATTATTGTTCCCAAGGAAGAAAAAAATGATTTTAAAACCCCAGCTAAAATAACAAAATCAATTAATTGGTGCATTTTGACAACATTTTTTAAGAAATTTTAGTTTATGAGAACATAGAATTGTTCTGTCCTGATGAATCCCTATAGTTAAATACATTTTCCATTTGCAGTGGAATGTTTAATATCTGAACCTATATGTATACTATAATATGATTACATTAAGAATATAAAAAATGCATATCTGAAATATATACATGAAACATGCTATACATAGAAGAGGCTGCAAGTTAATTATCAGTCCTTTTATGTTTTTGATATGTGATATAGACATCTTAATTGTATGATAAAAGTGTCCTGGAAATGTGGAATTATTTCAGTGTCCCGACAGCAGGCCAAGTCTTCTCAAAGCGTCTTTTCTAGACTCCTCTGAAGAATCACGTCCAGAGAACTGCACTGTGATCCCTTGAGATCGTAAACCTGCAGGTCTTGGCATAGAATAAGTTCTTTTGACTTCCTGATGGTTAATTATCTGTTTTTTCTCTTGTGCAACTTGTAGGCTACTATGTCGTTTGTTCCTTTCTAAAGAAGATGTTGGCTCACCTTTAATAAGAACAGTTTTCCCCATAGGAACAAAGTTGCTTGGTTCATTCATCAAGATTTTGCTGATACTCTCATGCTCATTTGACTGTCGTCTCTTGGTTTCTGGAGGCAAAACTTTTAAGAAATGCTCACCATTTGAGACTGGAGATTTGCAGACATCAGGTGAAGGAACTTCAGCTTGAACAGGGATTTCTTTAACTAAGCCAAGCTTAGTAAGGGCCTCATATCTTGTCTGCTCAGATGGTACATGGAATGAAGGCCTCCGCCCCAGTTGTTCATGTCGATTTTTTGAATCAATTTCATCGGCCAGCAATGCAGACCCATGTAAATTAGCCAGCATTTGAGCTTTGCGCTCTTGTACATTGACAGCTGCCTTAGCAATAGTTTTGTTATACTGTTTCCCAACTGGTTTAATAATTATATTGTTTGGAAAACGACTGAGTTTGGCATTTGATGACCCAGGAAAACTAAAATGTCCTTCATCAATAGGTGATGTACCTACACTTTTTTTCGGCTCAGGTGATTTTTCATCTTTTGGTGACAAGGGTGACCTATTTATGCTGTCACTTTTCCTCTCTGATATTTTTTGAGCAATAATGACAGGTGTTGGAATAGCACCAAGTAGTTTCCGATGTTCGGTTGCTTGGTCATGAAGATGCTTTTCAGTGTCCAATTGTTGAACAGTCACAGGTGAACTTACTGTCATGGTTGATTGTGAGGTCCAAGAGTCTTTCTGACTATGATTCCAGCTATTAAGGCTTAGTCCAATTCCAGAGTCTATAAAAAAAGAGATTTATATGTGTCAGTAAATTCCTGGGTACTACATAAGGATCAAAGTGAGGAACTTGACAAAAAACCCAGGGCTGAAGCCACCAAGAACGTAATGTAACCTGCAACCTACATTTTCCTTACTCCATTTATGAAAACTTGAATGTATAATGAGTTTTACTAATGTTTATCTGAGTAGACATCAATAATTTACATTAAAAGAGCAAAATAGTTCATTTTAGTGTTGCTTAATGTTTTAATGAATACAAAATTAATTTAGGAAGAATATTTCAACAGCTTACCTTCCGGTGAAGCCTCGATTTGGTTATGCTCAGTTTGCACAAGGTCAATAATGTCATCAGCGTCAGAGTGGCTATCTTCTGTTGACCTTGGAGAGTAGTAACCAAGACTTGAATTAGCGGAAAATGGTGGTTCTTCAAAGTCATCTTCAAAAGCATCTAATGTTTCCTCCAAGAACATGAGGGCATTCTTCTCTTCATTTGTTAAGTATTTCATGTTTTCATCATCCTGTGAAGAAATAGAAAACTCATAGCAAGAGGCATCACGGTAAAAGTACACATCTGCTCGTCATGTCATAGCTTTCCTAAGGATGGTCACTGTTAGAGCTTATAATGACAGCTTATAAAACACAATAATGCAACTCAGTGAATTTTATATACAATATGCAATGGGTGGTACAAAGAAGGAAACATTCTCTACAAAGGAGACGGTTTATGTATTGAAGTTTACAGATAATTATTAAGGAACTATACATATGATTTCCCACATCTTTAACTCCTCATCCACCCCATCGTGGTCCCTGCGTCAGAGGTCTGTTAAATTGTGTCCTGTCTTACATGATAGACTAAGTTATTAAAAATAAAACAAAAAAAAGTAAAAAGAAAATCCTACATTCAATTATCCTGCAACTGCACCTGCACTAGAGAACTGTGGTCAGAACCTACACAAATGCAGATCACTGTCATGGTGTGTTTGTATGGAGGAGGCTGTATGACCTGTCTGGTCACATACTCCTACAGCTACAGCCATCTTATGTACGGGATTGTTACGTGCTTCAATAATTTTTATTAACATTTTATAACAGTTCAAGGGGTAGGGATATGGTTAGGGAATAGAGGAATATATGGGGACGGGAGAGGAAAGGATAGGTGTGGGAAAATGGATAAGGGGAAGGAGCAACTCAAAATTGAATAAACAGTAGAATATATAGTATTACAACAAGTAAATTAAGATGAAAATCAAAATATGGTTATAGAACAACTTAGTCGTAATATAATAGATATCCACTTAAACGGGATTGTTATGTGAACGGCAATGAAGTCTGGTGAAGGGGTGGAGTGGTTTGGTGGCTTCAAAAATAAAGATTATGGCACAGAACTTAAAGAAGCACTCCCATCAAAGTTTTTATCTTCTTAATATATTTCAATCATCATATTATATGGCATTGTGTACTTAAAATTGCTTATTTTGCCTTTCTACCCAGTTAGTTTTTCTGTTTTGAATTAGGTCTATGACATCTCATGATTAAAACAGACTAGTTGAATCCTTCTAAGCTCTATGTAGAAACAGGAAGTTTCTTTTCCCTGCACGAGTCATCATTAGAACTACAATTCTATATCATTGAAAAGTCCTTGGTAGCCCTGCTCCACCTCCTCTTCAACTCCTGACCCAGCTACTCCATTCCTCCCCCCCTGTCAGAGACTTTGCAGTGAGGTAGAATTGTAGCCCTAATGGTGACTCATGCAGATGATAATCGGACCATGGGTACCCATATAAATCTATGGGTGTGTGTAAAACATCGGACTGCACTCGCATGTCATCTGAGTGCAGTCCAATTACCGTGGACGCAGAGAATGGAAAAGATGGAGAAATTAAGTTCTCCATCTTCTCCAAACCTTTGCTGCGATTTTCTCATGGAATCGGATCAGAGATTGATCGGAGTGTCATTACCATATTCGGCAAGATTCTCAAGCATGAAAGAACATACAGCTGTCTGACAGCAGCCTTAATATTTAACACTCAAGTTGTATTTCTCATCGAATACATGATTTCTGCCAAGTTGTCCAAGTTTTCCTACTCTGTTGATAGGTTGAGTTAAGCTTGGCTTGTCACTCTCCAAAAGGAGAAACGTTACCCCTTAGATCCCAGTCTTAAGCTTCTCATCTAGGCTAATCAGTTCTCATACTTTGCACTAACGAGGGGCAAAACCCCGAAACACTGTCTGCATATTGAGATTCTGATTTGCTTTTAACCTAAGTCATGTGGCAAGGCTCGTTAAAGGGCCAATATTGACTTTTAGGATTGCTACTTCCAATAGGTGGCGCTAGAGTTCTAGTCTTCTTCGAAGAGTCAATTTGCATATTTAACATTAGCAAAACAAACATGAAAACATTAGGATATAGTATATATTTCAATTTATGTCACCACAATAAGTTAAAAACTGGGGAAAAAAAGTACCATCTTTGTTAATGTTCAAGATCTGATAATAAATTAGCATTGAAAGGGCAGGGAGAAGGATGTATGGTAATCGGTCAGCGGAGGCCACCAGCCCGTGACAAGTGGAAGAAAACAGTGTTTTACAACACAATACAAGCCATGTAGCGCATTTTGTTAATTAGTGGCTAGGGTTGCACATTCCTTTTAAGGCTTTGTTGTTACTCTAAGAAAAGTGGTTTATCACGTACACACAATCTGGATATCACCGGTTATTTATAGCTAAATTCCATGCATAGGTGAACGACAATGACATAACTAACTAATGCGTCCCATTATTCTTGCTATGAGTAAGCAAATGATTTACAAAAATCATGATTAAGAATGACAAACTTTGTGAGCATACCTGTGATCTTCATAATTAACCCTTGGCATTTATACAAAAAAATTCTTCTTAGCGAAGACACAGTGGATTGCACAGCAAATCTATGGCAAATTCTGTAACAAAAATTGTCATGCTACAGATCTAGAATTCACTGATGAGTTCTTGCAGTGTGTGGATAAGATTTGTTAAAATCCCATGCACTTTGCTTCTATTGTAATATGCTGGAAATACATGGCTATGGCCTTTTTTATATTTAGTTTAACTATAGCATTATGAATATTATTATAACAACAACATTATTGAATGCGAGACTAAACCACTATGCAATGTTAATTTATACCATTATATAACCATTAAACGGCACTATGTCTAATGGCGGGAGGCAGAAAAAACAAGTTATGCAAATGTAAATGCCAGTCAACTTCAACTGAAGAAATGAAAGTCACCTAGTAGTCCATGTAGACTATAAGAGGATAAATTGGATTGACATTATCCAAGAAAAACTTATATAATGACTAAAATGCAACTAGTATATTAACCAATCCAGTATGTGTGATAGAGTTCCTTCCAAAGGACTGAAGGGGATCAGTGAAGACCCCTGGAAGTAAAATACAGTGGGGGTCCCTGAGTCATATGATACGCAGCTAAATGACTCCGAACATAAACATTAGATATCTGATTGTACGCTCAACCTCACGATATCTTCTTGTTAGCAGCACAAGCAAATGCAGCATTGGGTCCATACAGGACAAAAGATGTCCGTCTCTTAAGCCATACATATAATACAGTAGATAACTGAATGCTCGTTTGCCAGGCCGATCTCTCTCTCGGCTTCCCCATACAGATGAGCGCTCAGCTAAATGTAGATATGTTCATAAGTTGTCAACAAGGCGAGAGGAGAAAACTGATGTCAAACTACCCTGATAACAAAAAGGTTGGCCACTATAATTCACCAGCCGGGAGAGAGTCTAGAGACCCCTATACACATAAGAAGGTCAGCCAGTCCTCCTACAATCAGCAGTTTGTCCAACTTTCATCTAATCTATATTTGAACTTTAATATATTGACAGGACTTATGTATATGTACACACATATAAACTTTTGCACAGTACTTTATATCTGTAGAATGTGCATGAGGCCCTCTCCCTATGTGCCAGTCTGTCACTGTTGGTTTGTTCACCATAATTTATATTTGTATTTTGTATGTAACCCCATTTCATGACAGTAACATGGAATCAATGGTGCTCTAAAAATAAATAATAATAATAATAATATCCACATCCACACCATCCGCAACCTCATCAGGAGCATGCCCAGGCCTTGTAGGGAGGTCATACAGGCACGTGGAGGCCACACACAATACTGAGCCTCATTTTGACTTGTTTTAAGGACATTACATCAAAGTTGGATCATCCTGTAGTGTGTTTTTCCACTTTAATTTTGGGGGTGACTCCAAATCCAGGCCTCCGTTGGTTAATAAATTTGATTTCCATTGATGATTTTTGTGTGATTTTGTTGTCAGCACATTCGACTTTGTACAGAACAAAGTATTCAATGAGAATATTTCATTCATTCAGATCTAGTATGTGTTATTTGAGTGTTCCCTTTATTTTTTTGAGCAGTGTATATATATATATGCAGAACCTAAAAAAAATCAAATACCCTGCAGCAAGCAAATAAATAAAAAGCAATAAGTCAGCTGAGACATAACGAGGTGAACTACAAGAGTTACGGACCATACTGATTGGGTACACCTTGTCGCGGTGGAATGACTTTTATGCTTTTTTGATCAAAATAGTGTCTACTAAGTGCCCTATGTTATTTACATGTACTACTACTATTTATTTGTTTGCTTACTGCAGGTTATTTGCTTATTTCATATTTATACTAGGTCCTGTCTGTTGAATGGTCACAGTGTAAATGTGCATCTATCTCCAGTAACTTGGAGGAGAACTAACCAAAGATCTTATGTGGATGTCATTTGTGCAAATCCTTCTGTCTGTTAATGTAATCCCACACAGACTAATGATGTTGAGATCAGGGCGTTGTCATCACCTCTAGGACTCCTTCTTCTTCTTTAGGCTGAAGATAGTTCTTAAGACATTGGCTATATGTTTAGGGTTATTGTCCCGCTGCACAATACATTTGGAGCCAGTCAGATGCCTCCTTGATAGTACTGCATGATAGATCTTTAACTGCCTGTATTTCTAAGCATTGAGGACACCATTAATCCTGACCAAATCCCTAAATAAACTTGGAACAACCATGATTCACTAGACACTGTGGTAGATTGATTGCACATATAGGTAGACACAGGAACACTGTCTCTTTAAATCTTCTGTGGTTTATTAAGAGCACTGCATAAACCACGGCAACGTTAGCAAAACAAACACGGCCTTCCCGGCCTAACAGGAAAAACAAAACATAACGTATGGCACAGTGATAGTTGCTACGGGTAACCACCAGCTTCAGGTACAAAACAACCCAAGATTTAGCTTTCCTTAACATGACAAAACAGCTCAGAGATTTCAACTCCAGACCCATCCCACACCAAATGCTCTAAAAGGCTGGGATTTTATTCTCTAAGTTCCTCCCTTTCTACAGGTGTTAAATTACCCTAGTACTAAAGATGGCTGATTAACCCCTTTCTATACTTTGTGTGCTGGAGCATTTCCTATATTTATATTACTGGAGCTAACAATCTCAGTGCTACACATCTTTCCTCCGGTACTTTGTCAGTGACCTTGTCACAACACTTATTATAATATTGCTCTCCAGCCCTTTGTCAAACAAACTGTTTTTTGTTCAAGTCAAATATTTCAAATTTTGAGTCATAAATCCAGAGCATCAGCAGCCATTTTTCTGCACCCCAATTCATATGTTTTTGTGCATAGTTGAGTTGCTTAGTCTTGTTTCCATGACAAAGGTATGCTTTTTTTTTTACTGCAATTCTTCCAAGAAGACCACTTCTGGCTAGACTTCTCTAGACAGGAGATGGCTGTAGCTGGGTCTCACTGGTTGCTGCCAGTTCTGAGCTGATGGCACTGCTGGACATCTTTTGCTTTCTAAGTGAAGTAAGCATGATGTTCCTTTCAGCGGCTGCACTAAATTCCCGTGGCCGACTACTGCATCTAAAGTTCTCAACTTTGTCTATTTTAGGTGCTTCGTCAAAACAGCTTGCACAGCTCATCTTGATTCCCCAAGCGTGCTTTGAAAACTTTGCTTGAAGAGAGACATTGCTGATGTAGTATAACTACCTTGTGTCTTGTTGCTGTGCTCGGTCTTTCTATTGTGTATGAAATGTGACAACACTGTCTTCCACAACTTCTCAACTGTAGCAGGGTTTTGCTGTTTCACTCACTTTTACAAAGCTGTTCATGTTTTAGCTAATGACTGTGTTTTTAACATTAGGGAGCAGTCTGAGCACGTGTGAGAGTGTTAAAGTAGTAATCAGCTTTACTAAGAATCCCATTGACGACAATGCACTAATGACTGCCAGTTACAGCTATTCACTGTATTGCTACATGACAGCTTGCATATGTGTCATAGAAACATGAAACCTCATGACCACAGTGACAGTATGCATATGTCGCCTAACCAGCCTATAGGATGCAGCAGGCTGTAGCCTGGAGTACTAATACTTATGTGATAATTACTGCTTTACTACTACGTAACATTCTTGCCTCTTTGTAGCCAAGGAAACATCTGCTGTCATATCCTGCTATACATAGCCATGTAATCCATATGGCATTGCATGTGTTTCATTAGATAATTATGTGGCTCTAAAATGAGTATTTGCTTTATACTATTACAAGTTTTGAATCATTATTATATCCTTGATTTAGAAAAATCTGCAATGACTACTAAGGCAAATAATGCTGGAAATTATACAGTTCTAAATGAAACAATAAAACACGATAGAAATCTTAAAGCGCTAATGGCAGAATAACTCTAATGACATTAGGATACTATTGTAGATGCAGACCAACCGCGTCGATGGTTCGCTCTCTAAAAAGATCAATCGCTTTTATTGGAAACCATTAAAAATCAGGAAATGAACACTTTAGCTTCACCATCTGAAAGTCATAGAAGTCTCCTACTTCTTTCTTTTTAGGGTATGTACAAATAACATCTTTTCCAGGTTGCCTAAACCAACGAGGTTTTAGGCAGCAGCTCATCTTGATTCAACAAATGCCAGCGTTATTTTACTGAAGAGTCTTGTGTGTTTTTCTTATGTTTTGTGAAGCACTTTGTAAATGTTTTTTGTTGGCATTTTGATAATGTTTTTTAAAGGCATTTTGTAAGCAATTATTTAGCTTTTACATTAAAGGGAATCCGTCACTATGATTATACAGTCCAATCTGCAAATCTACAATGTTGTAGAGCCCACTTACGCAAAGAAAGTTGTCAATCACTGATAAGACCAAAACTGAAAATCCCAGAAAGAACAGAGGTTTAAACGATTAAAACTCAAATTATACTGAATCTTTTCTCACAAAACTATATATTAATCTGCCCAGCGCCTCCTGCTCTATAACACACTGCCTGCAGATTGGACTGGATTTTCATGGTGACAGGTTCCCTTTAAGTAATGAGTAAAACGTTTTCTGGATGTCTTTTTAGCCTTCCCAAAGACTTGTATTGTAACTATGGAGTGTCTTCCAAGTGGAAAATGCATGAAGTATGCTCAAATCACTCCTTTTAACTGCTGATGATGACTACCACAATTAGTTAACCAAAGTTTGAAACTTTATTTTCATATTAATTACATGAATAAAAAGTCAATAAAAAAAGGAGATCATACTGAAATGAAGACCATTAGGTGAGTACATGATTAAGTTGAGGTTTAATATCAAAGGTACTAAGTGCACATGGTAAGAATAACACTCAATAGGAGATAAACTTAATGTACCGTATTTTTCAGACTATAAGACGCACTTTTTTCCTCCAAAATTTTGGAGGAAAATGGGGGGTGCGTCTTATGATTTTTTTTTATGTGCAGCATGATGGGGATTAGGGGGACCATGCATACCAGGATAGGAATGAGGGGTGCCATACATACCAGGATGGGGATTAGGGGTGCCATGCATACCAGGACAGGGATGAGGGGTGCCATGCATACCAGGACAGGGATGAGGGGTGCCATGCATACCAGGACAGGGATGAGGGGTGCCATGCATACCAGGACAGGGATGAGGGGTGCCATGCATACCAGGATAAGGATGAGGGGTGCCATGCATACCAGGATGGAGGGGTTCCATGCATATCAGGATGGAGGGATGCCAGGCATACCAGGATGGGGATGGGGACCATGTACAAACGGAAAGGGGGGCATATATACCAGGATGGGGGATATTGTCAGAATTGGGGGACATTACCCCTATACCAGTGTCAGCAGAAGACCCCCTCCCCCTTAAAAGTGCATCATGACCACATTTTTTGCTTAATTTTTTTTTTTCCTCCTCTAAAACCTATGTGCGTCTTATGGTCTGATGCGTCTTATAGTCCGAAAAATACGGTATATAAGAATAGATCATATCTAAATAATAAATGCAGATATTCAATTAATAGGTAATAGTATTGTGGATCTCCATAATAAGAGCTACCATAGAGATTATGTGCAATCAATCATATGATAAATGATAAGTATAACCATAGTGCAGAGTAATAATTTGAATAAACAAGCCCTATGGATGTAGATATAAAGTACACAATGCATAAGTAATGTGCACATACAGTACAGACCAAAAGTTTGGACAAACCTTCTCATTTAAAGATTTTTCAGTATTTTCATGACTTTGAAAATTGTACATTCACACTGAAGGCATCAAAAATATGAATTAACACATGTGGAATTATATACTTAACAAAAAAGTGTGAAACAACTGAAAATATGTCTTATATTCTAGGTTCTTCAAAGTTGCCACCTTTAGCTTTGATGACTGCTTTGCACACTCTTGGCATTATCTTGATGAGCTTCAAGAGGTAGTCACCGGAAATGGTCTTCCAACAATCGTGAAGGAGTTCCCAGAGATGCTTAGCACTTGTTGGCCCTTTTGTCTTCACTCTGCGGTCAAGCTCACCCCAAACCATCTCGATTGGGTTCAGGTCTGATGATTGTGGAGGCCAGGTCATCTGGCGTAGCACCCCATCACTCTCCTTCTTAGTCAAAAGCCCTTACACAGCCTGGAGGTGTGTTTGGGGTCATTGTTCCTGTTGAAAAATAAATGATGGTCCAACTAAACGCAAACTGGATGGAATAGCATGCCGCTGCAAGATGCTGTGGTAGCCATGCTGGTTCAGTATGCCTTCAATTTTGAATAAATCCCCAACAGTGTCACCAGCAAAGCACCCCCACATCATCACACCTCCTCCTCCATGCTTCAAGGTGGGAACCAGGCATGTAGAGTCCATCCATTCACCTTTTCTGCATCGCACAAAGACACAGTGGTTGGAACCAAAGATCTCACATTTGGACGCATTAGACAAAATCATAGATTTCCACTGGTCTACTGTCCATTCCTTGTGTTCTTTAGCCCAAACAAGTCTCTTCTGCTTGTTGCCTGTCCTTAGCAGTGGTTTCCTAGCAGCTATTTTACCATGAAGGCCTGCTGCACAAAGTCTCCTCTTAAAAGTTGTTGTAGAGATGTGTCTGCTGCTAGAACTCTGTGTGGCATTGACCTGGTCTCTAATCTGAGCTGCTGTTAACCTGTGATTTCTGAGGCTGGTGACTCGGATAAACTTATCCTCAGAAGCAGAGGTGACTCTTGGTCTTCCTTTCCTGGGGCGGTCCTCATGTGAGTCAGTTTCTATGTAGTGCTTGATGGTTTTTGCAACTGCACTTGGGGACACATTCAAAGTTTGCCCAATTTTTTGGACTGACTGACTTTCATTTATTAAAGTAATGATGGCCACTCGTTTTTCTTTACTTAGCTGCTTTTTTCTTGCCATAATACAAATTCTAACAGTCTATTCAGTAGGACTATCAGCTGTGTATCCACCAGACTTCTGCACAACACAACTGATGGTCCCAACCCCATTTATAAGGCAAGAAATCCCACTTATTAAACCTGACAGGGCACACCTGTGAAGTGAAAATCATTTCCGGTGACTACCTCTTGAAGCTCATCAAGAGAATGCCAAGAGTGTGCAAAGCAGTAATCAAAGCAAAAGATGGCTACTTTGCATTTCCAATAATTTTATTAAATTTTAAAGAACAAAGAAACTAAGGGAAGGTTTATAAGGGAAGGGGAAAAAATACAAAGGGATAAACATTACAAACAAATAGAAGGAAGAACTCAGGTTTACAAATATTTGTATCAATAAGAATACATATAATCAAATAAGATAAATGCATATACTAATGAAAATAACAACCACTTGAAAGATTTAGTGTCAAGGTCTAAGCAATTAAGGAAACAATTCTGACCAACGCAACCACTTTTTGGAGAATCTATCAAAGCAATTATTTACTATAGCAAATTTCTGCTCATAAATTTTATGCAATTTGATTTTTTCCACAATGTCAGAAAATAAAGGGGGATTTGCATCTTTCCAATGATAGGCAATGGAATTTTTAGTGACCAAAAGAATATGTATTAGGATAGGTCTAAGTAGCGGATCAAGATCCTCCATACCAATGGAAAATAAAACTAGTTGGGGAGTAATAATAATACTATTTTGGTAATTCTTTTTAATAGGTCTAATATTTGTGTCCATAGATATTTAATTCTAGGGCATTCCCAAAACATATGAAACATATCTCCAATCATTCCACAACTCCTCCAACAATTTGGCTGATTATCTGGGTCAATATAGGATAATCTTAGGGGGGTATAATACCATCTTGATAATAACTTAAAGTATGACTCATGCAATGGCATAGAAATATTAGATTTATATGAATACAAAATGGCATTTTCCCATTTGTCAATATGAAAATAAGCTTTTAGAACAGATTCCCATTTAGTCATATAAGGAGTTTTAATTAATTCTGTGTCTTTATTGTACCAATTATATATATATTTTAAACTCCAGAAAATGTTATGATTTATATTAGAAAGTAAGTTGGAAGAGGCCTCAGAGCAAAGGGGATGACTTTTAATACATTTATTAATATTATCTTTTATTATGAGATAATATAAAAAATCTGAATTATTTAGATTAAATTTATCTTTCAGAGTTTTAAAAGGAAGAAAGTCTAACCCATCAAAAATATCTTTTAATTTTTTAATACCATGGTCCAACCAGGAATCGGGAATGCAGAACTTATATAAAGAAGCAATAAAAGATAATGGTAAAGTTTTTATATGGGTATGTCTATTTGAACATTTTTTGAGAATTGAGAATAGTTTCCAGGCATATATCAATGCCTGGAAAATAGGATGAGAAGTAGTTAAAGGCAATTTAGTAAAAATATGTCGAAGTAATAACTCTTTAGGGTGAGTGTTATTATTTAAGGTATATTCCAAATCCAACCAGGCCGGAGCCTCAGAGTGCGAAAGCCAATATAAACTTTGCTTGATAAGAATTGCTTTATGATAGGCCGAAATATTTGGAAGGCTTAGTCCTCCATGTATCTTTTGCTTATATAAAATATTAGTGGCGATTCTAGCCTTCTTATAATTCCATATGAATGAGTTTAGTAATGACTGAAGATAAGTTAATTGAGTGATAGAAATTAAAAGAGGGAGAGATCTGAACACATATAAAATTTTTGGTAGGATAATTGATTTAACTATTAAATTCTTCCCTATCCATGAAAGGTCAATATTACGGAAAGAATTTAAGTCTTTAGTTATAATCTTATTTAGTTGTTCACAATTAGATGTGATAATATTATCAATATTTTTTGTAATTATAATTCCTAAATAAAGGTGGCTACTTTGAAGAACCTAGAATATAAGACATATTTTCAGTTGTTTCACACTTTCTTGTTAAGTATATAATTCCACATGTGTTAATTCACAGTTTTGATGCCTTCAGTGTGAATGTACAATTTTCATAGTCATGAAAATACAGAAAAATCTTTAAATGATAAGGTGTGTCCAAACTTTTGGTCTGTACTGTACCTATTGTCAGTTATCACCCATAGTCATGAGTCATTAGTTATCTGGTACATATGCACAACATGAATGCATTGAGAACTCACAAAAACTGTTCATTTTACGTGTGTTAGTACTAAATCAGTTCCACCTAGAAGTGTGCGCATGATGTGCCGTTCGCTGTCCCTTTTTAATGAAGTGCCCTATGATCTGCCCCATGAAGAATAGATGGTGAAAAAAGTTGATCACCTATCTAGTGTTGTTATTCCTAGGGCTCGTGACTGCAAAAATCGGACGAGTTCTATCCGTCGTTTTGATAGCACTCATCCCCATGTTATTCTATGGGGCTGTAGAGATGTCTGATTTTTTTTCCCGGACAGAGTCGAAAATCGCAGCATACCCAAGTTGCATCCGATTATCGGATTATCCAAGTATACTTGGAAGATGCAAACTTTGCTAGTCAATAGGCTCTATTTAGATAAAACCCTTTAAGGTGGACACAGATATACTTAGTAACAGAAAAAGTGTGAAACAGATAAGTGAATACATTAACTCTGTCTGCCTTCACCCTGGACCACGCTATATTTATTGAAGATTTATTTAATGCACAGTACTTACAAAGTTGGAGCTTCTAGACCTTGAACGTTGGCTGCTTTGGCTATCAAAACTCCCACTTCTTTCAAAGTCACTGCGGTTATGGAAGTCTGATTCCATGCTTGAAGAACTCAGTTTCAGTAGGTTGCTCGGCATTCTCTTAACAGGATACTTTTGTGCTTAAAGGAACTATGCTTCTTCACAATGAACCATGCCCTTACTCTAAAAATAAAGAAAAGAAATACATGGCATGAATGAATAAAGAGATTATGCAATTTTCCAGGTTTGTCATGTATTTCTTGGACACTTAAAGCGTTGTCTAAAGATCATTGTTTAGGAGAGCACAGCTTCTCTGCCTCCCAGCTTCCTGCTTGGAGGCGGCAGAGAGCTCCAGATTGACTGTTCAGACTAGAATTAAAGCTGCACTCTCTGATGCTGCAATCAGAAGCAACATTGTGTCTGCAGAATTGGAGGAGTACAGAGGCACTGAAGCTGGCCAGATCACTAGATCAGCGCTTACAAACTCTTTGCTATAGAGCTTGTAAGAGTCATGGTCCTTGCCTAGGAGTATGGTCACCGCTGACTGAGTACTGCGGTAGCCAGTAGCCTAGGCAACGAGCATAACAAAGTAAAATTAAAAAAATCTCTCCATTCTTTCGAACAGAGATGATTTTAATAACAAATAAATGGCAAAGTTGCTTCTTTTTAGCTATTAACGATATTGAGGGAAAAAAAACCCTTTAAGTTATATAGATATCGTTATAGAACACAGTCAAGTCTGCTTCATTGGCTATAATGGTGTACTTACTATTAGGATCTAGGGGACTGATACAAGGACCTGCTTTATCCCCAGGTCATCCATGCATGATGGTTACTATCATTGAAACTTTGCACAAAGATTAGTTCTCATGATATCTGGGTGTATCAAGTGTTAAATTCCAACAGACTTAGCTTTTATGGCATGCCATTTCTGAAAGGTCAGCTGATAGAAAACTCCTTTAATTTAACCCTTTGATGGCATTTTACTGCTATATTTAATAAACAGCAAGAAAGGCAACAGAAAAATAGAAGCAAAATCTGCATTCAGTTTTCCGGCGGCGAGTGCCGACATTTGCGCATAATATAGTTCACTGGGGTTGAACATTACAAAAGGCATTCTAGACTTCCTATCTCACACAATAAAGCACAAATAGAGTTGCCTATAAAAACAAGTCATTGTTTATGATGAATGTCCATAAGTGAATCAGGCTATAATAATAATACAGAACTAACAGATTAATAGGCAGGTGCATTTATTGAAACCACACAGCTAAATGTATTTGACATGAACCATGACTAAGAAGCGCATAACCCAGCCAGCAATACACAAAAGCCCAAAAGTCAGATGCTTCAAACGACACAATGATTTACATGTTACTCTTACTGCATAAAGCTCTCACAACTAGTACAACAATATGCGTCCTCCATGTCCTATTTTATTCACTGGAACTGCACATTGGGGTAGCCATTGTAAGCCATCCATAGACGACCCTTTATACAGTGATGCGGAGCTGAGATTAGCTGGCATTCATGGGTTTAGTATTATGAACAATGATCTCGACAGGAAAACATTGAGTTAATAGATGGAATACAGATATTCACAATGACAAAAATAACACTAAAATAACTTGGACCTGTTTGTCTTGTAGTCAACAGGAACAAGAATTAGGGAATTCATGGTTATCAAAACAGAAATGCGTTTGTTCTTCTCATGCCGAGTGATCGATTCTCAAGTGTATAAGTGTCAAAACGCCCCTGATAATTGTAATTATTATTCTCAAACCGAATGT
Organism: Phyllobates terribilis; assembly: GCF_046119375.1. Taxonomy (NCBI): domain Eukaryota; kingdom Metazoa; phylum Chordata; class Amphibia; order Anura; family Dendrobatidae; genus Phyllobates; species Phyllobates terribilis. Next base: position 283,189,468 of record NW_027362771.1, read on the forward strand.
GACAATAAATGGACAACTCTACATGCCATCTTTTACAATTACATAAAGCTTCCCTGATTAAACAGTAACTAAACTTTCAAAACACTTCTGACATCTGATGTTCAGCACGTCAGAAGCTTTCTTGGTGGTGGTCTTGGCCATGAGACCTCCCTCAACTAATCAGTGAAACAAAGGGATAAAAAGCACTAAGCTGGTCCAAGATGTGCTCGAAAAGTGGAGTCTGTGTATGACGTTTCAGTCGTCAACTTCAACCTTCATCAGATACATGGATTGTACTGGAGGAAGGAATATAGTGGACCAGGTAAGTAATGCGTTGGATAGGGAGCGGTACAGCTGTAGTGATAAGAGCTCTTACGACATCGGTCATACCCCTCCTTCTCTAGTACCATACTTATTGACAATGGCAATGAGGAATGCCACCTCCTTAGGGGTCAGTTTGATTTTTGTGTATTGAACAAAGGGATAACCGCTACATAGGAGCTTATATCATGTCTTTCTGCTGGTTATACTGTACATAGCACTTCATACTACATATGATATAGTATTATGAAGATATTGCTGACTTAGAATTGTAAAATGTCTAAATGATTTGTATTTAGTTTTTTTGATAGCAAAGCAAAAACTGTTAGTGAGTCCAGATTCCTGTCCTCGAATACCCCTTGTCAGAGGAAAATTAGTGAAAAATATTACACCTTGGGTGACTCCAAGTTTATGCTCTTTATCTGTCTGATTACTTTATGTGTACACATACCACTCAGATTTCATTTATTCTAGCATTCCTAACATGAGTTGTAGCCTTGTAGTAATAGTTTCGCTAATGACTGCCAAGTGTACAAGCAAAATACTATAGTTATCACCTATAGATACGCAGTGAATAAAAATACAGTGAAAGATAACTTTTGTCAGATCTAAATACAAAACAACTAATCAATTCAGGGAATATTCTGCAGTATGTCCCCAGCCAGTCCTCAACAGTGATGAGGAAAAAGAGGCACCAGTAACAATTTATACAGTTTAAAGGTTGGAGTAAACTTGAACTCACTAAAGTACATTAAAACCAAATATATTTATTGATAGAATAAAATAAATTAAAATACATATTGAGGTCCACCAGATAGAATACAAGTGAATAAAGCTAGGCGAAAACCCCAAAATGAAAGGAGTCTTTTTTACCGGTTTATAGGACGGGATGGTGTGACCAACAATTGGTAACAAAAAGAGAGAAAACAGTCACTGTATCACATATGATAAATATACATAATCTTTCGCTTGTAATTTGAGGTCGAAAATTGTATATCAAACTATAATAGTGACCATAAGTGACTAGATACAATTCATCATAATATTGGTAGATACTGTAAATACAGCAATAATGAATATCTGTAATAAAGGAAAACAATAAAGTGCAAGTGAAGTGTTATCTCTCTGTCACAAAAGGGTCACTAATGTATAAATACATCCACATATTTTTGTATGGCCATCAATAGACCATCACATTCAGGGTAAGAATGAAAAGTACAACAGAATTATTGCCCATATTTTGAGGAGAGTGATCGCCTGCCGTATCGCTATTGCTTTGACCCCTCGTCATAGGAGGCACCGAGACTGCTGTTTATATATCACATAGGAGACACCGAAACTGTTGTATATACATCACAGGAAACATGGGGGATGCAGTATATACTATATATACTGCATCCCCATGTATCCAGTAATGTATTGTATATACGACAGTCTCAGTGTCTCCTATGTGATATATATACAGTAGTCTCGGTGTCTCCTATTTTATGTATACTGCAGATCTCCTACTGCTTGAGTTCTATAAATGTAAAGTGAGCAGTGACCAACGTACCACTGTGAGGAGACCTGCAGTGTAATATACATCTGTGTTCGGTATGAATAACTGCTGCAAATTCTTTACAAAACTTATCGCAAAGAGTCACCTGCACTCCAAACTGACGCAAATCTGGAAAAGCAGTTATAAATAGCAACATCATCCATACTGCCTAACATCACACATTGCACCAAAGAGAAGCAGCTCCAGTCACCACATTAGGTGTGAGTTAATTAAACGTTTAACCAAATATAGCAGGGTAATTTTCAAGTTGATAATTTTGTACGCCTCCTGAAAGATGGTATAGATATTCAAATGGCCCTTGGCAGAAAAAAGACTTCCCATCCCTGCTCTACATAATGATAGTCTTTGATAGCGGTAGGTATAACTGGGTTCCCTTGTTTGCTGCCAGTTCAGAGCTGATGGCACTACTGGATATCTTCTTATTTTAAAGGAAATTAAGCATGATGTGTCTTACCTCTGCTGAACCAATTTTCTTTGGCACGCCATTGCATTTATTGTCATCAACATTGTCCATTTGTTCATGTCCTCAATACTGAGAAATACAGATAGATAGTCAGTGTCGGGACAAGGGCTAGGCAGGGTAGGCACCCCCTAGGGTGCTGCCTAACCAAGGAGGGGCACACTTTGGGAGAAAAAATGACATGGCTGAATGCTTGCGGCAGCCTGGCTCCTTTCCCGGGTTGCAGGCATTTAGAACAGTGACAGACAGGGTGCAGCCACACAGGGGAGCAGTGTCAGTCACTGACACTGCTCACCTCTCTCTCTGCCTGCACTCCGGCCATCACTCCCTCCCTGCCATTGGCGGTACACCATTAAGGGGTCTGTGAGCCGGGAGGGTCCCAAGCCTGTCATCGCAAGTTCAACTGTATCGACATCCTGGTTGCCGGTATAGTTGAAAGCAATGATGAAAGAGGGAGTGTCATCTGATGCTCCCTTCCCTATCATTCATCCTCGGCATCTGACGTCTCAGCGCAGTGAGCGCCATGACATCACTACATGATGCCCGCTACACTGAGATGTGGGTCGCTTCAGAATGCACGCTACAGAGACAGGAGCAGTGGGGGAATGAGGAGGAGAGGTGAGTATTGTATTATGTTTTTTTAAAATCAGTGAGAACATTGTGGTGGCTAGAATAATATATTGAGGACTATGGGGGTGCATTATACTATATGGAGGACTATGGGGAGTGCATTATACTGCATGGGAGACTATGGGGAGTACATTATACTGTATGGAAGACTATGGGGAGTGCATTATACTGTATGGAGGACTATGAGGGGTGCATGATACTATATGGAGGACTATGGGGAGTACAGTATACTATATAGATGGAGAGTGCATTATACTGTATGCAGGACTATAGGTTGCATTATACTATATGGAGGACTATGAGGGGTCCATTATACTGTGGATGTGGGGACATTATGAGAGACTGGCTGTGGGGACATTATGAGGGTCTGGCTTTGGAGACATTACAAGAGGGGCTGTGGGGGACATCATATTATATGGGAGATTGTGGGGGACATTATACTGTATATATAGGGCTTTGCTGGACATCATAGTGTATATTTTGGGGCTGCTGTGAATATACTGTATGTGCGGCTGTGGTGACCATCATACTGTGTAGAGCTACAGTTTGGAGAGGACAAAATGGTGGGCAGTATGAAGGCATATTGTCAAGAGGGGGCACAGAATGGATATGCAAAGTGACAGTGTGAAATGAGGGCACAGTATGGAGATAGGTTAGCATAGTGGGAGAAAGTGTGGAGATATAGAGAGTGTAAAGGAAAACAGTGGAGAGGGGGCAGCCATGCTATAGGCCGTGGTTCATAATGGCAGATGGTGTGGCGGTTATAGCTGATAATGGCAGACAGTGGGGTGGTTGTGGATCAGTAAGGCTGACCATGTGGAGGCCATATACCATAGGAGGCTTATTTAGGGTGTAGCATAGTCAGATATTTTTTATGCAGAGGGCATTTTAATAACACTTTTATTTTTAAGGGCATCGTGTGGGGATTTGCTGCAGAAGACCAGAGAAGGGAAACGTCTACAAAGAAGAGTTGTGGATGTGAAAAGTCATGTCATCTGGTCCTGGTCAAGATGGAGAAGATGTCACCTATAAGGTACCGGAAGTAAATGTTTACATGTGATACTGCCTGTGTTTCCACAGTATTCATCAGTAAAATAAAGATTATTATTATAATGACTGATAACAACAACTCCCAGCATCTCCTTACCATTGTTTAAAACATACTGGGAGTTGTAGGTTCATAAGATACAAATATATATGGGCCTGACTTGACATTACAACTGATTGCTGTACCGATGGTGGATCTGGTGATATATTCATGTACTAATGGTGGTTCTGGTGACATATACATGTACTGATGAGGTTGCTGATGTTGTATTTATTTACTGGCTGTGGTTCTCGTGCTGTATTCATGTACTGCTGGAGGTTCTGTTGACACATTAATGTACTGATAGCGGTTCTGGTGATGTATTCATGTACTGATGATGGTTCTGGTGATGCGTTTATCTGCTGATGGTGGTTCTGGTGCCATATTCATGTACTGCTAGTGGTTATGGTACCATATTCATGTACTGATGGTGGTTCTAGTGACCTAGTTATTTACGAATGATGGTTGTGGTGCCGTATTTATGTACTAGTGATGGCTCTGGTATTCTATTGATGTACTGATGATGATTTTGGTTATGAATAAGTCACCAGAACTATTATCACTACATGAATACATTAAAAGAACCACCACCCATATATGAATATGTCACCAGAACCACCATCAGTTTTGTTGCAAACGCTATTTGTCGCATGAGAAACGTAAAAACCATTATATGTATCCCTTTATCTATAATGGGTTTTGTTTAGTTTCCATTAGAATATCTGCCAAAGGCTGGACACCTTAATTGAAACCAAACATTATAGTTAAGCTATATTAGTTTCCATGATCGTCTTTGGGTCTGACATTTAAAATATAGGATGTCGTGGGATGAATATAGCTATTTGTCCCTCATATTGTGTAAGTGGTCCATAAACAATGAATAATGCTACACCTAACCTTGGAAACACACTCCCTGTTCAGCCTCACCCCTAAAGTACATCACTTTTTTTACTTTTGCTGTTATTTTTGGGTGAAAATATAACAATTCTAGTAAAAGTAGTTGTCAGAGCTTGTTACTTAACCCACCAGAGGGGAAGGAGGGGGCATTAGGGGACCTGTTACTTTAGTCTCTGACCTATTCATTTACTTGGGGGTTGAGGGTCCATCGGGTGTAGGGGGGGCACCATCGGCTTCATCTGTCTAGGGCACCAAAATATCTTGTCCCGGTCCTGCAGATACTTATCAATCATGCAATACCACCCGGGAGGCATCTGATTGGCTACAGGTTTATTTAGCAGAAGGACAATGTCCCCAAACATACAGGTAATTTCATTACGACCTATCTTCAGCGAAATGAAGAGCAAAACATCCTGGAAGTGATATGGTCCCACAGAGCCCTGATTTCACCATCATCGAGTCTGTCTGGGACTACATGAAGAAACCAAAGGATTTGTGCAAGCCTACATCCAAAGAAGATCTGTGGTTAGTTCTATAAGATGTTTGGAACAACCTCCCTGCCGAATTCTTTCAAACACTCTATGCAAGTGTATTGAGAAAAATTGATACTGTTTTGAAGGCAAAGAGGAGTCACACCAAATATTGATTTTGATTTAAACTTTTTCTTTTTGTTTATTCACTTTAGATTTTGTTAATTGATAAAAATAAACTATTAAAACTTCAATTTTTTAAAAGTATTCTTACTTTGCAGTGTTTTTCCACACCTGCTTACACTTTTGCACAATAGTGTACATATAACTATTGTGATTGTATATATAGCGGCATAGTCACATGACTGATGTTCTCGGCACCACAGAATTTGCACAGCTCCCAGTGCGCGCGATGTGAGGATTCACAAGTCCGCAGTCACATAGGGTAGTTTTAGACCAGACAACCTCTTTAAGGCTTCTATCTAGCTGTCAACTAGTTGAGTCACTCATGAATACACTACTGTTCTGCCGATCTTATCTCTTCACCAACTGGTCATACTGGATTTTCAAGCAGAACTTCAGATACCTATAGAATGAATGTTTTAAACAAAGAAACGAGTCTTCACTGGGTTAAAATCCCAGAGACTAGTTATTCAAACATTGAAAGATGATGTAGAGGTGTATGCCTTTCTATGAAAAGGTTAAAAGATCATGAACTCTGTCTCCACACATACAAACTGTCCTGTTCAGGTAAACAGGTGTTTCCATACATTGGCAGATACATTATGTAACATGAGTCTTGCCAGGACCACACCTACAATAAGGTGAAATTACTGATGTAAATAAGCCATTTTATATAGACATAAAATAAATATGTAATATCTTTTTTCATGACAGTTTAATGACTATACTAATTGATTTTTGTTAATTATTGGTCTTGAATTTTGCATTTTTTTACATATATTACCAGTAGGGGCATTTGAGTGACCATTATTTATTTATTTATTTTACTCACTTATATAGCACCATTAATTCCACAGCGCTTTACAGACATTATTGGCATTGTCCCCATTGGGGCTCACAATCTAGATTCCCTATCAGTATGTCTTTGGAGTGTGGGAGGAATCCGGAGAACCCGGAGGAAACCCATGCAAACACGGGGAGAACATACAAACTTCTTGCAGATGTTGTCCTTGGTGGGATTTGAACCCAGGACCCCAGTGCTGCAAGGCTGCAGTGCTATCCACTGAGTCACCAAGCTGCCCACTGTGTATATATATTTTTTTACACGTCATTGCTTGGCCAGGTTCACACTGTGAAATTTTTGAAGAATATTTTTTTATCCACTGTAAGAAGTAGATTAATCCATGCCTTTTGGATTAAAAAAAAATAAAAAACACACAACATCTAACTTGGCATTTAGGTGTAATGTAGGCTATACAGATTGGTTACCTAAGAAAGCCGAACTGTTGTAGTCCCTCCAGATACCGGGAAGTGTACTTATGGATTATGGGCCAGAAAGACACCTTGTCACTAGAGATGAGCGAACCCGAACTGTAAAGTTCGGGATTTGTACCGGACACCTAGTGTCCGGTGATGAACCTCAAACACAGACTTCTCCCGGAAATACGTTTTAGTGTTCGGAGTTTCGGAAGAAGAGAGAGAGAGAGACTCTGTTTTCTCCGGTAGCCAGCCCCCTAGACCTTACTACAACCATTTTATATCACCAAATTTCGGGTTCCCATTGACTTCTATGGGGTTCGGGTTCTGGTTCAAGGTGGGGTAGTGTTCTGGTAACCGAACCGAACTTTGGACTAAAGTTTGGTCGAAGCCGGTGAACCCAAATATCCACGGGTCCACTCAACCCTACTTGACACAATTAATGAGCCACTGTTGAAAGCTTAACATTAAAAACATTATATTTTTTCTCTTGGATGTGTGGCCCTCACTGGCATTGTAGCCTGACATTGGTTCATATATTAAAGCATCAAAAAAGCTACATTCACACTGGTTCAAAGAGGTTCTGCAGATCTTATCTCTTCACCAACTTGTTTTAAAAATTTTTTATTAAGTTTTCAATTAACAAAACTGTAAATACTTTATGTATTATATTATACAGAGTGGTTATTGTAGACATAACATATGTGAGTTATTATCATATAATACAGATATATCTATGCAATATGTTTTAATCACAGATTTACAATGAAAAAACATAAATTTGGGGAAAGGTGAAAAACAGACAAAATAAAAGGAACTTACAACATAATCATACAAGTTGGTTAACCAAAAGGGTAATACATTACTTTTAACATCCCGAATTCTTACAAAGAGTATCATAGCCTAAGTTTCGGAACTACATTCAGTTAGTGAATTAAACAAAATGATATAAATACACCGTTATTGAATCAGAATTCAAAAATCGTAGTTTCACAATGTTAATGGAGTGTCAAGAAATTAAGTTTGGCATAAAGTTTTGCGACCAAATATCCCATTTAAATTTATATTTATTCAAGTCCTTCTGTCTAAGGGCTATATTGTATTCATAGATATTGTGGATAGAAACTATGTCTATTACATCTGCTATGGTTGGAACTTCAACTTGTTTCCAACGTGAAGCTATCAACAATTTAGTAGTTATTAAAATGTGACAAATTATGTGCCTTAGATTGTTGGGGAAAGTATCTATACCTAGCAGCAGAAGAACCAATTGTGGATTAAGGGAAATTCGTAAGCTAGTGAGGTTTTTAATAAGGTTTCTAACCTCTGTCCAAAGATTATTGAGCTTAGGACAACCCCAGAAAATATGTGAGAGGGTCCCCATCTTCCCGCAACCCCTCCAACAGTCAGATGATGTCGATGGTGAGATTTGATAAATTCTCTCCGGTGTCCAGTACCATCTAGACAAGATCTTATAGTGGGACTCATGTAGAGAAGCACACAGAGTGTTCGAGTAAATGATGTCTAGAGTTGTGATATGTCTATTTGAACTTGGAGTTCTTTTTCCCTCTTCACCAACTTGTCATCCTGACAGTTGAAAGAGGTTGGCCTCTACTTTTTTATTCATAGAATATCATCAGCAACGGCTGAAAGTTCACAAATGTTGTCGGAACACGGCAGCTCTATCAAAACTATAGTGGCCGCGGCCAGGTACTACAGATCCTGCCACTTTTCATTTGCACAGGAGGTTGATCTGCAGTACCTGATTGTGGCCACTGTAGGAATTCCGGAGCTGCTGTGCTCTGGCAGCATCCAAGAACTTTCAGTTGCCGCCAATGCAGGTAACAGCTGATCTGGGGGGGTGCAGATCAGATATTGATGACCAATCCCAAGGATAGGCCATCAATAAAAAGTAGTGGCCAAACCCTTTAAGACTAAAGTGTGCATCAATACATAAGGAAAATGAGATCATATACAAAGCATTCGTCTATTAAAGTTACAGTAAGTCTGCGCCATAGACGAGGTGCAAATTTTGCTTAGATGATCTGCTCAATGAAAGTCATACACTAAATGTTCCATAATAATGAGATAGGGTTGCAAAGGATTTCCCACAAATCATACATGAACTTTTGTGAAACTAAACCAACAGTGGACAACAGGCCTCACTTCAGCTCTCTTTTCAGCAATTCAGATGCTAAAAAGTTGACCTGCGTCGTTAAATGGTTAAAAGAAGCTCCACTTTAATGACTAGACCAGGGAATTACAAAAGTACGTAGCATATTGTTATTACAAGCGTTGCCACTTACAAGTGGAATTGGACTGATAAGAGATCCATATTCTCTGCTACTGTCCTGGAGTTACCATAGACAGAGAAGGCGTGCCATTTATAGCAGTCGGCCATACATGCTGGTGGACATTGTGACATTTCAATGACAGAATGATTTCTTTTTCATTGTACAGAATTCTATTCTCTCCAGCTTTACAGGTAGCACATTGCTAGAATATGGTCAGTTTTCTTTGAAAGTAAATGAAATAATTAACTTACAGAATGATAAAGCACAATGAGGCAGAAACTTTAGTATAAGGCTATGTGCCCACGATGCAGAAATGCTCTGGATTTTTCCTGAGCGTTTCTGCATCTCCCTGGCAGAAAAAGCGCATGCGGATTGTACATGTGGATTGTACATGCAGATTGTACATGCGTTTTTCCTGCCAGGGACAAGCGGATGTGAAGCGTTCTTCACTTGCATTTCCGCATGCGGGTTGTCAAGCGCTTTCCAAGCAATTTTAGCATCACTTGGAAAGTGCTTGTCAACTTTACACTATATAAATCCATGCAACCGGCATGGATTTATATACTGTGACCTTAAAGAATGGTAAAAAATAAAAAAATAAATCTATACTTACCTTCCGATGGCCCCCGCAGTCTTGCTTCCCTCCGTTCTCCCTTGCCGGCAGCGGTACACTGAAGGACCTGCCGACGTCAGTGTCGCGTGACCCGTCACATGACTATGACGTCAACGCAGGTCCTTCAGTCCATCGCGAATTGCCGGCATGCGAGGAGGAGTGCACCGCGGGCCGCCAGAAGGGAAGTATATATTTATTTTATTCTTTTTTTTTTACAGGTTCTATGGTACCCGGGTCAGGAGGAGAGTCTCCTGTCCTCCAGACCCGGGTACCATCCGCACATTGGAACGCATGGAATGCGCATCTACATATACAGTGATGCGGATTTCATGCGTTCCAATGCAAGTCAATGGCGGCGAAAACGCAGCGCTTCCGCAAAATAATTGGTAGTGCTGCGTTTTTTTCCGCAACGATAATCCGCAGCGGAAATTTCCGCAGCATGTGCACAGCACATGCGGATTATCATTGGGGAACATGGCAGGCCTTCAACCATGCGTTTTTTAAGCGTTTCCTCAGCGTTTTTGCCTCTGCGGAAACGCTTAAAAAATGCATCGTGGGCACACAGCCTTAGAGTAAGTGATTTTATCAGCCCAGCACAACAAGATAAGGTAAAATCTAGAAGTTAAAAAGTTGCAGCTAAAGTTTAGAGGCAACAGTTGATAGTGAAAGAGTCTACTCTTCAGTTTAGGACCATACTAAGGACCAGGGGGCACTCATTACGGGCGGAAGAAAGGCGATTCCGGCACCTAAATAGGAAAGGGTTCTTTACAGTTAGAGCAGTCGGACTGGGGAATTCCCTACCACAAGAGGTAGTAATGGCAGACACAGGGGCGGACCTACCGCCCGTGCAGCCGGTTCATTGAACGGGGGCCCCCGAGGGAGAGGGGGCCCCTCCAGCCTCCAGCAGGGCCGCCATCATGCCCTGACTCCAGCATGCGTCTCCTCATGGGGCCCCCCCGCAGGACCCCCCGCCGTCACATGACCCCAGGCCCTCACATGAACGGAGATGTCCCTGCGCGGGCGACGCTGGAGTCCAGAGCAGCGACAGCAGCAGGTAAGAAGTGAGGTGAGTATTGGATTTTTTTATTTTTTTCATGTATGGGGGCATGGGGCATTATATGGTGGGGGGAGAGTGGGTGTGACATCCTGCATGGGGCATTATATGGGGGAGGGTGTGACATCCTGCATGGGGCATTATATGGGGGGGGTGACATCCTGCATGGGGCATTATATGGGGGGGGGGGTGACATACTGCATGGGGCATTATATGGGGGGGAGTGACATCCTGCATGGGGCATTATAAGGGACGGGGGTGTGAAATCCTGCATGGGGCATTATATGAAGGGGGGTGTGACATACTGCATGGGGCATTATATGGGGGGGGTGACATCCTGCATGGGGCATTATAAGGGAGGGGGGTGTGAAATCCTGCATGGGGCATTATATGAGGGGGAGGGTGACATACTGCATGGGGTATTATATGGGGCGGTGATATACTGCATGGGGCATTATATGGGGGGGAGTGATACCCTGCATGGGGCATTATAAGGGAGGGGGGGTGAAATCCTGCATGGGGCATTATATGAGGGTGTGTGTGACATACTGCATGGGGCATTATATGGGGGGGTGACATACTGCATGGGGCATTATAAGAGGGGGAGGGGGGAATTGACATCCTGCATGGGGCATTATATGGGGGGGTGACATACTGCATGGGGCATTATAAGAGGGGGAGGGGGAAATTGACATCCTGCATGGGGCATTATAAGGAGGGTGGGTGTGTGACATACTGCATGGGGCATTATAAGGAGGGGGTGTGTGTGACCTCCTGCATGGGGCATTATAAGGGAGGGGGTGGTCTGACATACTGCATGGGGCATTGAAAAGGGGGGAAGTGACATCCTGCAAGGGGCATTATATGGGGGGGAGAGGTGACATCCTGCATGGGGCATTTTATGGGGGGTAGAGGTGACATCCTGCATAGGGCATTAAAAGGGGGGGTGTCATCCTGCATGGGGCATTATAAGGGGGGAACAGCCTGCATGGAGCATTATATGGGGGCCAATATTCTGTATGGAGCGTTATATGGGGGTCAGTATTCTGTATGGAGCGTTATATGGGGGTCAGTATTCTGTATGGAGCGTTATATGGGGGCCAATATGCTGTATGGAGCGTTATATGGGGGTCAGTATTCTGTATGCAGCGTTATATGGGAGACAGTATTCTGTATGGAGCGTTATATGGGGGCCAGTATTCTGTATGGAGCGTTATATGGGGGCCAGTATTCTGTATGGAGCGTTATATGGGGGCCAGTATTCCGTATGGAGCATTTTATGGGGGCCAGTATCCTGTATGCAGTGTTATATGGGGACCAGTATCCTCTATTGAGCGTTATATGGGGACCAGTATTCTGTATGGAGCATTATATGGGGACCAGTATCCTGTATGGAGCATTATAAGGGGGTCAGTATCCTGTATGGAGCATTATATGGTGCCCATAATACTGTATGGAGGACTATACTGTCCGGTCTGCACTGTGCGCTGAGGATATCGCTCATGTAATGTAGTAAGTGAAATCCTTGGCCTTGTACTATATATATATATTTCTCTGTGGTATCTGTGCATCATGAATCATGGTATGTGTTAAAGGGGCCCACTGAGACTCTGTTGCCCAGGGCCCACAAAAACCGGGAGCCGGCCCTGTGGGTAAGTATAACAAGTTTTATTTTTTTTTTAATACAATTAATTAACTAGGAGTGGGGGGAATAAGAGATGCACGGGGGTGTGAGAGACGCACGGGGGGGGGGCTTCATGCCCCCTATGAAGGGAAGGGGGGCCCCCCAAAAAAATTCTTGCACAGGGGCCCACTACAGTCTGTGTCCGCCCCTTGGCAGACACTATAACAGCTTTCAAAAAAGGGCTGGATTATTTCCTCGATACACATAACATTGTGGGCTATAGTTATATTAGACAAAATATTACACATATAGTTGTACATTTAATACGATAATAGCAATTACATAACTAGTATCAATTAGGTTTCATCCTGTGACGCATATTGGCTGAATGTGTCCTGGGGTTTTTACCTTCTTCTGGATCAACAGCTTTAGGCCTAGTAATTTTAATAATACCATTATTAGAATCACAAGAGTAATACAAAATATAAAACTAATTAAAAAATCATAACCGGGTTCATTTTTAATTGTAATAGTGCAGCAATAATAAAAATGGTAATAATACATTTGTGAGGCCAAGTCCCAGTAAGTTAGTAAGTTAGTGTAGTGTTAGTGTAGGGAGTACAATTGGGGGAGAAAGGTTGAACTGGATGGACCTAGGTCTTTATTCAACCTACATTACTATGTATCTGTGTTTTTCCTCCTGATAAGTGTACTAGAATTTAGTATTGACATGTATGAAATGTGTCTACAACAGTGGTGGCCAACTCACCCTAATTTAAAGGGAATCTGTCACCAGGTTTTAAATGAAGAGCAGCACAATGTAGAGACAGAGACCCTGATTCCAGTGATGTTTCCGTTATTGGGCTGCTTGATGTTGCTGTGCTGTTTTATCAGCGGGAGATTATCACTAGAGGACTAGTAAACCTACTTTGTAGTCCTCCATATCCATGAGCTCTGAATAGCACTGATTGGCAGCTTTCTGCCTACGCAGAAAACTGTCAATCAGTGCTGTGGGCAGGGCTATACAGAGCTCAGCATTCAGAGAACTACTGGATCTGCAGCAGATAAAACTGTGATTTTATCAAAACTGTAGAAAACATCCCTGGAATCAGGGTTTCTGCCTCTACGTTATGTTGCTCTCTGAGTTGCTCTTTGTTTCTTCAGTAGTTCGCACATTGTATTGAATTATCTGTTACTTAGATTTCTGATAATACACTGTATCTATGAGGCTCTGAGCTAAGAAATATCCCTGTAATTTCTTTACCAAAAATTGCACTTAGCATAGAAGATAACTCTGTGGTTGAGGGAAGCCTCTGAAAGAACGTCCAGTAACCAATACCAGCTGCCTAAGTGCAAAAGGTAAACTCATTTCCTTCACCATAATGGGGTAGATTCAGGGCTCACTCGGCGTACTATGTGCCCCTGTGCTGTCTATATGCAAAATGGCTAGTATATGGATAGCACACTGGCCAGAGCAAGTCAATGGTGCACTTCACATACATCACGTATATACATGGACTTATGGTCTACAAGTAAAAATCGCACAATGGTCTAGTCTGATCTATTTTTTGGATGAGACTCGCCCATTAGACTCAAGTCGCATTAAAAAAAAAAAACGGATGCCACACAGACACAGTTCACATTGCATCTGTTTTTTACGGATCCATTGCAATTATTAAGTAAATGTTCTATTCTTCTGTCTTGATGAGCACACCGCTCCACTGACTACTCCCGGCCATCTGGTACCAGGACGGCATAATCCTGATGATTGACATTTCAGACCAGCGATTCAGCCAGCTTCGGAGCAGCACTTGCCGGTTATAAAGCATAGAGTATGAAGAACGGAGAGGATTTTTAACAAGAAGTAAAATCTAAAGTTGCTTGGTTTTACAATTTTATCCATTTATGAACTTGAGATAACCTCCTTAACATAGAAAACTGTATTTGTACTATAATTATATTTTTAATTGTTGTTGTACAGTGGGGAAAAAAGTATTTAGTCAGCCACCAATTGTGCAAGTTCTCCCACTTAAAAAGATGAGAGAGGCCTGTAATTGACATCATAGGTAGACCTCAACTATGAGAGACAAAATGAGAAAACAAATCCTGAAAATCACATTGTCTGATTTGGAAAGAAATTTTTTTTTCTTCAAATTTTGGTGGAAAATAAGGATTTGGTCAATTACAAAAGTTCATCTCTATACTTTTTTATATATCCTTTGCTGGCAATGACAGAGGTCAAAAGTTTTCTTTAAGTCTTCACAAGGTTGGCACACACTGTTGCTGGTATGTTGGTCCATTCCTCCATGCAGATCTCCTCTACAGCAGTGATGTTTTGGGGCTGTCGCTGGGCAACACGGACTTTCAACTCCCGCCAAAGGTTTTCTATAGGGTTTAGATCTGGAGACTGGCTAGGCCACTCCAGAACCTTGAAATGCTTCTTACGAAGTCACTCCTTCGTTGCCCTGGTGGTGTGCTTGGGATCATTGTCATGCTGAAAGATCAAGCCACGTTTCATCTTCAATGCCCTTGCTGATGGAAGGAGGTTTGCACTCAAAATCTCACGATACATGGCCCCATTCATTCTTTCATGTACACGGATCAGTTGTCCTGGTCCCTTGGCAGAGAAACAGCCCCAAAGCATGTTGTTGCCACCTCCATGCTTTACAGTAGGTATGGTCTTCTTTGGATGCAACTCAGCATTCTTTCTCCTCCAAACATGGCGAGTTGTGTTTCTACCAAACAATTCTACTTTGGTTTCATCTGACCATATGACATTCTCCCAATACTCTTCTGGATCATCCAAATGCTCTCTAACAAACTTCAGACGGGCCCAGACATGTAATGGCTTAAGCAGGGGGACACGTCTCGCACTGCAGGATCTGAGTCTCTGGTGGCATATTGTGTTACTGATGGTAGCCTGTGTAATGTTGGTCCCAGCTCTCTACAGGTCATTCACTAGGTCCCCCCGTGTGATTCTGGGATATTTGCTCAACATTCTTGAGATCATTTTGACCCCACGGGGTGAGATCTTGTGTGGAGCCCCAGATCGAGGGAGATTATAAGTGGTCTTGTATGTCTTCCATTTTCTAATTATTGCTCCAACAGTTGATTTCTTCACACCAAGCTGCTTGCCTATTGCAGATTCAGTCTTACCAGCCTGGTGCAGGGCTACAATTTTGTTTCTGGTGTTCTTCGACAGCTCTTTGGTCTTCACCATAGTGGAGTTTGGAGTGTGACTGTTTGAGGTTGCGGACAGGTGTCTTTTATACTGATAACAAGATCAAACAGGTGCCAGTACTACAGGTAATGAGTGAAGGACAGAGGAGCCTCTTAAAGAAGAAGTTACATGTCTGTGAGAGCCAGAAATCTTGCTTGTTTGTAATTGACCAAATACTTATTTTCCACCAAAATTTGAGAAAAATTTCTTTCCAAATCAGACAATGTGATTTTCTGGATTTGTTTTCTCATTTTGTCTCTCGTAGTTGAGGTCTACCTATGATGTCAATTACAGGCCTCTCTCATATTTTTAAGTGGGAGAACTTGCACAATTAGTGGCTGACTAAATACTTTTTTCCCCACTGTATAAAACGGTATACGGATGATATGCGTATATTTTTCATACATCCATCTGAACCAGGCCTTATGCCTCACTGAGACGTCCATTTTTATGTACGAGTTCCATCAGTGTTTTTCATGGATTGAAAAGCTATCCATTATAATATAGATGGCAGTTCATATGTCTGTGCTTTTTTGTGGAGTGGATATACAGTTGAAACCAGAAGTTTACACACATTATATAAAAAGACACAGATGCATGTTTTTCTCAATATCTGATGTGAAATCAGAATAAACCTTTCCCATTTTAGGTCAATTAGGGTTACCATAATTTTTAATATTTGCCAAATGCCAGAATAATGAGAGAGAGAGATAATGTTTTAAGGCATTTTTATTACTTACTGCAAAGTTAAAAGTTTACATACACTAAGATTACTATGCCTTAAAACAATTCTGGACTGCCCATATGATGATGTCATGTGTTTGGAAGCTTCTGAGTTTTTGGCAACATCTGAGTTAATTAGAAACACACCTGTGGATGTATTTTAATGCACACCTGAAACACACTACTTCTTTGTGTAGCATCATGGGAAAGTCTAAAGAAATCAGACAAGATATTAGGAAGAGAATTGTTGACTTGCACAAGTCTGGCTCAAGATACCTGAAGGTGTCTCGTTCATCTGTACAAACAATTATACGCAAGTACAAACAAGATGGGAATGTCCAGCCATCATACCGCTCAGGAAGGAGACGGGTTCTGTGTCCCAGAGATGAAAGTGTTTCGGTCCGACGTGTGCATATCAACCCAAGGACAAAAGCAAAAGACCTTGAGAAGATGATGGTGGAAGCTGGTAAGAGGGTGTCAATATCCACAGTGAAGCGAGTACTGTATCAACATAGGCTGAAAGGCCACACTGCCAGGAAGAAGCCATTACTCCAAAACAAATATAAAAAAGCCAGATTAATGTTTGCAAATGCACACAGGAACAAAGACCTTAATTTTTGGAGACATGTCCTAAGGTCTGATGAAACATTTGGAGGAAAAAGGGAGAAACTTGGAAGCCTAAGAACACCATCCCAACTGTGAAACACGGGGGTGGCAGCATCATGTTGTGAGGTTGTTTTGCAGCAGGATGGAGTGGTACACTTCACAAAATAGATGGCATCATGAGAAAAGAAGATTATGTGGCAATACTGAAGCAACATCTCAAGACATCAGCCAGGAAGTTAAAGCTTGGGTGGAAATCGGTCTTCCAGACGGCCAATGACCCGATGCATACTGCCAAAATGGTAACAAAGTGGCTTAAGGATAGCAAAGTCAATGTTTTGGAGTGGCCATCACAAAGCCCTGATCTCAATTCTATTGAAAACTTATGGGCAAAGCTGAAAAGGCAGGTGCGAGCAAGGCGACCTACAAACCTGGATCAGTTACACCAGTTTTGTCAGGAGAAATGGGCCCAAATTCTGACCAACTATTGTGAGAAGCTTGTGGAAGGATATCCCAAATGTTTAACTCAAGTCAATCAGTTTAAGGGCAATGGTACCAAATATTAATGAAATGTATGTAAACTTTTGACATTGCAGTAAATAATAAAAATGCCTTAAAACATTTTCTCTCTCATTATTCTGCCATCTGGCAAATATTAAAAATTATGGTAATCCTAATTGACCTAAAATGGGAAAGGTTTATTCTGATTTCATATCAGATATTGAGAAAAACATGCATTTTTATATAGTGTATGTAAACTTCTGGTTTCAACTGTATGTCCATTTTTTATCTGACGCATGGATCAAATTCAAGTCTATGGCTTCATGAAACACTTGGATAGCACCCGGATGCCATCCTAATTGCATCTACTTGGTCTTCGTGTTTCATGTTTGCTTGATAGGACAAGCTACAAAATATTTTGTCAGTTTTTTTCAGGCATATGAGTAAATCTGATAAAACAAAAATGGCAAATACTGACGCACTGACTAAACACTGATGAAAATTGGAATCACAACACTGATAAAAGTCGGTCTATATTTTGCGTATGAGACTTAACTAAAACTGTCTAAATTTTAGACAGTGCAAACTTAGACTTCAAGCGCACTAAATTCATCAAAGGTGCATATGCGCTATGATCATTTGTTGTAATTTTAGACAGTCTAGTGTTAGTTCACATCACTTTTGACTTGGCTTAGGCTAGGTCTCACCTGCGGTGGTACCCATTGTCAGGCTCATACACACAAGAGGTATGCGATTGATAGAGGCCATTGCTAGGATGGATGTTAAGGCATCCATCCACCATTGGTCCCTAAATAGGTATACTTTTCTTTGCAGTAGGCCTCAGTACTGGAAAGTCCAGTCTGCTGAGTTTTCCTATATAGCTAAACATACAGTATCTTGGCACTAACTGGCTCAAATAACACAATTCTGACCTCCGTGTGATGAATGGCAATGTTATAGTATATATTTTGAAAAGCTCCTGATGTATGCCGTAGGCTAAAGCCCCCGTCACACTAAGCGAGATCGCTGCTGAGTCACAAGTTTTGTGACGCAACAGCGACCTTAGCAGCGATCTCGCTACGTTTGACATGTAGCAGCGACCAGGTCCCTGCTGTGAGATCGCTGGTCGTGTCGAAATGGCTTGGACCATTTTTTGATCGCTGAGATCCCGCTGGGTAGCATGCATCGGTGTGTTTGACACCTTACCAACGACCTCGTTGGCGACTCAGAACTGAGACACATAGGCGTGCATCGTTATACAGATCGTTACGGGTCGCCGCATCGTTGCTGCGTCGTTGGGAAGATCTGACTGTTTGACATCTCACCAGCGACCACATAGCGACGCAGCAACGATCCCTGCCAGGTCGTATCGTTGTCGGGATCGCTGTAGCATCACTAAGTATGACGGTACCTTAAGTGTATAGAAGAAGTACCTAGCCTTACGTTGTATCAGAAATTTGCAGCAAAATTTTGACGCACAACCCTTATCCAAAATATTGATATGAAAAAGTCATTTATTTTCAATTTGTATTCATTTGTTTATTTTTAAATGAATGCAAATTCTTGAATCTTTAGTCGCTTGTCAAACAAATAACAGTACGATATCATGCTACAAGGTGAAAGGCGCGGGGAACCATTGTAATAAACACCTGCCATGTGTACACTTGACACCTTTCATCTTGGGTGAATGGGAAGCAATAGATAAAGTAAATGGAAGATTGACCCCAGAAACAGCAGCAGACACATCTATCTCCTACAGTTTGGAATGCCATTTGCACAATAATTCTAATCTTATCTCCAGTTTGTTTTTTTCAGAAGTAAACCATCAAGTTATTCAGAGATAACAAGAAACAGAAAATTGACATTTTCCAGTTCTTCAGTGGAAAACACACCAGTACACTCTCCATACGGAATTCTGACAGAATGTTCTGTATTTTAGACTTGTTTTTTTTTTCTGTATTTTTCACACTGATCGTGCTTTTCTATCTCATGTATAACATCTATCTGCATAATATGAATCATTATAAATCACAGTATATTAAAGCCATAAACAGGAGTGGGTAAAATAATATATTTTCAAATCTTTCCATTATAGTTTTCTCTGTAGATTTTTCCACTCTTGGCTTCCAAATAATGATGTTAAATACTGATCAAAATACTGATGTGTGAATAAGGCCTCAGGCTGAATTCATATGACCATACTATATGATGGTCTGTGCCGGGGCCATAATTCCCAACCCCACAGTGGGTCTCCTGACATGAACTAACAGCCTTATAGACATACTGTACATGAGGCTGACAGTTTGGGTCAGTAGAGCCATAGTCAAGAATTACATCTTAAGCAAGGACTGTAAAATACAGAGGTGCGCCTCAGCCTGAGAGGTGTGATCCAGCAGGGACAAACTTCATAAATGTAGACCTCCTTGACCACACATTTTCACTGCAGCGAAACTCAAAGGGAAATGTAACGCATGATGAACGCCAGAGTAACGAGCAGACAAACTCTAAAAATAACTGGCCTAGAAAACACAACTTTTTTATGGAAGAGCTGGATGATCCCTAAGCCTTGGCATTGGGAACTAGGATATATGTAGGTTAATTTTTTTAATGGGTGACAGCTGACAGACCCCAGGGGAGCCATATGGGTGACAGCAGGAAGACCCCAGGGGAGCCAGAAAGAGAGACTCTGACTCTCTGCATTCAGCAGCTATACATGCTCATCACAAGTATAGTAATACAGTGAATGAATACAATTTTCAGCGAAAAAGTAAAATTTACAGCACAATCCATCAGTAGTGGATGTTACCCCTCATGTCAACTCTTCCTAAAGGTCCTGATCAGCAAATCAGCTGGGTTATGTAGCATTATGGGAGCAGTGAAGTATCGCTATACCAATATACCCTTCCCAGAATTTAGGAATGATGAATTAAAGCAGCACTCTCATCAAAATTGTTATCCTCTTAATATATTGCAACCATCATATTATATAACACTGTGTACTTACAATTGCTCATTTTGCCCTTTTACCCAGCTAATTCTTCTCTTTTCCATTAGGTCTATGACATCACATGATTAAAAACTGACTAGCTGAATCCTTCTAAGCTCTATGTAGAAACAGGAGGTAAATTTCCCTGTATGAGCTGCATGAGTCATAAGTCACTGCAAAACTCCCTGGAGGTGGTAGGGGGGAGGGGTTAGAAGGGAGCAGCTGGGTCAAGAGTTCAAGAGAGGAATGATAAATGCAGGGAAAAGAGACTTCCTGTTTCTACATTACAGAGAGAACAGAAGAATTAGCTGAGTAGAAAGGCAAAATGAGCAATTGTAAGTACACAGTGCTCTATAATATGATGATTACTGCAATATATTAAGAGAATAAAAACTTTGATGGGAGGAGGAGTGCTTCTTTAAGAGACTTGTAATGGATGACATCAAAAGAATGCCAAGAAAACAGACAGAAAAAAACAAACTAAGCACAGGCCTCATTTGTGGTACCGCTGTGTTTGCTATAGGTGACAACTTGACTTTTATGACTCCACTACTTGTTCAAGTTCAATCTCCTTGAAGAAGATTTTGCATTTTAGGTGTGAACATTTTTTAATTGGTCTTTATAAAAACTTCTAACACCTGTCAGATGAGTAAGAAGCATTACTGCAACTGAAAATTCCTTTCACTCATTTGGATGCGGTGGTTTCTGCATCATGTGCATGGTTTCAGCAAGTCTTACCCAGACGAATTGGACAGTTTTTTTGCAATAAACATGAATGAAGTGTGTTAACGGGAACCTGTCACCAGAAAAAACGCTATTAACCTGCAGATATCGGGTAAATCTGCAGGTTAATATTGTTATTCACCTGCCCGGCGCCTGCACTTAGCCGAAAGCTGCGGGGAGAAAATGAACTTTATTCCTCTCTGCTTCGTTGGCGCTGGTTCAGTCATCGTTCTGAATATACAGAGCGTTGGCTGTAACCTCGCCCCCTGCCCCCCAGTTACAGCCGCTGCTCTGTATACTCAGAGTGGTGACTGAACCAGCACCGGCGCCGTCCCCGTGACTGAATCCTGAACGCTGCTGGATAAAATAAAAAGTTCATTTTCTCCCCTCAGTGTTAGGGTAAGCGCGGTGCCGGGCAGGTTAATAACGCTATTAACCTGCAGATTAACCCCATATCTGAAGGTTAATAGCGTTTTTTCTGGTGACAGGATCCCTTTAATTCATCCTAGTCTGGAAATGGCTGACTCCACTCTCCCTGTAGAAAACATATGAACACCCAGGCGGGTCAAGAATTTATGTCAAGGCTGGAGTGAGAGAGATAGCCATTCATGCGACAATTATCTAAGGGCTCTTTCACACATCAATTTTTCTTGTATGGGTGCTATCCATCTTTTACAGATAGAACTTGTACCTATGATAGTCTGTATGGGGCAGTTCTCATGTTCTATTTATTCCTCAGATCGAGTGATCCACACAAAAGCACAGAGTCTTGTCCGATATGCTCGTAGGATTGCTAGAGAGGCAAATCAGAACCACTGCTTGGCTGCAAAAGACCTTCCGAAAGATTTAGCAGACTTTGGCATGTGGTACATTGTTCTACTGCTCAGAGACACCTGCACAAATATGGCCTTCATGGAAGAGTCATCAGAAGAAAACCTCTCCTGCGTCCTCACCATAAAATTCAGCATCAGAAGTATTCAAAAGAACACCTAAACAAGCCTGATTCATTTTGGAAACGAGTCCTGTGGACCGATGAGGTTAAAATGGAACTCTTTGGCCACAATTATCAAAGGTATGTGTGGAGACAAAAGGGCATAGAATTTCAGGAAAAGAACATGTTGCCAGCCATTAAGTATGGGGGAGAATCAATCATGCTTTGGGGTTGTGTTGAAGCCAATGGCATGGAGAACATTTCACGGGTAGAGGGAAGAATGGATTCAAGAAAATTTCAACAAATTCTTCATGCAAACATAACACCATCTGTAAAAAAAAGTTGAAGTTGAAAAGAGGATAGCTTCTACAAATGAATAATGATCCTAAACACACATCAAAATCCACAATATTCTACCTCAAAAGGTGCAAGCTAAAGGTTTTACGATGGCCCTTACAGTCCCCTGATCTGAACTTCATTGAAAATCTGTGGCTAGACCCCAAAATAGCAGTGCATGCAAGACGACCCAGGAATCTCACAGAACTGGAAGAATTTTCCAAGGAAGAATGGATGCAAATCCCTCAAACTAGAATTGAAAGACTCATGTCTGGCTACAAAAAGTGTTTACAAGCTGTGATACTTTCAAAAGGGTGCTACCATGTACTAACCATGCAGGGTGCCCAAACTTTCAAATTTCCTTTTTGTAATTTTTAAAATGTAAAAGATGAAAAAAATATATACAGTACAGACCAAAAGTTTGGACACACCTTCTCATTTAAAGATTTTTCTGTATTTTCATGACTTTGAAAATTGTACATTCACACTGAAGACATCAAAACTATGAATTAACACATGTGGAATTATATACTTAACAAAAAAGTGTGAAACAACTGAAAATATGTCTTATATTCTAGGTTCTTCAAAGTAGCCACCTTTTGCTTTGATGACTGCTTTGCACACTCTTGGCATTCTCTTGATGAGCTTCAAGAGGTAGTCACCGGAAATGGTTTTCACTTCACAGGTGTGCCCTGTCAGGTTTAATAAGTGGGATTTCTTGCCTTATAAATGGGGTTGGGACCATCAGTTGTGTTGTGCAGAAGTCAGGTGGATACACAGCTGATAGTCCTACTGAATAGACTGTAAAAAATGAAGGTCAGTCAGTCCGAAAAATTGGGCAAACTTTGAAAGTGTCCCCAAGTCCAGTTGCAAAAACCATCAAGCGCTACAAAGAAACTGGCTCACATGAGGACCGCCCCAGGAAAGGAAGACCAAGAGTCACATCTGCTTCTGAGGATAAGTTTATCCGAGTCACCAGCTTCAGAAATCGCAGGTTAACAGCAGCTCAGATTAGAGACCAGGTTAATGCCACACAGAGTTCTAGCAGCAGACACATCTCTTCAACAACTGTTAAGAGGAGACTTTGTGCAGCAGGCCTTCATGGTAATATAGCTGCTAGGAAACCACTGCTAAGGACAGGCAACAAGCAGAAGAGACTTGTATGGGCTAAAGAACACAAGGAATGGACATTAGACCAGTGGAAATCTGTGCTTTGGTCTGAAGAGTCCAAATTTGAGATCTTTGGTTCCAACCACCGTGTCTTTGTGCGACGCAGAAAAGGTGAACGGATGGACTCTACATGCCTGGTTCCCACCGTGAAGCATGGAGGAGGAGGTGTGATGATGTGGGGGTGCTTTGCTGGTGACACTGTTGGGGATTTATTCAAAATTGAAGGCATACTGAACCAGCATGGCTACCACAGCATCTTGCAGCGGCATACTATTCCATCCGGTTTGCGTTTAGTTGGACCATCATTTATTTTTCAACAGGACAATGACCCCAAACACACCTCCAGGCTGTGTAAGGGCTATTTGACCAAGGAGGAGAGTGATGGGGTGCTACGCCAGATGACCTGGCCTCCACAGTCACTAGATCTGAACCCAATCGAGATGGTTTGGGGTGAGCTGGACCGCAGAGTGAAGGCTAAAGGGCCAACAAGTGCTAAGCATCTCTGGGAACTCCTTCAAGATTGTTGGAAGACCATTTCCGGTGACTACCTCTTGAAGCTCATCAAGAGAATGCCAAGAGTGTGCAAAGCAGTCATCAAAGCAAAAGGTGGCTACTTTGAAGAACCTAGAATATAAGACATATTTTCAGTTGTTTCACACTTTTTTGTTAAGTATATAATTCCACATGTGTTAATTCATAGTTTTGATGCCTTCAGTGTGAATGTACAATTTTCATAGTCATGAAAATACAGACAAATCTTTAAATGAGAAGGTGTGTCCAAACTTTTGGTCTGTACTGTATATATATTTTTTTGCCTAAAATTCAAAGGAACTGTGTCATCTTTAACTTCAGGCCTTTTAGAGATCATTTCATCTTCAACTTGCTTAACTGGTCATAATAAGAGTAATTTTGACCAGGGGAGCCCAAACTTTTACATGCCACTGTATAATTGTGGTTTCAGGGATAGCACTCATACCTGTCATAGAATATGGGGCCATTCACATGTCTGTGATTTTTTGAGGACAGACCAAGGAGATATGTCCAAGAGTCACATCAAAATTGGGAATGTAAGTCTATGGGTCCGTGAACAAAATCTTCACAGACTATTGGAAAGGAGAAGGTGGAGAAACTTTTTTCTTGTACGTGAGGAAAACGGATGTCTGAATGGGATTTTAGTGACACATCCAGAATTCTACAACAATGGTTCTGAATGCAGCTTGCCATTGTCTGCTTTGTAGAGCAAAGCTCCAAACTTGATATAAACTAAATGACTAACTGCGGTGGTAAATTTCATTTTTACAAGTGTTTCAAGTCCTCACATCCCATCATAGAGTGATCTATGTAAAGTCTTGACCACTAATGCTGAGATCACGTGCCCGTAGTCATTTCCAGTTTTCTAATCTGTCATGAAGCAGAATACAGAAAATGACGAGAGTGCCGCAGCTGGTGCACCAACAGTGTCTAACAGACCCACTGATCATTAATGGTGTCCTTCAATTTACCGTAACTGAGCCTCCAACAAAGATTGAACAGAAGCTAACAATATCTGAATAGTGCCATCACATTTCTATCCAGAAACATTTTACTACAGTTGTTTAGATTTCAGGGTCAACTGACTACATGGGATCGGAGCAGAAGACGACTTAGTTATTTTATTACTCATCCAGCTACACCCAAAAACATTTGTTTGAGTGAGCTTACAGATGCCCTTTCTGCTTATGCAGTTCACTGGTAACTTCCATTACAGAGGACTATGATGACTTATGATTGACTGACGTCACTACTATATCATCAGTTCAGCCAAATATTGTCCGGTTATACAATCAGCTCAGGTCTATGTGTGTACACAATCGGCAGTATAGCACTAAAAGCAGTGGAACAGTCGACAAATGTACACTACAATGGGCACAATTGTTTGTCTTGGCACAAAGTTTAAACAACTCAAGTAATACATTTGGTGTCATAAATGGATAAGTAAGACAATTCAGCTTCATTCTTGTGTGACTCAACTGTCATTAAGGTTCTGCTCATATCATATCAGAGCCTTCCTTTTGCCCGATTTGTACCTGTGATGGTGTATTTGTGACGATGTACATATGATGGTGTGTACCTGTGACCATGTGTACTTGTGATGGTGTATCTGTGACAGGGTGTACCTGTGACAATGTGTACCTGTGACAGTGTGTACATGTGACAGTGTACCTATGACAATGTGTACCTGTGACGGTGTGTACCTATGACAATGTGTACCTGTGATGGTGTGTACATGTGACAGTGTACCTATGACAATGTGTACCTGTGATGGTGTGTACATGTGACAGTGTACCTGTGACAATGTGTACCTGTGACAGTGTGTACCTGTGACGGTGTGTACCTATGACAATGTGTACCTGTGACGGTGTGTACCTATGACAATGTGTACCTGTGATGGTGTGTACATGTGACAGTGTACCTATGACGGTGTGTACCTATGACAATGTGTACCTGTGATGGTGTGTACATGTGACAGTGTACCTATGACAATGTGTACCTGTGATGGTGTGTACATGTGACAGTGTACCTGTGACAATGTGTACCTGTGATGGTGTGTACATGTGACAGTGTACCTATGACAATGTGTACCTGTGACGGTGTGTATCTGTGACAATGTGTACATGTGACAATGTGTACATATTACAGTGTGTACCTGTGACGGTGTGTATCTGTGACAATGTGTACCTGTGATGGTGTGTACATGTGACAGTGTACCTATGACAATGTGTACCTGTGATGGTGTGTACATGTGACAGTGTACCTGTGACAATGTGTACCTGTGATAGTGTGTACCTGTGACAGTGTGTACCTATGACAATGTGTACCTGTGACGGTGTGTACCTATGACAATGTGTACCTGTGATGGTGTGTACATGTGACAGTGTACCTATGACAATGTGTACCTGTGACGGTGTGTACCTATGACAATGTGTACCTGTGATGGTGTGTACATGTGACAGTGTACCTATGACAATGTGTACCTGTGATGGTGTGTACATGTGACAGTGTACCTGTGACAATGTGTACCTGTGATGGTGTGTACATGTGACAGTGTACCTATGACAATGTGTACCTGTGACGGTGTGTATCTGTGACAATGTGTACATATTACAGTGTGTACCTGTGACGGTGTGTATCTGTGACAATGTGTACATGTGACAATGTGTACATATTACAGTGTGTACCTGTGACGGTGTACCTGTGAGGATGTGTACCTGTGACAATGGGTACCTGTGACTTTGTGTACCTGTGACAATGTGTAACTGTGACTGTGTGTACCTGTGGCAATGTGTACATATGACAGTGTACCTGTGAGGATGTGTACCTGTGAGGATGTGCACCTATGACAATGGATACCTGTGACAGTGTACGTGTGACGGTGTATCTGTGATGAGAGGCGTCTGACATATGCCAGTGTATAGGAACACAGTCGCTTATAAAAAAAAAAAAAAAGAAAGTTTTCTATACAGTAAAATAACAGATGTAAACCAATCTACAAAACTTTTTTCTTTATTTCACTCCACCTGTGAGAAAAACGGACCCCACTCTGATCAGAGTCTGATTAGCATAACCAGGCCATTTTTCTCAGATGGTGAGACCCTAACCATACAGGAATTCTCCTGTTTTTATATATAGAATTGTCGCATCTACACTATAGGATTCTCCTGTATGGTTAAATTCGCCTCATATTATTTATTCCTAATAGGGCTGAACCTTTTTCATCAATATATATGTGGCCTATGAGGTTTTTGAGGCTGTATGTGAAATAAGGTTTACAGATTTCCTGCAAAAAAATGTGGGCCATAAAATCTCTTCTATAAACCTGGATGGGGTTGTTTCGGCAGCAAGTGCAGCCTCATACAGATATCTAGGACAACAACAGAACTTTGAAGAGTGTGAACAGACCTCTATACATATACATCTATGGAGATTATACTATTGAACTTTTACATATAAGGAAGTCTCTAAAAAAAGGGAAAGCGTCAGCGTTATTATCTTATCTAATGATGGAGAGTCAATTCATTACCAGCCCTGATAGGTTTAACATCAAAGTGCACGTCTCCGAACTAAAGTAATGATTAAGTCCTAAGAAATCAAACTTGCATTTATGATGGACTTAATATATGTTTTTTAGTACTAGTTATCCCCATGTCGTGGTCGCCCTGACAAGACAGCAGCACTAGCTCTCCCTTTGTGCAGGGGAGGAGGTTTCTGCAGTAAGAGCAGGTAAAAGGAGAAGCACTTGTAGGTGATACTTGCATTAAATGTATTTCTATGGCAGAGGCTAGGTGAAGAAGAGGTTAAATCCTACTGTCTGCTATTATACACCCAGATCAGTCACCTGGATACACTGCAGATACAGCACAGCTTCCTGACCAGCAACCAGTGGCTCCAAAGCACTTTAAGAACTACAACTCCCAGCAGATCAATGATAGCTGAAGACAGTGCACAGTGTGGACTTACCTACAAGAGCCCAGGAGGTAGATAGTCTGCAGGGGAACTAGGAAATCCGAGTGTGCTGCCGATCAGATCCTGGAGGTGAGTGTAGCAGGTGTAACCGGGTGAGGTGTGCAGTGACAAGTGACAGGGCGGGGACAGCGTTACACGGGAGGGGCGCCTGCGGCATTCCTACCTGACTGCAGCCGCACTCCAGGTGATAGCCAGCAGAGGACGCCGCCGCCATCTAGTGCCAATGTACCGGTACTGCAACACACACAGCTCAGGAGCCTGAATATCTCAGCAAGCAGCAGGCAGAGGAAAGCTGATCGCTGTCCCTACAGGATACATTGTGCAAAGTGTGAAGACTTATTATTTTCATGAGGTCGTATTATTTGTTACTATAATTCTAACGTTGTCCTTTTAATTACTGCTTATTCAGATATCTTTTTGAGTGCACATATGAGGAGGCGTTATAAGCGTTAGGGCTCGCTAACACTGCCATATAACACGGGCAAGTTCTATCTGATGTTATACTACGGGGCAGTGCAGATCTGCCATTATTTTCTCATGACAATTCAGGATGAGAGAACAATCTCAGCATGCTGCGAGTGACTCCGATATATGGATCTCGTGCACCCAGACAAGGCTATGTGAGCGTGTGAAGCATCGGACTGCGCTCAGATGTCATCCAAGTGCAGTCTGATATACGCTCACAGAGACAATTGAGAAATGAAGTTCTCCATCTTCTCTGCACCTGTGCAGCTATTCTCTCATGCAAAAGAATTAAATCACATTCAGATGACACTTGGATCAATCTCTGACTGAGTTTGAGCGGAGTGTCATTAGCATAATCGGCCCGATTCTCTCACATGTGAGAATATACCCCAGTGTGAGCGAACTCTTACAGTGAGGGCTCGCTCACACCACCATATAAATTGGACGAGTGATTTTTTTACCGGACAGCACTCGGACCAATGTCATTCAATGGGGCAGTGCTGACGACTGATTTTTTTCACTGACAGAATCTGTCTGGGCAGAAAATTGCAGCATGTTGTGATTTCACTCCAAAATCGGATGGATGTGAGAAAATAAATCGGATGCCAAATGGAGCCACAGTAAAGCATATGATTTTTACGAGTACATTGCAATTCTGTAACATAAATGGTCCTGTAAATGATTAATAACTCCAGGGTGAAAAGCAGATTGTATACAGACTGCACACGGATGACAAGTGGGAAAAAATCGTACCGCTTTTTATATGAAAATCGGACCAATTTTTACACTGTCATCTGACCCTAGCCTAATAGTTGTCCTGTGGACAGATTCTCCCACCTGAGCTGTGGATCTCTGCAGCTCTCTGAGTGACTATGGGCCTCTTGTCCGCTCTCCTTGCTTGAGATCTCACTTTATATGGCCGGCCATGTCTTGGTAGGTTTACAGTTGTGCCGTATTCCTTCTATTTTTGGATGATGGATTGAACAGTGGTCATTGAGATGTTCAGAGCTTGGGCTATTTTTTTATAACCTAACCCTTCTTTACTCTTCTCCACAACTTTATCCCGGACGTGTCACGTGTGTTCCTTGTTTTTAAAAGGACTTTGTTAGCACAGATTGATTGTTCAAAATCCCACCACTCGATGCTTCATGGCAGGGCCAAATATTAAACTACACCTTCGCACCTGCTTGTTTTCTCTTAATCTCCACCCCTTTCTTTTTTGATTGACAGCTCTGGCTTCATAGGACCAGAGGAAGATGGAGATAGATGGAAAACAAGCAGATAGGAAGGAGTATATAAATGATTGGCCCCGACGAGAAGCACCGAGCGCCTGTACTTGGCTTGAGCAGTCATTCTGTGCTGACAGAACAGAGTCACTTTATTGTTATTCAATGGAGTAGTGCTGCTTTAGGTTTTTTTTTCACTGACAGAATTTGTCTGTGAAAAAAAATCGCAGCATACTGTGATTTCATTCTTAAATTGGATGGGTGTGGGAAAAAAATGCCATACGGAGCATCAGTATGGCATCCGATTTTACGTATATATTGGAATTCTGTAAGATGGGAAACTGTAAATTATTAATAGCTGCTGAGTAAAAAAAACGGATTGCATAGAGACTTCACACAGATGAGAAGTGAGAAAAATCATCCAACTTTTCTGGATGAAAATCGGAACGATTTTTTTATACGCTCGTGTGACCCATGTCTAGAATTTACAAGCAGATTGGAAAAATTGGGAGAAATTAAACACGAACCCATACTGTGAAATGGGTGCATACTTAATTGGAATGGACTGGGTTAAAAATAAATCATACAAGAAAATAAATAGTGTAATTGGAAAACTAATGCAAGGCGTTATTCACAAAGACACAGCGGCGGACACACCACTGGTGCAACCTGTGCAGCCGCAGACGGGTCCAACAGGTAAGGGGGCACATTTCCACCTCCAAAGCAGCAGATGCTTCTGTCACGCGGATAAAAGGCTGCAGTAAGATGAGATACTTCACTGTACAGGGCCCATGTATTGTCCTTGTACTAGGGCCATCATGTGTCTGTGTCCGCTACTGCAAGAACACATTTACATTCATAAGTAGATTATGAAGAACCATACAAAAAGAGTTGATACTACAAAGATATATTTCTTTTGTTTTATGACTGACTGATGAGTAAATATTAGGATGTGACAATGGAAAAAAAGAATTCAACTAATATTGAGAAAGGACCAGTAAAATGATCATGTGTTATCCTGCTAAGCATATCCTGTCTTGTCATTTCATAGACTGTACACGTTTAGGCTCCATTCACACATCCTCTTTTCCCATCCGTGTGCTGTCTTTAGGGGTCCATTCATCATTGCATTTGCACCTTCTTTAGCCTAGTTTTTTGGTGTTTTTTGTCTGGCTTTCAGTTACACCTAATACTTGTTTTAATTTACTGCATTTTTAAGTCAATATATCAAGTTCCCCTATGGAGTGATTTTATGTATGCCAACTTTGTGAAGTCATTTTTTGCACCATTCTGCGAAACGTGCAAGTTGTTTGCGCTAATAAGTCTCAGAGAAGGGTGAAGGCAAATACAAAGCATTTTCTACTTTATGCAAAATACACGAACCGCATGCGCCATTGACTTAAAAAAAAATGTGACTTAATTTAAAAAAAAGCATAAATGATGAATTGGGGCTAAAGAGATTAAAGGGGGTTGCTCACCCCACTGTAAAGATTAAGCAAACTTGCCATATCCTAATGCACACACTGTAAGGATTCGGTTCTGCTCGCCACTGCAAGCGGTCTTCACATGAACACAAGTATGCGACTTGCGTGCTTTCTGTGACGTGTCGACTAGCTTCACATATGCTTCTATCCAGAGAAGCGGATGATAAAAACAATGTACTGGATCTGTGTGTACATTGTTTTTGTGGGAAGAGTCGTACTTTTGAATGACACCATTCATTTTATCATGTGATGTACTAAAACGAGAAAAATATTCCAAGTGTGACGAATTTGAGAATAAAGCGTGATTCCACAATGTTTTTTTTTAAATTACAATGTAAAATTTACCTGGCAATATGATTCTCCAGGTCAATATGATTACGGAGACACCAAACATGTATAGTTTTATTTTAAATTTAAGTGGTGAAAAAAAAAATGCAAATTTGTGGAAAAACAAAAAAATTTCCTTGTGTCGTCATCATGTTTTTTGTGTGCTGAGATACGATGTTTTGATCACCTCTTTTTGCATTTCTTTTTAAGTGTTGCGGCGGCTGGAAAAACGTAATTCTAGAGTTTTTTATTTTTTTCTTGTTATGCCGCTTACCAATCAGTTTAATCAAATGTATATTTTGCTAGATTTATTTATTATGCGTTACTTATTTAGCTCCATCATATTCCACAGTGTTTTACAAACATCATCATCACTGTCCCCATTGGGGCTCACAATCTACATTCCCTATCAGGATGTCTATGGAGAGTAGGAGGAAACCGGAGAACCTGGAGGAAACCCATGCAAACACAGGGAGAACATACAAACTCCTTACAGATATTCTTTGGTGGGATTAGAACACAGAATTGGTTCTTTTACGGCTGTAGCAATACCACTTTTGTGTACTTTTTTTATTCTGATAATTTTAGTGGAGTAAAAGGGGTTTATTTGAACTTTTATATTTAAAAAAAACTTTTTTACTGTATTTGTTAGTCTCTTTAGGGAACTTGAATATGCGATCATCTGATTACTTGAACAATATAAAGTAATACCACAGTATTGCTTTATATACAGTACCAAAGATCATGGTATCCTATGAACACCAGTCAGAAGCTGGCATTCATAACAGAACTATCATGGCAGACACAGGAGTCTTCAGCAAACCTCCAGCCATCATGGCAACGTGTCGGCTCCCCGCAATCGCATCAAACCCTGCGATCGGCAAATAGATGGGCTCAGTTCCTGAGCCCGCATCAAAGTCAGGGAGCCGGCGTATGATTGAACTGTAGGTCATATGTCGATATGGACTTAAATTCAGATCATGTCTTATTTTCTTCTGCCTTTGTGGATCAATCTCGGCCATTCAGGTCTATAGGAATTCATCAAACTGGATGAAAAGGAACAGACACATTGTTTTACTTACCATTTCCATCAGTTTAAGGAATCCATTGCTAAGTTTCAATGCAAAAAAATACTTTAGAGAGATCACCGCCCTTAGTTTTTAAAAGTGAGAAAAAAAAGGAGGCAAAACAGATGTAAACGGATACACGAGAGAAAAACAATCCATTTTTGATGGAAGTAACAATGGAAACGAATGTGTGAATGTTGCAGAAGGCATTTTTCGGACTAGAAATCATTCACACGTCCATGTTAATGATGGTCTGCAAAAAAGAACCAAAGACATGTCTGAGTTTGCTCCAGTTCACGTACCAAACCCATACAGGTCAATGAGTAGATCCATGATGTGAACGGACAGCATCTGTGATGCTTAATAAGGCTAAATGATGGCCACTCGTTTTTCTTTACTTAGCTGCTTTTTTCTTGCCATAATACAAATTCTAACAGTCTATTCAGTAGGACTATCAGCTGTGTATCCACCAGACTCATTTATAAGGCAAGAAATCCCACTTATTAAACCTGACAGGGCTCACCTGTGAAGTGAAAACCATTTCCGGTGACTACCTCTTGAAGCTCAAGAGAATGCCAAGAGTGTGCAAAGCAGTCATCAAAGCAAAAGGTGGCTACTTTGAAGAACCTAGAATATAAGACATATTTTCAGTTGTTTCACACTTTTTTGTTACGTATATAATTCCACATGTGTTAATTCATAGTTTTGATGCCTTCAGTGTGAATGTACAATTTTCATAGTCATGAAAATACAGAAAAATCTTTAAATGAGAAGGTGTGTCCAAACTTTTGGTCTGTACTGTATATATATATATAACAGCTTTATTTCAAGCATGACATACCAAGAGACAAAAAACGAAGTGTCAGAAACGCAATAAACAGGTTAAAAAAAACGCACAGAAAAACAATTAAAAAATGCAAGTAACTTAATTTAAATAATAGGTGCAGAAATTCAGCGTAAAAAAACTCACTAAAAACTCATTGTGGGAACGTAGTCTTAGGTAAATTAGGTTACTTGTATTTTTGAGGCTGCGTTTCTCTCTTTTTGATGTGTCATGTTTTTTAATAAAGCTGCTATGATTTTGATACTTACTGGTATTTGGTTTTGACAAAACTTTATTCATACATACAAGAGCTTCTCACTAAATTAGAATATCATCAAAAAGTTAATTTATTTCAGTTCTTCAATACAAAAAGTGAAACTCATATTATAGAGTCATTACAAACAGAGTGATCTATTTCAAATGTTTATTTCTGTTAATGTTGATGATTATGGCTTACAGCCAATGAAAACATAAAAGTTATTATCTCAGTAAATTAGAATAATTAACAAAAAACACCTGCAAAGGCTTCCGATGCATTTAAAAAGGTCCCTTAGTCTGTTTCAGTAGGCTCCACAATCATGGGGAAGACTGCTGACTTGACAGATGTCCAGAAGACAGTCATTGACACACGCCACAAGGAGGGTAAGCCACAAAAGGTCATTGCTAAAGAAACTGGCGGTTCAAAGAGTGCTGTATCCAAGCATATTAATGGAAAGTTGAGTGGAAGGAAAAAGTATGGTAGAAAAAGGTGCACAAGCAACTGGAATAACCGCAGCCCTGAAAGGATTGTTAAGAAAAGGCCATTCAAAAATTTGGGGGAGATTCACAAGGAGTGGACTGCTGCTGGAGTCATTGCTTCAAGAGCCACCACACACAGACATATCCAGGACATGGGCTACAAGTGTCGCATTCCTTGTGTCAAGCCACTCATGACCAATAGACAACGTCAGAAGCATCTTACCTGGGCCAAGGAGAAAAAGTCCTGGATTGTTGCTCAGTGGTCCAAGGTTTTGTTTTCAGATGAAAGTAAATTTTGCATTTCATTTGGAAATCAAGGTCACAGAGTCTGGAAGAAGAGTGGAGAGGCACACAATCCAAGCTGCTTGAAGTTTAGTGTGAAGTTTCCACAATCAGTGATGGTTTGGGGAGCCATGTCATCTGCTGGTGTAGGTCCACTGTGTTTTATCAAGACCAAAGTCAGCGCAGCTGTCTACCAGGAAATTTGAGCACTTTATGCTTCCCTCTGCCGACAAGCTTTTTGGAGATAGAAATTTCATTCTCCAGCAGGACTTGGCACCTGTCCACACCGCCAAAAGTACCAATACCTGGTTTAAAAACAACAGTATCACTGTGCTTGATTGGCCAGCAAACTCGCCTGACCTTAACCACATAGAGAATCTATGGGGTATTGTCAAGAGGAAGATGAGAGACACCAGACCCAACAATGCAGACGAGCTGTAGGCTGCTATCCAAGCAACCTGGGCTTCCATAACACCTAAGCAGTGCCACAGGCTGATCGCCTCCATACCACGCCGCATTGATGCAGTAATTGATGCAAAAGGAGCCCCGACCAAGTATTGAGTGCATTTACTGAACATACATTTCCGTAGGTCAACATTTCGGATTTTAAAAACATTTTTCAAGCTGTTGTTATAAAGAATTCTAATTTACTGAGATAATGACCTTTGTGTTTTCATTGGCTGTAAGCCATAGTCATCAACATTAACAGAAATAAACACTTGAAATAGATCACTCTGTTTGTAATGCCTCTATAGTATATGAGTTTCACTTTTTGTATTGAAGAACTGAAATAAATTAACTTTTTGATGATATTCTACACTGTGTGCCGAATTATTAGGCAAGTTGTATTTTAGAGGATTATTTAGAGGATTATTTTTATTATTGATCAAAAACTATGTTCTCAATCAACCCAAAAGACTCATAAATATCCAAGCTTAATATTTTTGGAAGTTGGAGTGTTTTGTTTTTAGATTTGGCTATCTTAGGAGGATATCTGTTTGTGCAGGTAACTATTACTGTCCCGAATTATTACGCAAGTTAATAAAAAACAAATATAATCCCATCTCACTTGTTTATTTTCACCAGGTAAACCAATATCAGTGCACAAAATTTAGAAATAAACATTTCTGACATGCAAAAACAAAAAACAAAATAATTAGTGATCAATATAGCCACCTTTCTTTATGATGACACTCAACAGCCTTCCATCCATAGATTCTGTCAGTTCCTTGATCTGTTTTCGATCAACATTGCGTGCAGCAGCCACCACAGCCTCCCAGACACTGTTCCGAGAGGTGTACTGTTTTCCCTCCCTGTAGAGCTCACATTTTATGATGGACCATAGGTTCTCTATGGGGTTCAGATCAGGTGAACAAGGGGCCCATGTCATTCTTTTTTCTTCTTTTAGACCTTTACTGGCCAGCCACGCTGTGGAGTAGTTGGATGCATGTGATGGCGCATTGTCCTGCATGAAAATCATGTTTTTCTTGAACGATACTGACTTCTTCCTGTATCACTGCTTGAAGAAGTTGTCTTCCAGAAACTGGCAGTAGGTCTGGGAGTTGAGCTTCACTCCATCCTCCACCCGAAAAGGTCCCACAAGTTCATCTTTGATGATACCAGCTCATACCAGTACCCCACCTCCACCTTGCTGGCTTCTGAGTC
This sequence comes from Phyllobates terribilis, assembly GCF_046119375.1. NCBI lineage: Eukaryota > Metazoa > Chordata > Amphibia > Anura > Dendrobatidae > Phyllobates > Phyllobates terribilis. Next base: position 283,225,668 of record NW_027362771.1, read on the forward strand.
TGAGTGGAGCTCTCTGCCCTTTACTGATCCAGCCTTTGGCCCATCACGAGTCACTCTCATTTCATCAGTCCATAAAACCTTTGAGAAATCAGTCTTAAGATATTTCTTGAACCATTCTTGAAGTTTTATCTTATGTTTCTTGTTCAAAGGTGGTCGTTTTTCAGCCTTCCTTACCTTGGCCATGTCCCTGAGTATTGCACACCTTGTGCTGTTTGATACTCCAGTAACGTTGCAGCTCTGAAATATGGCAAAACTGGTGGCGAATGGCATCTTGGCAGCTTCACGCTTGATTTTCCTCAATTCATGGGCAGTTATTTTGTGCCTTTTTTGGCCAACACGCTTCTTGCGACCTTGTTGGCTATTTTCCATGAAACGCTTGATTGTTCGGTGATCACGCTTCAAAAGTTTGGAAATTTCAAGACTGCTGCATCCCTCTGCAAGACATCTCACAATTTTGGACTTTTCAGAGCCCGTCAAAACTCTCTTCTGACCCATTTTGCCAAAGGAAAGGAAGTTGCCTAATAATTAAGCACACCTTATATAGGGTGTTGATGTCATTAGTCAACACCCCTCCTCATTTCAGAGATGCACATCACCAGATTTACTTAATTGGTAGTTGGCTCTCAAGCCTATGCAGCTTGGAGTAGGACAACAAGTATAAAAAGTATCATGTGATCAAAATACTAATTTGCCTAATAATTCAGAACACAGTGTAATTTAGGGAGAAGCACTAGTATATGTGTAGCTTACATCAGATTTTAGTGCATTTCCGCAATGCAGATGGACTAATAACGTATATGTGTTTTCTTTTACCTGCAGATATACTGCTTATAATGCAAGTCTATGTGGAAAATCAGCACAGAAAACTCAGCGTTCCCGCAAGAGAGATTAACATGCTGTGAACCCGACGATGAAAGGAACTTCCTCCAAGTTTTCCCATAAAGTCTGGTGGTTACTGGCTTCCTACATTTTAGTAGCGTGGAGATTTAATTTGAGGAAAACCCTTTATTCCTCAGGAGGGCCCTTTCAAATTCCAGGCTGTCATGTGCAAGTTTTTTACCTGAGGATGACAAACTGGCCCCTGAGAAAGAAGGTCCGGAAGTTCCGGAAGCCCCCAGGGGTTGGAGATGGACATAATCCTCAGCCAAGAGAACCATGTCCTCCTCAGCCAGAAGGGGGCTATTAAGATTACCTTTGCTCTGTCCTCCCTGATCTTCTTTAGAACTGCTAGAATCAGGGCAATCGGGGAAAGCGTAGCCTAGCAGGAAATTCCATGGAATCGTGAAGGCGTCCAACGCTACGGTGTTCCCTTTGGGGTCTATTGAGCAGAACATCTCCACTTTTCTGTTTGACTGTTGGCGAATAGGTCTATGGTTGGACATCCCCACATCCCTATGATCTGACTGAACACTGATTCTTTCAGTTCCCATTCGCCTTGTCTCAGCTGGGTTCTACTCAGGTAGTCTGCCCTGCGATTTTCTAACCCCCTTATGTAGAGGGCCAATAGGGACTTCAGATTGCATTCGGCTAACTGAAAAATGGTCTCTGTCACTAGCATCAGAGCACGGGACCAGGTACCCCCCTGGTGGTTCAGGTATGCTACTACAACCCGGTTGTCCGAGAACACCCTTACGTGGTGACCCCGCAGAGTTGTCCAGGAATTCCAAAAGGACGAATTCCACTGCTAGCAGCTCCTTCATGTTTGAGGAAGCTGAACCTAGGTCCTTTGTCTAAACCCCTTTAGCTACCTGGTCATTCAAGTGAGCCCCCCAGCCTCTGGGGCTTACATCTGTGGTCAGGATTTGATGGACTGAAATCGACCTTCTAAAAGTCCTTTTAGAGAGCTTTTGGCTCCTAGAATATACCACTGCAACTGTCTGGTATGTATCTGAGCCCATTGAATGGCCGGAAAGCAGGCTGTTATGGAACCTAGGAGGGACATAGCTTTTCGTAGAGACATGGACGGGTGATCCTTTATCCGAGAAATCTGAGCTATGATGTTTTGAACCTTTCCTGCCAGGAGGTGACATTCTTGATGTTTTGAATCTAGATATGCCTAGATATCCATGTACTTGATTCGGCTTAGTTATGGATTTTTTTTAGATTTAAAAGCCATCCTAAGCTGATCAAGGAATCCATGACTCTCGTTAGTTGGTTCTTGCAATGCTGGAATGAACTGCCTGTTATTAGAAAATCGTCCAGGTATGGGACAATCAGTACGTCTTGTTCTCTCAGGTGTGCAGTTACCTCGGAAATTATTTTGGCAAATACCCTTGGGTATTTGGTAGTGCTTGACTACCCCCCCTATAGATATTGCCACCCTGAGGAACTTATGATAATCTTTGTAGATAGGGACATGATAGTAAGCGTCCTTTAGGTCCAGAACCGTCATGAAACAGTCCTGAAACAGTATTTTTACTGACATCTTTATTGACTCCATCTTGAAGATTTGAACTTTCAATAGCTTGTTCAATTTCTATTATCATTGGGGAGTCTGCTGAACAAGAACCCTTTAGCCTTCCTCCTTCTAACCTCCCACTTATCCTGGTCCCTGGGGGGTTTCCTACGGATGTATTTCCTACTCCGAAAAGACTTCCTATAGGAGTTGTTGGACAGAACAGGGAAGCGTTTCTTATTATCCCCAGCTTTGTCCAGGATATTGTTAAGTGTAGGACCGAACAAAACTCGCCCTCACAGGGAATGGAGCATAACCGTGACTTAGTCTGGAGATCTCCTGTCCAGCATTTAAGCCAGAGGGCCCGCTAGGCTGCATTCAAGAAAACTTGCTGTTCTAGACACTAACCTGACTGAGTCAACCGAGGCATCCGCCAAGAAGGCAGCTGCTCCCTTCATTACAGGGATGGAGTCTAATATAGTCTCCGTAGACGTTTTTCCCCTCAGTTGTGATTCCAGCTGATCCAACCAGACCATCAGTGATCTGGCCGTACAAGTGGCTGCTACTGTGGGTTTCAGCCCTCCCCCGACGGCTTCCCATGAACCTTTTAAGAAGGTGTCTGCTTTTTTGTCCATAGGATCTTTTAACACATCCACATCCTCGAATGGTAGTGAAAATTTTTTGGAGGCCTTAACTATAGCCACATCCAATTTTGGTGTTTTTTCCACAGAAGGAGCATACTGGGTCATCAAAAGGGTATTTTCTTTTGGGGACTAAAAGGCCCTTTCTTTCTGTCCTTTTCCACTCTTTCTTAATTAAAGAGTGGACTTTCTCATTAAGGGGAAAAGATCTCATTTTTTGTTCTAGTCCCCCAAACATAATTTCCTGGACAGATCTTTTGGGACGGGGATCTGTCAGCCCCATAGTAGCCCTGACGATCTTAATGAGACCATCTGTTTCCTCTATGGGAAAGCAGCTTCGTCCGCTTTTATCCCCCCTGAAGGGACCTAACGGTGTCTACTACCTGAGACTTTATAATGGACCTGAGTTCGGAAGCAAACCTTGGGGTCTCTTCACAAATTGTTTGCTCTATACAAGAGCTAGAGAGTCTCTTTTCCCACAAAGTGGGTAACTCTTCTGCACAAAGCGCACAAGTCCTGTGTTTGCTTTTGCCCGCACTTTTCCTTCCCTAATAAGAGAACAACAAAAGGGGCCCCCAATTATAAAGTGAACTTTCACGAGGATCACTTACCATTCTGACGGAAGAAGAGGTACCGGGTTAGGAGGAGGAACCGTTTTTGTAGACAGATTCTCCCTTGAATTTGCTGCCGCACTGACATCCTTGCAGTGCTGGGACGATCTTCCGGAACCCCCACTCCCGCTGTTACCACGCTCGTTATGACGGGAAGAGTCCTCCTGACGTCCCGTTTCCTTATCCCGCTTTTTCCTTTGTTGCTGCTGCGACTGAAGCTGGAGGTGGCGGTGAAGATTGGGGATGCAGGGCCTGCACCTCTTAGTGCTCCTGTTCGCTCATGACCGAAGGAGAACTGCCAGAGCTCTATCAGAAGCACTCTGTAGTGCTCTCTGGCGATACATATACAGTACAGACCGAAAGTTTGGACACACCTTCTCATTTAAAGATTTTGCTATATTTTCATGACTATGAAAATTGTACATTCACACTGAAGGCATCAAAACTATGAATTAACACATGTGGAATTATATACTTAACAAAAAAGTGTGAAACAGCTGAAAATATGTCTTATATTCTAGGTTCTTCAAAGTAGCCATCTTTTGCTTTAATGACTGCTTTGCACACTCTTGGCATTCTCTTGATGAGCTTCAATAGGTAGTCACCAGAAATGGCCCTCCAACAATCTTGAAGGAGTTCCCAGAGATGCTTAGCAATTGTTGGCCCTTTTGCCTTCACTCTGCGGTCCAGCTCACCCCAAACCATCTCGATTGGGTTCAGGTCGGGTGACTGTGGAGGCCAGGTCATCTGGCATAGCACTCCATCACTCTCCTTCTTGGTCAAATAGCCTTTACACAGCCTGGAGGTGTGTTTGGGGTCATTGTCCTGTTGAAAAATAAATGATGGTCCAACTAAACGCAAACCGGATGGAATAGCATGCCGCTGCAAGATGCTGTGGTAGCCATGCTGGTTCAGTATGCCTTCAATTTTGAATAAATCCCCAACAGTGTCACTAGCAAAGCACCCCCACACCATCACACCTCCTCCTCCATGCTTCACGGTGGGAACCAGGCATGTAGAGTCCATCCGTTCACCTTTTCTGCGTCGCACAAAGACACGGTGGTTGGAACCAAAGATCTCAAATTTGGACTCTTCAGACCAAAGCACAGATTTCCACTGGTCTAATGTCCATTCCTTGTGTTCTTTAGCCCAAACAAGTCTCTTCTGCTTGTTGCCTGTCCTTAGCAGTGGTTTCCTAGCAGCTATTTTACCATAAAGGACTGCTGCACAAAGTCTCCTCTTAACAGTTGTTGAAGAGATGTGTCTGCTGCTAGAACTCTGTGTGGCATTGACCTGGTCTCTAATCTGAGCTGCTGTTAACCTGCGATTTCTGAGGCTGGTGACTCAGATAAACTTATCCTCAGAAGCAGAGGTGACTCTTGGTCTTCCTTTACTGGGGCAGTCCTCATGTGAGCCAGTTTCTTTGTAGCGCTTGATAGTTTTTGCAACTGCACTTGAGGACACTTTCAAAGTTTTCCCAATTTTTCGCACTGACTGACCTTCATTTCTTAAAGTAATGATGGCCACTTGTTTTTCTTTACTTAGATTTTGTATTATGGCAAGAAAAAAGCAGCTAACAGTCTATTCAGTAGGACTATCAGCTGTGTATCCACCAGACTTCTGCACAACACAACTGATGGTCCCAACCCCATTTATAAGGCAAGAAATCCCACTTATTAAACCTGACAGGGCACACCTGTGAAGTGAAAACCATTTCCGGTGACTACCTCTTGAAGTTCATTGAAGCTTGAAGAGGGATTGAAGTTTGAAGAGGACAATTTGCATATTCCAGGTGCCTTCTGGGAAAAGCGAAGAGTCTCCTTCAGCTACAAGATCGTTGGGTACAGCCGGGACCAGCTGCTTGGAAAGCATCGCCAATTTGTTTATCCTAGGGTATCACAAGAAAGAAGACAGACATCAAGTCAGCAGGGACAAGGAGCAGCATGGCAGATGTGTCAACCTACATGGTGAGCTGCAACATGTGCTACATGTTCACAGATCGACCAGAAGCTGAAACCAACTTCACCTGCCATAAGTGTAGACTACTGGCTCTTTTAGAAGAAAAGGTGCGGGGACTGGAAGAAAGAATTGCGACATTAAAACTCATCAAGGAAAATGAAGACTTCCTGGACAGAACAGAAGCGTCACTACTGGTCACGGAAAGTCAAGGAAGCATCAGAGAACCTCCAGAGGCAGACAAGTGGAGGCAAGTGACAAAAAGAAGCAAGAAGACCATGGAGACACCACCAACCACACAACTGAGAAACAGATTCCATGGACTTGTGGAGGACGAAGATGGCACACCTAAGGATGAGAAACTACCAGCAAGCAAAAAAGAAAAGAGCACCCAGAAACACACAGAAGCGACAAGAAAAAGGACAGCCAAGAAGGGAAGAAGAGTGGTGGTGGTGGGAGACTCACTACTGAGAGGAACAGAAGCAGCTATCTGCAGACCGGACATAACCGCAAGAGAAGTATGCTGCCTCCCAGGGGCGAAGATCAAGGATGTTACCGATAGGATACCAAAGCTCATCAGTTCCAAGGATGTCCACCCATTTCTTCTGATACATGTTGGCACCAATGACACGGCAAAGAAGGACCTACCGACAATCTGCAAGGACTTTGAAGCATTGGGGAAGAAAGTAAAAGAACTGGATGCGCAGGTAGTTTTTTCTTCTATTCTTCCAGTAGACGGGCATGGCGTCAGGAGATGGAACAGGATCCTTGATGTGAACAACTGGCTGAGACGATGGTGCAGACAACAAGGATTTGGATTCCTGGACCACGGTGTGAATTACCTCTATGACGGACTCCTTGCCAGAGACGGACTACACCTCAACAAACCCGGGAAACACACATTCGCCAGGAGACTCGCAACACTCATCAGGAGGGCGTTAAACTAGAAGAAGAGGGGATGGGAAGAAAAACGCCGGACACGAACATGCAACCAGAGAACATACTAATGAAAGATATGAAGTGCGACAAAGAAGGTCCAAGACAAGATGCTTGGAAGGGAGGTAAGAAAATTTCTAATACAATCCACAGGGAGAAGATTGGAACAAAACAAAATCGTGTAAACTGCGTGCTAGCAAATGCCAGGAGCCTGACAAACAAGATGGATGAACTGGAAGCAGAAATATCTACAGGTAACTATGACATAGTGGGAATAACCGAGACATGGTTAGATGAAAGCTATGACTGGGCAGTTAACTTACAGGGTTACAGTCTGTTTAGAAGGGATCGAAGAAGTCGGAAAGGGGGTGGAGTCGGTCTATATGTAAAGACGTGTCTAAAGCCTACAATACGGGAGGATGTATGGGAGGGAAATGAGGAGGTCGAGTCCTTATGGGTGGAGATACATGGGGCAAAAAACAATAATAAAATTATCATAGGAGTCTGTTATAAACCACCAAATATAGCAGAAGCCACGGAAAGTCTATTAATGAGACAAATAGACGAAGTAGCAAAAAATAACGAGGTGATTATTATGGGAGACTTCAACTACCCCGATATAGACTGGGAAACCGAAAGCTGTAGATCTCAGAAAGGAAGCAGGTTTCTGTCAATTATCAAAGACAATTATTTGTCACAACTTGTGCAGGAACCAACTAGAGGGACGGCCCTTTTAGACTTAATATTAACTAACAGGCCAGACAGAATAACTGAGGTGCAGGTCGGGGGGCACCTGGGAAATAGTGACCACAACATTATACAATTCCACATGTGCTTCAGTAGGGTGCCCAGCAAGGGAGTCACAAAAACACTGAACTTCAGGAGGGCAAAGTTTGATCAACTAAGAGATGAGCTTCACCTTATAGACTGGGATAGTATCTTCAGTAATAGGAGCACGGATAGAAAATGGGAAATTTTCAAAACAGTCCTACATAGTCACTGTAGAAGGTACATAGCTTATTGGAATAAAAGGGCTAGGAATAGGAGGAAGCCAATGTGGCTAAATAAGGAAGTCAAGAGGGCAATGAAAAACAAAAAAAGGGCTTTCGGTAAACTTAAACAAGAAGGCAGCGAGGAATCGCTAATATCTTATAGGGAAAAAAACAAAATCTGTAAGAAACAAATAAGAATAGCAAAAGAGGAGACAGAGAGACTAATTGCCAAGGAAAGTAAAACGAATCCCAAACTGTTCTTTAACTATATAAACAGTAAAAGGATTAAAACTGATGGCGTTGGCCCATTGAAAAATAACCTGGGTAAAATCATAGAGGGCGATGAGGGTAAAGCAAACCTACTCAATAGCTTCTTCTCCACTGTTTTCACAAAAGAAAACAATTTATCGGAGGAAATGCAGAGTGATAAAGTAAACCCTCCGCTAAATATCACCCACCTAACCCAGGAGGAAGTTCAGAAACGCCTAAATAATATCAAAATAGACAAGTCACCAGGCCCAGATGACATACACCCCCGGGTACTAAAAGAATTAAGTAATGTGATAGACAGGCCGCTGTATCTTATATTCAAGCACTCATTATGGACAGGGACTGTCCCACTAGACTGGCGCCAAGCAAATGTGGTACCAATATTCAAAAAGGGGTCTAAAAGTGACCCTGGGAACTATAGACCAGTCAGCTTAACATCTGTTGTGGGTAAATTGTTTGAAGGATTTCTTAGAGATGCTATTGTAGAATATCTTAATGATAATAACTGTCTAACTCAATATCAACATGGATTCATGAGGGATCGCTCCTGCCAAACAAACCTGATCGCCTTCTACGAGGAGGTGAGCTCACAGCTGGATCGGGGAGAGTCAGTGGATGTTGTGTACCTTGACTTCTCCAAAGCGTTTGATACTGTGCCACACAAAAGGTTGGTATATAAAATGAGAATGCTTGGTCTGGGGGATAATGTGTGCAAGTGGGTAAATAGCTGGCTGAGTGATAGAAAGCAGAGGGTGGTTATCAATGGAGTAAGCTCAGGGTGTGTCAGGGTTACTAGCGGGGTACCTCAAAGGTCTGTCTTGGGCCCTATATTATTTAATATATTTATTAATGATCTAGTGGAAGGGTTGCATAGTAAAATAGCAATATTTGCAGATGATACTAAACTTTGTAAAGTAGTTAATACAGATGAGGATAGGGCACAGCTACAGGAGGATTTAGATAAATTGGGGAGTTGGGCCAAAAAATGGCAAATGGGGTTCAATGCCGATAAATGTAAGGTCATGCACATGGGAAAGAAAAACAGCAGTCACCCATACATATTAAATGGGAAACCGTTGGGGAAATCTGACATGGAGAAGGACCTGGGCGTCTTGGTTAATAGCAAATTAAATTGGAGTGCCCAGTGTCAGGCAGCAGCTGCGAAGGCAAATAGAGTCATGGCATGCATCAGAAGAGGAATAGGGGCATATGATGAGAACATTGTTCTTCCTCTGTATAAAGCGCTGGTAAAGCCGCACTTAGAATATTGTGCACAGTTCTGGGCTCCGGTGCTCAGGAAAGACATATTGGAGCTAGAGAGGGTACAAAGGAGGGCGACTAAGGTAATAAAGGGAATGGAGGGACTAGAATACCCAGAGAGGTTGTCAAAATTAGGCCTATTTACATTGGAAAAGAGAAGGCTTAGGGGAGACCTCATAAACATGTATAAATACATCAGTGGGCAGTACAGAGATCTCTCCCATGACCTGTTTATACCAAGGATGGTGACAAAGACGAGGGGGCACACTATGCGTCTGGAGGAAAGGAGGTTCCTGCACCAGCATAGAAGGGGATTCTTTACGGTCAGAGCCGTGAGACTCTGGAACTCTCTGGGAGAGGAAGTGGTGATGTCCAACTCACTTAATGAGTTCAAGAGAGGCCTGGACGTCTTTCTTGAGAACAATAAAATTACATCTTATGCTTAGTTAATTAATCCAGGGATTTAATCTGACTGCCAGATTGGTGTCGGGAAGTGAATTTTTCCTCAATGATGTAAATTGGCCTATACCGCATGGTATAGGAATAGCGGAATAGCTGCAGTGCACAAGAAATAGGCTGAACTGGATGGACGCTTGTCTTTTTTCGGCCTTATAAACTATGTAACTATGTAATATGTATGTAAGAATGCCAAGAGTGTGCAAAGCAGTCATCAAAGCAAAAGGTGGCTACTTTGAAGAACCTAGAATATAAGACATGTTTTCAGTTGTTTCACACTTTTTTGTTAAGTATATAATTCCACATGTGTTAATTCATAGTTTTGATGCCTTCAGTGTGAATGTACAATTTTCATAGTCATGAAAATGCAGAAAAATCTTTAAATGAGGTGTGCCCAAACTTTTGGTCTGTACTGTATATGCTTGGCCCCTTCCACTTCCTCACCATTTTTCTTACTTTTTTTTTTTTTTTAACATTTATTTGCCGTCAATATGGTGCCCGCGCGATTTCCTCCCTAGGGACGCAGTTTCAGCGTCCCGGAAATGCCCCTGCGCTGACTGGGTTCCCAGTCAGGCTTTGAGACGCAATGTCAGAAGGGAGCGCGCCTGTCATAGGAGTGCGCCGCATCCTGGGAGTGCGCATCACTGGGGGCGTGCCACATCCGCCTGTGTGCATGGAACCCGGAAGTTCCTGTGCTTTCAGCACACCTGGCTCTTGTTGCGGCTGCGAAGACTCGGGAGAGGCAGCCTGCCTGATCCGTCTTCCGCTGCCTCTCTCCCGCACACACTACAGGCCCACTGACCCCAGCGGTGGCGCCTCAGGTCACCGCACCAGCTGAGGCAGGGAACCCCCGCTGCCTGAGTCAGACTGGTGGGTCTGTCTCCAACGATGATACATCTTCTGGCACAAAAGTATGCCCTTTTTCTTCCGTAGGTACATCGTACTGCAGGTTCCCTATCAAGGAAAGGAAACAAACTAACGCGGGAGAGAGGTACCGCCCTTTTTATCTGTAGGTTTCCTGTCCTTGAAGGGCGGATCCCCTCTCTCCATGGTGCCATCATGGGGGAAGGAGAAAAAGACTTTGGGCATGAGATTTCTCTAAATCTCGACTGGAACTTGAAGAAGCCTGACAGTACAAAATAACCATCATTTAGGGCAAAATATGATCTTCTGAATATTTTAATGTGGATAAGGACTGCCAGTGGAGAACAGCATTTCTCAACTCCAGACAAAGTACTTCCAACAGGTCATGATTGGAGGGTTAGCCTAATGAGAGAACACATGTGACAATTTCTGAGGACTTGACAATAAATATGTCACCCCTGTAACTGTTTAATCCTCTGTTTCCCCTAAAGCTAAGTGGCAACAGAGCTGTAAAGACACCACACATACATGCTCTAATTCTTTGATGGAATCTGCACTTATTTTTAACAATTAAAAATAAAGCAACTCAGAATTGTAGGTGGATGTCAAAAATTTAGTGTTTCGTTTGGTAATAAATGTAAAAATAATGCTTTTGTTTTTTAAAGAGGACCTGTCATGTGCTCAAAAAATTTTGTAAAACATCTTGGAAAAATCAGAGTTACCAAATTCTGACGCTCCGTTTTGCATTGCTCCATTGCAGAGATATTCACAATTATTGCTTTTGGGGCGCAACATGCGAAATCTCTGCTTGCAGTCCAATTGGGCATTTCTTCAGTCTTCTCTAGAGGGTGGCGCTTTCACTTCTCCCTCCCAGATACTGCCAATACTAGTTCAGTAGCAACTGAAACTGCTAGATCAGTTGCTGAGCTTTGATGGACAGCATCTGGGAAGAAGGGGTGAAAGCACAAGCCCCCACAGACTTGTGCTTTAGAATTGCATTCTGCTGGCAATTGCTTTTATAGTATAAACGGTAAAATGTGCCTGCCTTATGGCCATCTGAATGCAATATAAGTTGTATCTAAATATCATTCAGCCGAAAGCTAGCCGCACACTCTTGTGGCCTCTTTCAGACTAGTACATACAGTTGGGGAATAAATAGGGGGAATTGTCCCATTTTCAATGCAGAACTAAAAAAAACAAAAAAAAAAACAAACCTGTTGCAAATATGTATAGAGGCAAATGTTTTATTCTGCTTCCATAAACAATCAATAATGGTAACTTTACAAACAAGAAGAATGCAGTCTGAGTAGGGTTAAATGTGTTTATGTTTGAATAATGTATTTAATCATCTTCTCATCCAGAATGCTTATTTTCTAATAACACAAATGACAGATTAGAGGAACATCACAGTGCAGCAGGAGGGGAGTATGCAGATATATAGGGGTCCGCGCGGACCATTGTGCATGTGCCATGTAGACCTATAGTGATCACTGTGTGGAGCTGCTTGTGTCTGGAACATGTAATGGGAATGCTGCATTGCTTCATCTCCAGTTTTCTATAAGCACAAATGTAAAGTTACCACCATACTGATTTTAGGCTTAAGCTTCTTTATTAATTCAGTGCTGGCCCCTTCTTTGCTGCACCAGAAGAAAAAACCTTTGAAATGTACGATCCAGCTACTAATGGGGGGCTTCAATCAGTAACATCACCCACGGTTGACAATTTTGTGGCTTTCATGTGTCCAAGCTTTCAGATAGAGTCACACGACAGTATAAAAACATCGTTCAGAGCTGATCCAGAAAAGTGGGACGATTTATTTCTCACTAGTCATCCGTGTGCTGTCAGTATGCAATCCATGTTTTTACTCAGCAGCTATTAATCATTAACAATTTCCAATGTTACAGAATTGCAATGTACTCGGAAAAATCGGATGCTACATTGTGGCTCCGCATGGTTTCCAGCTTTTTTCCTCACACCCATAGACTTGAATGGGCGAGCATCATCCGACTTTCGGAGGAAAATGGTGCATGCTGACATTTTTTTTTTCACATGTAGATTCAGCCAGCGAAAAAAATTTGTCCCATTGAATAACATTGGTCCCGGTATTCTATTTTTTTAACAGATAACAGACTGAAAATACGATGGATTGCACGAGCCCTTGTTATGTACAATTTACTTTAACAAGAAAAAACACTGATCATAGTACTCAGATGCGATTTTCCATATGGAAGAGTGAACATAATCATAGAAATGCCAATGCTGAAATGTTTTTAGCAATGTTTCTGCTTCTTTGTCCTCTCTATGTAAATACAGCCCTTATGCTAATTTTGAAGAGTCACCACATTTTTAAGTAACACAGAGTTGGGCAAACAATGTACAACTTTTTGTCCTTTCCAACCCAGTTTCGGGCAGAGCTGGGTAGTAGGGGGAAGGGTGGGGGGAGAGGGGACATGTCAACACCCGCGCGTCTAATTCATCAATAGTGGCAGCGTGTGTTCGGCCAGAATTGTTATTCCAGACCCTCATGCCACATGAATTCGGTGCCTCTTACTCCTAAACATTCCTTTAAGACTGGCGTGTACAACACCGGTCTTCATGAATTGGGCCCTTATTGTTTGATAGAGTTGTTTCTCTTCTAGAACCTCTAAGCCGATATTTGTTACGTACATTGACATAGCATAGGTTAGGATAGGAGGCTGTATTACTGATGTATGCAGAAGTGGGAGAATTACTTACACTGCATACAACTGCAGTAAAGGCAGCTTAGTATGCCAGGTCCAAGCAGAGATCTTGATATTGGTGGATTGAAATGCAGAAACTGCTGCCAAACCCACTGTAGCACAGAGGAAAATACTATTGCCCTCATAACTGGTGTAATGAAGGAGCAACGGCTACTTAAAGGGAATCTGTCATCCCCTGGAACCTATCAGACCTCTAATATGGGCATACAGGTGATAGAAATGTGAATCTATACTTACCGGTATGGCCCATATTAGAAGTCTACTTGCTTTGTAATAGCTTTTTATTAAATTAGTTTTAGCAACCTTCCCGTCCGGGGGGACGCAAAGAAATCCCTGCCCATTAGCTTCATTTCCATATCCCCCCCACCTCCCCTGCACGTCACTGGGCCCTGTGACATGCAGTTCCCGGCCGGATCCCGCACCTGCGCAGTTTAGCCTGAGTCCCTCTGCCTTCCCGGCGCCTGCGCACAAGTTTCCTGCTCCACAAGGCTACACAGACGGCAGGAAGAAGAGCGACTTCAGTACAGGATAAATTTCAAAGGTGCGGGATCAGGCCGGGAACTGCACGTCACAGGGCACTGTGTCGGAATCCTCTGCGATCCCCTGCTGTAATGTCTGGATTGTCTTTCTCCCCTGCCCAGGAGCTGTGGTATGTTCTGTACACGGTCAGACACAGACAATTTTTAAAATTAACTTTCGTTCGTGGGAAAACCCCTTTGTGTATTTTGGGCTAAAAATAGTTTTTGTAATAGGATTACATTAAAAATTTCATGTGTCCAAGCTTCCAGATAGAGTCACACGACAGTATAAAAAAAATCATTCAGAGCTGCATCCAGAAAAGTGGAACGATTTATTTCTCACTTCCGTGTGCTGTCAGTATGCAATCTGACACTATATATCTGACTGCAGAATGAGATACCTGAACATCCGTCAATGAGCTCATCCTAGTGAACCAATGGGGGGACACTTCACAACTCTTATTTGTCTATTTCTGAGCGCCTCTCTGCTGATTTATGAACACAGATCACAAAGTTCAATGTGCAGGGAAGGAAATAAAAATGAAGATTAGTCTATACAATATGAGTGCTGCCCAATCCTGTTGGCTCTTGGATATTAGTGGCTAGTTCCTGAATTTTTTATTAAGGGGGCTGTCCACCTAGGGGACAATTATATAACTTAAATGCATGTATTTGGGGCTAAGGCCAAGACTACATTATCAGTATTTGGTCAGTATTTTTTCTCAGGAGTGGGAGCCAAAACCAGGAGAGGAACAATCAGAGAAAAGGTATAATAGAAACAAGTCACCAATTCTGCATTTATCACCCACTCCTGGTTTTGGCTCCCACTCCTGAGAAAAAAACACTGACCAAATACTGATAGTGGGACCGTGGCCTAAAAGTCATTTAACTTTTGTTTCCCTGCACATTCAGAATTAATGTGGTCTGTAGTCACAAATCAGCCAAGAGGAACCCATTAAAAGAAAGACAAAAGATCTACAAAATGTCCAATTGATCAGAACCAGCTGATTGGCAGATTCTAAGTTAACTCATTCTGGAGCCAGAAATTGTCCCAAATACATGCATTTATGTAACAAAAAAAAAAGAAGTCCCCAAAAGGGGGACAAACCCCTTTACTGTTCTCACGGATATTACTTTCACAAGGATATAAATCAATAAAAAAATAACAAATATCCATTAAAATGTAATAGCGGATACAGAATTCATACATTTCTGTAGTGTCTACATTGTAATAAAACTGGAGTTGACCTACATATTTCTAAACTCATCCAAAAGCAAATATTATTTTAATATTCGAATGCCAAAACAATCAGCGGGTACTTTAGTGGCATGCCAGCAGTGTTTCTACACTCACCACCCCAAACAGTGGTAGTAGATTTTTCCCTACTTTAGGCCAGCCTGCCAAAATAAATAGAAATAATAGGAGCCATTTGGCACATTGCTATTAAAAGCAAAGTCAAGACAAACACACATCTAATAGGATCACTAGTAACGTGATTATACACAAGCTGACGTGACTGGCTTCAGTACTTGTGATACATGCTCAAATGTGAGCAATTTACATTTTATTTCCGCTATGTAACCTGGGAAAGGGAAGAGGCTCCAATCTTATCTTAAGATATTACACAGTTTATGTAAAGCTCTGCTTACACCAATACATCATAAATAAAATACACACTTGTTTTATGGAAATAAAAAACATTAATAACACTGTGTAGATGTATACACTGACTCATTGTACTTCTGTTGCCTTTTCTCTATGAGTCTTCTGATGAGAAATGAGATTGGAGTTCTGGTTGAAATTTCGGCCACAAATTGGACAAGTGAATGGTTTCTCACCTGTATGCGTTATCTGATGTCTTACGAGATTAGAACTGTTTGAGAAGCTTTTCCCACACTCAGAACATATAAATGGCTTCTCCCCCGTGTGAATGCTCTGGTGTCGGACAAGACTGGAGTTCTTTGTAAAACACTGTCCACATTCTGAACATATGTAGGACTCTCCTCCTGTATGAATCTTCTGGTGTTCAGCAAGACTTGAACTCCGGGAGAAACCTTTCCCACACTCCGAACATACAAACGACTTCTCCCCAGTATGTATTTTCTGGTGCTCCACTAGGTTGGAACTTCTGGCAAAGCTTTTCCCACACGTTGTGCAGGTAAACGGTTTCTCTCCTGTGTGAGTTCTCTGATGGTCAATGAGGTTGGAGTTCTTTGTGAAACTTTTTCCACAATCTGTGCATACAAAAGGCTTCTCTCCTCTGTGAATTCTTTGATGGTCAACAAGTGTTGAGTTGCTGGTAAAGCGTTTTCCACAATCATGACAGGCATATGGTTTTTCTCCAGTGTGAACTCGACGATGCGTTACAAGATGTGACTTTTTTGTAAAGTTTTTGCCACAAAGTAAACATACGTACGGCTTCCCTTGTGTAGGATTTATGCAGAACTCCGAGGGCCCAATTTCACTATCTTCAGAGAAGTCCTCCTCTTTTACCACAGGGTTTATTAAGTCGCTCGCCTGTTTATGCTCATTAGCTGAAGGATCTGACAAACCGTTTACACTTTTGTATGAGTTATCAAATGAGCCATTATTTGATAAATTTACATAATCATTTTTCTGCACTTTAGACTCACTTTGATTGTTGTCATTAGTAAGAGGTGGTTCATACAAAATCTCCTGTTTTTTCATGGTGTAAAAAGGAACATTTTTCTCTTTCCGAGGGGGAAATTCGTTGTATAAGAGTCTCACAGGCTTACTCTTCCTTTTGCTTACTTTAGCTTGTGCAGGCAAATTTGAAATAATATCAGGTCTGAAAGATGAGCTTTCTTCTTTCAGAGAGTCTACGCCTATAGACCCCATGTTATATTCATCAGGACTAGTTTTGATGTTCACCTTACCTGTATGAAATAATAAAAGGAACAGTTAGTAATAAAAATCCATTTGGGGTAACAAAACATTCACAATACATTTGCTGTGTAGTTAGGTTTGCCATATGAAATGTCAGATAAGATCTACAGCCCACATCACAAAAGGACAAGAGAGTGTCCTTTGATTCATTAAAACAGCATTACCATTTTTTCTTCTGTTTGGAATAGCGCAGCCTGCTCTAGTATTCCATACAGGAATCTATGCTGTTGGATATACTAGACATCTATACATAAAGATATTAACATACATACATATATATATAATATATATACAGTACAGACCAAAAGTTTGGACACACCTCATTTAAAGATTTTTCTGTATTTTCATAACTATGAAAATTGTACATTCACACTGAAGGCATCAAAACTATGAATTAACACATGTGGAATTATATACTTAACAAAAAAGTGTGAAACAACTGAAAATATGTCTTATATTCTAGGTTCTTCAAAGTAGCCACCTTTTGCTTTGATGACTGCTTTGCATACTCTTGGCATTCTCTTGATGAGCTTCAAGAGGTAGTCACCGGAAATGGTTTTCACTTCACAGGTGTGCCCTGTCAGGTTTAATAAGTGGGATTTCTTACCTTATAAATGGGGTTGGGACCATCAGCTGTTTTGTGCAGAAGTCAGGTTGATACACAGCTGATAGTCCTACTGAATAGACTGTTAGAATTTGTATTATGGCAAGAAAAAAGCAGCTAAGTAAAGAAAAACGAGTGGCCATCATTACTTTAAGAAATGAAGGTCAGTCAGTGCGAAAAAATGGGAAAACTTTGAAAGTGTCCCCAAGTGCAGTTGTAAAAACCATCAAGCGCTACAAAGAAACTGGCTCATATGAGGACCGCCCCAGGAAAGGAAGACCAAGAGTCACCTCTGCTTCTGAGGATAAGTTTATCCGAGTCACCAGCTTCAGAAATCGCAGGTTAACAGCAGCTCAGATTAGAGACCAGGTCAGTGCCACACAGAGTTCTAGCAGCAGACACATCTCTTCACCAACTGTTAGGCTATGTGCCCACGATGCAGAAATGAAGCAGAAAATTTCTGCAGCATTTCTGCATCTCCCTGGCAGAAAAAACGCATGCAGATTGTGCATGCGTTTTTCCTGCAGAATACATGCGGATTCACATGCAGATTGACAAGCGCTTTCCAGGCGATAGCATCACTTGGAAAGTGCTTGACAACTAGGTCACACTGTATAAATCCATGCAAACAGCATGGATTTATACAGTGTGAACCGTAAAAATTAACACAAATAAAGCTATACTCACCCCCGAGGCCCCGGTGTGTGCAGCAGCGCTCGTTCCCGTCTGGTTCCCGGCTGCCGGCATATCGCGAGACAGAGTGGTGAAGGGCCTGCGGTCACATGACTGTGACGTCACCGCAGGTCCTCAAGCGATGCCGGCATTCAGAGAGAAGCCGCCGGACAGGTGAATATAACTTTATTTGTTATTTTATTCTTTTTTTACAGGTACAATGGTACCCAGGTCTGGAGGAGAGTCTCCTCTCCTCCAGAACTGGGTACCATCCGCACATAGAAACGCATAGAAGTCGCTTGTAGAAATGTACAGTCGCGGTTTCTATGCGTTTCAATGCAAGTCAATGGCGGGAGTTCCGCTGCGCTACCGCAAAATTAAAATGACATGCTGCGGATTTTTGTACGCAGCATAAACGCTGCGGAAAAATCCGCAGCATGTGCATAGAACATGCGGAATCCCCTTGGGGACCATGGGGTGCGGATTACCTAGCGTTTAACAAGCGTTTACACTGCGGAAATTCCGCAGCATAAACGCTTGAAAAACGCTACGTGGGCACCCAGCCTCAAGAGGAGACTTTGTGCAGCAGGCCTTCATGGTAAAATAGCTGCTAGGAAACCACTGCTAAGGACAGGCAACAAGCGGAAGAGACTTGTTTGGGCTAAAGAACACAAGGAATGGACATCAGACCAGTGGAAATCTGTGCTTTGGTCTGATGAGTCCAAATTTGAGATCTTGGGTTCAAACCACCGTGTCTTTGTGCGACGCAGAAAAGGTGAACGGATGGACTCTACATGCCTGGTTCCCACCGTTAAGCTTGGAGGAGGAGGTGTGATGGTGTGGGGGTGCTTTGCTGGTGACACTGTTGGGGATTTATTCAAAATTGAAGGCATACTGAACCAGCATGGCTACCACAGCATCTTGCAGCAGCATGCTATTCCATCCGGTTTGCGTTTAGTTGGACCATCATTTATTTTTCAACAGGACAATGACCCTAAACACACCTCCAGGCTGTGTAAGGGCTATTTGACCAAGAGGGAAAGTAATGGATTGCTATGCCAGATGACCTGGCCTCCACAGTCACCAGACCTGAGCCCATGGTTTGGGGTGAGCTGGACCGCAGAGTGAAGGCAAAAGGGCCAACAAGTGCTAAGCATCTCTGGGAACTCCTTCAAGATTGTTGGAAGACCATTTCCGGTGAATACCTCTTGAAGCTCATCAAGAGAATGCCAAGAGTGTGGAAAGCAGTCATCAAAGCAAAGGTGGCTACTTTGAAGAACCTAGAATATAAGACATATTTTCAGTTGTTTCACACTTTTTTGTTAAGTATATAATTCCACATGTGTTAATTCATAGTTTTGATGCCTTCAGTGTGAATGTACAATTTTCAAAGTCGTGAAAATACAGAAAAATCTTTAAATGAGAAGGTGTGTCCAAACTTTTGGTCTTTACTGTATGTATGTATATATATATATATATATATATATATATATATTATAAAAATGTTTACACAAGTCACTGTATAGCTGTACAAGACATACGTCAGAGCCATTGCAGTGTGGAAAGACCCTAACAAGCAATAATTGTGAAATTTTACTATATTATATAAAAAAAATGCATTAGTTTAAATCCAAAGGCCTGATGATTACGCAGTCAAACCTTACAGGGTTATTCTTGAGTTGTCTCTTGACCAGCTCAGAGCTCTTTTGCTTCCTGATTTCTTGCAGGGCTGCCACTTCTACATGAATGACAGCTCTGGTGAATATCAGAACTGTAGAATTAGTAGAACTATAAAGCTCAGCAAGTTCAGATGTAACACATTCGGCTATCAATCGTTTGTTCTGAAGTGTACACTATCACTATATTTACAAGTAGAGATAACAGTGCATTTGAACAAGCACATAGCTCAGGAAAGTGAGAGCTGTGATTAGGAGAACTGCTTTGGGATCAGCCGATGGTGGGGTCTGGTGATTTTGTAAGTTGTATAACAGCAGCTTGTAATGAGCTGGAAAATAAGGGGAGGGAGGTAAGCAGATAACTGCTGTATGAAATCAATGGGCTGGACAGAGCTGACTGGGATGATAGGAGTTACATTCCAGGAGAAGGTTTATCTTCTGCAGTCTGGGCAGGCACGAGTGGCTGAGCTCAATGGAAACCAGCTGTACACTATGTAAGATAAAAGCTCTCATTGCTGGAAAATGACAGCAGATAAAAAAAACAAACAAATATATTGCAAACTTGCTTATTTTCATGCTTCTTCCGAGAGGTGGAAGAAGCGTAATTTATGTGAAACAGCTGTCACTCATTCATTCCTTCATGCCTCCTCATCTTACGACCTTAATAAAGTTTCTGATAATTTACATACCAGTGGCGAGTGCCGCTCTTTTTCATTCTCCTATTATAAGTTTTAACAATGCTCTTCTATGGGCTGCACACCGTAAGATCTGGTTGTCTGGTATAATTGTCAGCCATACTTTGCTTCCGATTTCAATTATAGTACAGGTGTGATAGCAGTGCCAGCATTTCTACATTTTTTTACATTTTCATGCTGTCTAACTAACGCAATTTAATAACTTGAGAGTACCTCTTTAAGGGCATGTTGACACACAGAAGATTTTCTATATGGATTTGCAGTGCATTACAACAGCAACGAGGTTGATAAGATTTTACCAGATCTCACTCACACAATGCAGAAAAAAAATCTGCAGCGAAAAAGTAAATATGGTGTCAATTTTAAATCTGCAACATGTTAATTTATCTGCAGATTTTCACAGTGGATTGGACCATTTGAAATAGTCTAAAGGGATTTGTAGCAGATTTATATGCGGATCTGAAGCAGAATCCCAACAAAATCAGCAAAAGAAAATTTGCACAACTGAACGTACCATAAAAATCTAGTAGAAATGACAGGCCAAAAATGAAAGGTATACTTATCAAATGGACAGCTCTTTCTTCTCTAGATGATCTAATCCTTAAAGGCCACAATGATAATACTGTAGAATGCATGCTATCAGATCCTAAAGGATCTGAAGGTTTAGAACCCCCTAAATAACAGTATTTACTAAGAGGGTTAAAAGACTGAATCCAAATCTGTCATTTTTATGTTTTCTCTCTAGACACCTATAAATGTACTGTGCTCTGTATAATGTTTGTAGGCGCACAATGGGGAAATGACAATCTAGGAATCCGCATCTTTTAATGTAATTAGTCTAGTTTAAAGTGGTACTGAAAATTCAGGGTGTTTGCTTAAAGGGTTTTTTATCTTAACAAGCCCTTTCCACATGGCATATTGCAGTATATGGATGTCGCTCTGTTTCCCTTTCTGCGAGCCAAAGCAGGAGGCTTTTTACAAGCTCTTTAACTAAATTCTCTTAAGACAGCTGTAACAAATGTTCTTCTTACCAGGTGCCTTTTGGCTTTGATCGTTGTGCATTAACCCATCTTTAAAAAATTCTCTATACCCTTTCAAATATTCTTCCATCGTAGAATATACTTCAATATCCTCATGTTTTATAGGCATCTAAAAAAAATAATAATAAAGTCAGTCAAGCGGGACTGAGAAAAACCCTAAAGTAAACAGTGCCCAATTTAGAAATGGGCATTACAGAACTGGCTACTATTGGAAGCTGCTCAAAATCACTGGCATAAAATCTAAATTGTCATCACCAAACAGATTCCTAATAGACATAAAATACAGATTAACATCTGGGGTCTCTCTACCTCTATGGAGTATACTGCTTCATATGAAGCACTGAAAATAAGGACTATATGTGATTTGCTCTATATTCAGTAACTATTCTATACACATAGGGGCCGATTCATCAAAGCTTTTATGCCAAAAAAGTGGTGTAAAAGTGTTGAAAAGAAGCAAAATTTTTGCGTAACATGGAGTTGCGCCCCCAAAAATTGCGATTTTTCAAGCTTTCATTTCATTTTGAATCAGAATCGCCCATTTTAGGGAGCTGGGGTAGGACAGTATGTGGCTATGCTCGTCCATCCAATTTATTAAAAGTGCCGGCGTTTGGTATGGCAGAAATACTACTCCAGTACCCAACTGGAGTAGCATTTCTGTTAAGGCACACAGAGGCCAACGCCACCTGGAATCGCACCAAATTCTTAAGTGGTGTGCACCTCTTAATGAATTCGGCACAATGTACTCCAGAAAGACTAGCGTAGTGCGACATGCGCTATGCCAGTCTTAATGAATCATATCTGACCACCACTCCCGTAGACATTAAACTGAGGAGTGATCAGGCATGAGCAGTACCGCTCCATTCACACAAGGAACATGGCACCCCTATTCTCATGATTAGTTGGTGGACCCCTACCATCCATACATTTATCACCTATCCTCTGGAAAAGGAATAAATATTGTTAGTGGGTTCACCCTATTTAGAATTTAATGTACACAGATGAATTTCTGTATTTCTGTGCAGCACAAAACACGTACCCGATCAGTTAGAATTGTAATAATTTTATTAGCAAGTGCTAAGACCTTCTTGGCTTTGTTTTTCTCAGATATCACCAAGTTGGGATCTTCTTCAGACACAGTGGATGTACTGCTGTCTGTTGTGGCATCATTATATTTTTTTTTTACAACAATATAATCCTAAACAGAGAGAAATGTTAATAAATAACTCACTGATATGAAAGGAAAATATAGGTCAAATAACGGTACGCAGCATTTAATGGAGTTGTCTCTAGGAAATACGGGCTATTAAAGTTTTCCACTCAGGACTTCTATAATACATAAGACTTAAATATCAATATATATCCTAATCCCTAGAGTTTACTGGTTGGATATACCAAGTGACCACTCAGTATAGTAAAATAAAAATACTTTATTGAAATACATTAAAAAACAATTCATAAAATAAGATAGCTCAATAACAGGGCTGTGGAGTCGGAATTGGAGTCGGTATAAAATGGACCGACTCCAACTCCTAAAATATATAATGAATTGGGTACAGTAGTTCAATGCAGTTTGTGGGGAATATTTTTTCATAAGAATTTGGGAAAGTTATGAAATGTCCTATAAATGTCTGTCCTATTCCTGATCTAAGGGTCTAGACTTTTAGCTGAGATTAATCTGTGCTACAGTAAATTTATCACTTAAAAATGAGCCATGTATGAGGGAGTCAGAATCATGGAAATTGAGGAGACAGAAATTCATATGTAAACTGTTAGGAGTGAGCCTCTAATCCATTCCATAGTTATCAAAAGTATACATTGTGGTGGAGACATATCGCAAACACTTAGAAATATGCTTACCTATATACAGATGCACTAGTCTACTAATAGATGTCCTGTTCACAGCACCATGCTGTGTCCAAATACCTTGACACGCGTTTCATGCCACTTATACTATACAGAGTGGTCACTTGGTATATCTGACCAGTAAGCGCTAGGGATTAGGATATACAACCCCTGGCAAAAATTATGGAATCACCGGGCTCGGAGGATGTTCATTCAGTTGTTTAAAAAAAGCAGATCACAGACATGGCACAAAACTAAAGTAATTTCAAATGGCAACTTTAGGGCTTTAAGAAACACTAAAAGAAATCAAGATAAAAAATGCGGTACTCAGTAAGGGTAATTATTTTCAGACCAAGCAGAGGGAAAAAATGATGGAATCACTCAATTCTGAGGAAAAAATGATGGAATCGCCATGTAAATTTTCATTTCCAAAACTAACATCTGCATCAAATTAGATCTGCTCGTTAGTCTGCATCTAAAAAGGAGTGATCACACCTTGGAGAGCTGTTGCACCAAGTGGACTGACATGGCTCCAACACGAGAGATATCAATTGAAACAAAGGAGAGGATTATCAAACTCTTAAAAGAAGGTAAGTCATCATGCAATGTTTCAAAAGATGTTGGTTGTTCACAGTCAGCTGTGTCTAAAATCTGGACCAAATACAAACAAATTGGGAAGGTTGTTAAAGGCAAACATACTGGTAGACCAAGGAAAACATTAAAGCGTCAAGACCTGAAACTTAAAGCAATATGTCTACAAAATAGGAAATGCACAAAACAAAAAAAAGAGGAACGAATGGCAGGAAACTGAAGTCAATATCTGTGACCTAACTGTAAGAAACCACCTAAAGGAAATGGGATTTACATACAGAAAATCTAAACAGAAGCCATCATTAACACCTAAACAAAAAAAAACAAAGTTAAAATGGGCTAAGGAAAAGCAATCGTGGACTGTGGATGACTGGATGAAAGTCATATTCAGTGATGAATCGCGAATCTGCATTGGGCAAGGTGATGATGCTGGAACTTTTGTTTTGGTGCCGTTCCAATGAGATTTATAAAGATGACTGCATGAAGAGAACATGCAAATTTCCACAGTCATTGATGATATGGGGCTGCATGTCAGGTAAAGGCACTGGGGAGATGGCTGTCATTACATCTTCAATAAATGCCCAAGTTTACATTGATATTTTGGACAGTTTTCTTATCCCATCAGTTGAAAGGATGTTTGGGGATGATGACATCATTTTTCCGTAAATATATTTATTAACATTTTTCAAAGATAAGATACACCAAACAGGAAAAATAATCAAGAAAAATAGTATACATAAGAATGAATACATATGAATTCACATTCAGGTATAATACAACCTTATGAAGAAACAAATCAAACTTGTGATCCAAAATATGTCAGGTTGGACTCATCTTGTCCAAACACAGCTTAGTCAATTTTAAACTAAACATTCTTAAATGGTGTAGGAAAAGGACAGTGAAGAAGAAATAAAGTCAGGTAAAGAGATAGGAAAGGAAATAGAGACAAAAGATTGGAAGTGGGGAAAAGGGGGGAGGGGCTAAACCATCCTCGGTCCCAATTACAGTACATTATATGGGGGTTATGAGAACTCACTTAACCAGTCCCGAAACTCTAAGCTCACCTTGAATGTCTCCCAAAGGAACCATGTTTGGCCCTGAACGGTCACAGAGTCGCTATCTTGAGCCATCATCGACTCCATGCGGCCCAAACTATCCATTTCGGACACCCACTCAGCCGCAGATGGAACCCTCACCGCTCTCCAGTATCGGGGGATAATTGTTCTGGCCGCCACTAAGCAGAACCTCAGAATTCCTTTCTTTATGGTTGTTATAGACCCAGGAATCAATGAAAGGAGGGCAATTTGAGGGGATGGTTCACAGTGGACACCCATCATCAAGCGAAAGGCATTAAAAACCGCACCCCAAAATGGACGCAGAAGTCTACAAGACATCCATATATGAAGCATAGACCTTTCCTCGTTGTCGCATCTCCAGCATATATTCGGGATTGCAGGGTTGAATTTATGGAGAAGCACAGGACACCTATACCAGCGTGTTAAAATGTTATAATTTTTCTCTTGTGATCTGCAAGAGACAGAGATCTTGTGAGTAAGGGTAAAGATCTTCAGGCAGTCAGCCTCAGAGAGGGTAGTCTGCAAGTCTCTCTCCCATGCTGTAATAAAGCTAGGGGTGTCAATAGATACCGTTTCCAGGATCAAATTATAAAGCAAAGAGACTATGTGAGTAGGGCCCTCAGTAGACAGCATCAAGGACTCAAATCGGGTCGGTCTGTTAAAAGAAATACCTGAGAGGAAGTCCTTCAACTGGGTGAATTCAAGCCAAGACCGTGGCCTGCTACGGCATATGTCCCCCAACTACCCCACATCAGAGAGCCCAAAGAGCCTGTCCGCCACCTGTCCCAATCTCACCCGGTCAACAGATCTCCAACATAAAAACGTAGTCCTATCTACCGCTGGGGGGAAATCAATGTTGTCGAAGAGGGGGCTCAGTCTGCACGGTGTATTACTAAGTTTCAGTTTCCCCCGATTTCTATCCCAAAATCTCAGCACTATCTGCATAAGTGGTGGAAAGTCTGAGATCGGGGGCCTAGAAACGGCACCACACCATGGTGCCCAATATAGAGAGGCAGGGTAGAGGAGTTTTTCTATAGTCACCCACTGTTTGTGCAAGTCATTATATCTCCAATCAACCAATATAGACAAGAGAATAGCTTGATAGTATCGTTTGAAATTAGGGAGACCTATGCCCCCCTGTGTCTTGGATCTAGTCAAAACCGAGAGCCTAATTCGGGGTTTGCGAGCGCCCCAAACAAAACTATTGATAGTAGATTGTAAACGATTAAAGATATAATCAGGTATTGCTATTGGGGCAGTTTGAAAAAGATAAAGGAAACGAGGGAGAATATCCATTTTAATAACGTTGATACGGCCGAACCATGAAAGCTGAGGTCTACTGTATTTTTTAAGATCCAAAAACGTTTTGTGTAGAAGTGGGACATAGTTCAATGAAAACAGATCTACCCCATCTCTGGGGATCCAAACTCCCAGGTACTTTATTGCTTTATCCTCCCATTTAAATGGGAAGGAAGTTTGAAGTCTCCGAACTAAATCGTCAGGGAGAGATATATTTAGGGCCTCTGTCTTGGAATAGTTAACTTTAAAATTAGATACTTCTCCAAACCGTTGGAACTCTCTCATCAGCACTGGGAAGGCAATGGTCGGATTAGTGATGTAAATCAAAAGGTCATCTGCATAGATGGACAATTTAAAATGATTCTGACCAACAATGACGCCTTTGATATCTGATGCGTTCCTCAGTGCTACCGCCAGATGCTCCATTTCAATGATATAGAGTAAGGGAGAAAGAGGGCATCCCTGTCTTGTGCCATTAGCTATATGAAAAGGGGATGAGAAAATACATTTAACTTTAAGTCGGGCTGTGGGGCCCTGAAATAATGCCATAATCCTACCTAGCATGTCCGGACCCAACCCAAGTTGTGTCAAGGCAGACCTCAGGAAGCTCTACCCCAGGCGATCAAAGGCCTTTTCTGCGTCAATAGATAATAGACATGCTGGGATATTATGTTTATGCATATGGGAGGTAAGGAGCAATGTTTTTATAGTGTTATCTCTAGCCTCTCTGCGGTGTACAAAACCAGCCTGATCTCCATGAATAGAGCTAGGAAGTAGTGAGCTTAATCTGTTTGCAATTGCTTTGGCATATACTTTTACATCTACGTTAATTAGGGAGATAGGCCGATAATTTGCGCATACCAAGGGGTCCTTTCCAGGTTTGGGAATAACGACAATCGTGGCAGCTAAGGTTTGAGGGGCAAAATGGCAATTCTCAGAGATGGAATTGAAGAGCTTTGTCATAAATGATATTAAATTTGGTGCAAATAATTTATAAAAATTAGCCGGGAATCCATCCGGGCCGGGGCTTTTGCCATTTGCCAAAGACTTGACCGTGTCCAGTACCTCCTGTTCCGAGAACGGGGTCTCAAGGGCCACCACTTCCTCAGATGGCAGAGTGGGAATCGGGAGTGCTATTTACATAATCATCCACTCTTTGCTGGAAGTCGGACATGGCCATGTCTGCCAAAGGTCCCCTAAGGTTGTAAAGGGAATTTTAATAATCCCTAAATGAGTCTGCAATCTCCAGGGGAGAATGAAGAAATTTACCTGATTTCGATTTAATGATGGGTATATATGTAGTAGGAATTCGAGGATGCAAAAATAGTGCTAAAGCTCTACCAGGCTTGTCTGAGTATTCATATAGATATCTACGGAAGCGGTCTCTCTGTCTCACTGTTGCTGTATCTAGCAATGAGCTCAAATTCATTTCTAGCTTTCAACAGATCAATCATGACCTGTGGGTTTTGTGATCTTTTGTGATCCAACTCTAAAGCCTGAATATGCGTCAGCAGA
The DNA here is from genome assembly GCF_046119375.1 of Phyllobates terribilis. NCBI lineage: Eukaryota > Metazoa > Chordata > Amphibia > Anura > Dendrobatidae > Phyllobates > Phyllobates terribilis. Next base: position 283,253,229 of record NW_027362771.1, read on the forward strand.
TTAGTAATGGCAGAAGCCCTATCCTTCTTCAATCGTGCCCCTTGTTGGATGAGTACTCCCCGTATGACTCCCCTTAGGGCCTCCCACTGAAATGGCAAAGCTGTGGGGTCATCTTTATGATTATTGAAGAAATCTGAGATGGCTGTCCTGATTGCCTCTTGGCAAGTGGGATCTTTAAAAAGCCCCGGGTGCAAGGACCAAGTCCACTCGCTCGATGAGAGTTCTGGCAATGTCAAGGATAGTAAAACCGGGGCATGGTCCGACCAAATCATTGGGTCAATTTGTGTCAACGGGTGAAACGAGAGCAGTCTGTGACTAATTAAAAAATAATCTATTCTGCTATATGAGTCATGTACCATGGAGTAAAAAGTATAGTCACGTGTGGAGGGGTGGGTCAGTCTCCAAACATCGACCAATCTAGATTCCGTTAGTTTAGCTCTCAGGCTCTCCAACTGGGAAGGGGGGACGGCCGACCTACCCGTAGATGAGTCCAGGACCCGATCCAGCGTAAAATTGAGGTCTCCTCCGACTATTACCGCACCCTCGGCGAATGCTGTAAGGTCACGTAAGTATGCTTTACAAGTTCTAATCTGATCCTGGTTAGGGAGATAAGAGTTAGCGATGGTAAATACATCTCTGATAATTTTAATCTTTAGGAACAAATACCTTCCTTGCGTATCAGGTTTAGAGGCAAGTACTTGAGCCTGTAGCGACTTGTGTAGGGCAATACTGACCCCTTTAGATTTTGAATCTGGGTTGCTGCTATGGAACCAATGTGAAAAATATTTATGGTTAAGTGATGGTATCCGATCTGACCTAAAATGTGTCTCCTGAAGAAGTAATATATGAACCCGTTTCTTATGCATATGGTAAAGTACCTGTGAGCGTTTTTCTGGGGTATTAAACCCTCTAATGTTCAGAGAACAAAGTTTCAAAGTGGACATCGTAAATTAATACAAGAATCAGTGATGGGACCGAGTGGTGGTATGAGGAGAAGAGGTATTGGGTGTAGAAGAGTAAGCCCTTAAGAAAGAAGAAATGGAAGAAAAATCAGTAGGAAGATTTGAAAGGACAGAATATGAATAAAAGGTTCAGACGGAGAAAGAAATTCTGTCTTATTATACCACAGGTAGCTACCCCTATGGGCTAAGATTAAACAGAGAATCTCTGTAAGTAGTGTCAAAGACTGCACCCTAAAACACGAGCAATCAGCCAGGCCCCTACAGCAAACTAATTATACATTGTTAATTAATTTATGCAACTAAACAAATCCAGTGCCCCTGACTTATCAAAATTCCCCTTAACACTACATAAAACCAGAGGCATCTAAAAGGTGGTGGAAATCCCTGTGGGCTATTTTTAGACATAATAAGCCAATGCAATGCATAGTGAGGTTCCACCCAAGGACTGCAAAGCCCCCCATAAGAAATCTACTAATATTAAAATTAATAAACTCCGACATGAGGAAAAACACAGTAGAGAGAGCAAGTGACTAAGTTAGGACAGACTCCTAAGGCTCAGGAGTCACCAGAGGGACCAGTGGAGTCACTGCGTGGGTATCTTCTCCTCTTCCTCTTAGTTCCCATTGTCACTCTCCCACCTCTCCCTGCTCCTCCGAACCCAAAAGAGGATAAACGGGGCCACTCTCCCAGGGTGACTGGTGGCAACCCCAGAGACGATGAAAAATCCAGAAGATCCAGTGGCGATCTCAGGGTCACCGTGCCAGTGTCCCCACAAGCATGAAGCTGAAAGGGGTATCCCCACTTGTAAGTAATGTTCTTCGCACGCAGAGCCTCCAAAAGAGGTTGGAGAGCCCTTCTTTTAGCCAGAGTTATAGGGGAGAGGTCCGCTAGAAGTTGAATATTTGTGCCATTAAAGTCTATGGCATCGTTCTCTCTAGTTTTACGCATAATGTCTTCTTTAATTTGGAAGAAGTGGATCCTGCAAATGACGTCTCTAGGTCGAGATGGGTCAGGGTGTTTGGGGCCCAGGGATCGGTGAGCTCTGTCCAGCTCGAGATGTTCCTCCGTGGATCTACTCAGCAATGAGTTGAAAAGGTGCTGTAGGGCTGAACTCAGGTCCCGTGGAGCCACCGACTCCGGGAGACCTCGGAGTCTAATATTGTTTCTCCGGTTTCTGTTTTCGGAGTCTTCTAGCATATCCAGAACTAGATCAAAATTCTGGGAGTGCTGATCCAAAATATGCTGCTGGGTGTGGAGCTGGGTAGATCGTTCATCCACTTTAGCTTCAAGTGCAGTGACGGCGGAGTTTATATTAGAAACATCTTCTTTGAGGGAGCCAATTTCTCCTTTGCATTCGGCGTCCAATCACTGGATATAACCCTCCATATCAGTCTTAATGGGGATGGCATTTATATGGGCCCGTAATTCCCCAGTGTTCATAGTCAGGAGCGAGGGATCCCCGAGGTTTGCAGAGCTAATAAAGGTCCCAGGGCCATCCCGGGTAATCATACTGCTATTCTCAGTCATGCCAGTGTCAGAGTCAGATGCAAGGGGTCCCAGAACTGTGCTGCTTGTAGCTCCTGCACTCCAGAGAGATTCAGCTCGGGTAGAGGAATGGGTTAACTGAATAGATGGTGAAGCCGACTTGGAGGGGGAGGGGTGGGACCCAGAGCTCTCCGCTCTCTGCTTGCCTGCATTACCATTGTCACTAATATCAGATCCCACTTGAACTGCCTCACCCCCTCCCTGTGTCTGTCTCCCCGGAGTGCGGCATCCACGTGATAATCCAGCCACAGCAGCAGGAAAGCTTGCTCCCCTCAGGCCCCGCACACTGGGTCCACCCACAGCAGCAGCCATATCTGCACGTGTGATCTGTTTTCCCGCGCTGCCTGAGACTGATAAATACTGAGTGATGCCAGGGTCAGCGGGTCCAGAGATGAGCTCCCGTGATGCCTGGGAGTGGAGACCGGACTTTCTTCTCATGTAGAGGCTGGGATTTGCTTGTGCTGGCTAATGCTTTGCTGTAAGGGCTCTGGGAAGCAGGAGCTCTCTCTAAGTGCGACCGCTCTGCTTCATGGCCAGGCCACGGTGATGACATCATTTTTCAAGATGATAAGGCATCCTGCCATAGAGCAAAAACTGTGAAAACATTCCTTGAAAGAAGACACATAAGGTCAATGTCATGGCCTGCAAATAGTCTGGATCTCAATCCAATTGAAAATCTTTGGTGGAAGTTGAAGAAAATGGTCCACGACAAGGCTCCAACCTGCAAAGCTGATCTGGCAACAGCAATCAGAGAAAGTTGGAGCCAGATTGATGAAGAATACTGTTTGTCACTAATTAAGTCCATGCCTCAGAGACTGCAAGCTGTTATTAAAGCCAGAGGTGGTGCAACAAAATACTAGTGATGTATGTGTTTTTCATGATTCCATAATTTTTTCCTCAGAATTGAGTGATTCCATAATTTTTTCCCTCTGCTTGGTCTGAAAAAAATTACCCTTACTGAATACCACATTTTTTATCTTGATTTCTTTTAGTGTTTCTTAAAGCCCTAAAGTTGGCATTTGAAATGACTTTAGTTTTGTGCCATGTCTGTGATCTGCTTTTTTTCAACAACATTAAACAACTGAATGAACATCCTCCGAGCCCGGTGAATCCTTAATTTTTGCCAGGAGTTGTATGTTGATATTTATTTGACTGCTGAGTGAGGCTGCTTGATCAGTTGGTTATAGTATTTGCGACCCCCCCCCTTTCTGATTTATAATACATTAAGACTTACATTAAATCATACTCAATGATACATCAGTGGACAGATTATTTACATATAGGTGTGGATATTCTTCCTTAGTGGACCTGAGCAAACTTTTCAATTCAACTTCATTATTACAAGGTCTGACTTAAGTTCATAAATGGGTAACATTGCAAAATGAGTGTAAAGACAAACACCTCGGCAATTTACCCCTTATTCAAATTCTCTCTGTTCTCAAAATTGGAGGATTTTTTTTTATTTTATAGTGTACAATTCATTGACTGGGTTACTGGCCACCCCCTGCAGTCTCTGCCTGCCCATTTACCTAGACAAGGAGCGCGCAGAGAGAGAAGGCACTATGCTTTACAGCTACTCTGAGGCTGACCGGATTGCTGGATCCAACCAGCCTCAGTCTCCCTGCTGTTCTCCCATGCTGCAGATCTTCTTCTGCTACCAGCATGGGAAAATATGCAGTTCATGCCAGTGATGTGACCATGTTCCTGATCTGAGCTGTCAATCTTCAGAAATGCACCACCCCCAGCAAAGCAGGAAACCAGTGGATGGGAGAGGTGCGCTCCTGAAGATTCATCTTGAGAGAGCCCCTGTAAGGGTTTGTCTGGAGGCAATGCAAAGCATGTATCTAACATTATAAGCACAACAAGATTGCAGTTGCATACTTGCATCTCTAATGTGCCATTTTGGCAGCATTTTTTTGCATGACTTGGTCTGTAGCAGTACATACCTGCTTTCCCTATCTGCTCACCTCTCCAATCAGAAGGTAGATAAGTTCCAGAGTATGGTTTGAAATCTTTCCAATCACCTGACTCTTGTCTTTTGACATCTTGTTCACCAAATTTACCAAATTAGTCAAATGCTCCGAGATTTGATAGTTATCTTCATGAGGGTTGCTGCCTGAGGCAAGTAACATACATAACTTATGTTTGATGTCAACTTTTAGAAGTTCATTGCATCGATTATATCTCAGTGTAAATTGTGACTAGTAAGTCTAAGCTTTACAATAGTATATTATACACTTACCCTCACGACTGCTCTCTAAGAAACCTGAAGTTCCAGACAACTATTGAGAAAAAAAAAAAGAACACAATTCTAGCTTCAGGAAAGTCCAAGTAATAGCTCTACGCATTGAAAAATGATATTATATATCCTTCCTCAATTATTTATTTTTATTGTAGCAAAGTTATGTTGCATTGAAATCCATCCATTCCATCCACATATGAAGCAAAATCCAGCAATACATCTATAGGGATTGTAAAGTGGCCGCCGGACAGGTCCTTGAGGGGAGATATGCATCATCGAGGTTGGTAGCTTCGGTGATGTAAGCCCGGAAATGCATGCTCCAGGACATATAGTGCTGAGAGGGTTAATAGGGTGTATCAGGGCCAGGTTTTATGAGCAGTCATAAGAGATGGATGGGAGTGGCTGCTCACATATCCCCACCCTGGGAGAGTGGTTTGGTACATAAAATGGACACCAAGTGTCTCAATCAGTGTCTGCGTCTGGAGATGTGTGGATCTCCAGTGTTTGGTCTGTGCTAAGGACGTAAGACCTGGACACTAACCTGAGCGGGCGAACCCACAACATTGTATGAATATTTTACTTTGTGCTTCCACTTTGTGCCGGAAAAGGCTGTTTTGTATTTTGCTTCCTGAGCGGACTATGCAGTCTAAATAAACCAGCCTGGATATTCCAATGAAATAGCTTTCTGTGTCTACTTCAACCGCAGCCGAGTGAGTACAAACCCTACAGGATAAACTAGGAAACATTCTTTTCTATAACAATCCTCTATGTCTATCTGTACGACACAGGAAAGTATACATGAGAATGGCTTCACCTCACATCAAAAAGTAACCATGGGGGGCTACTGCTTGCCTGCATGCTTACCTCTTCCTTAACCACGTGGATTATTTTGTTGGCTACATTCAGCATATTCTTCAACATCTGGTAGTCAAGCTTTATTAGTGGTATTATCATGCTGGCAGAAGACATTTCTGATTCAGGAGTGTTACCCCCAGTAGTAGAATCTCCATGTTTCTTCACAATTACATAATCCTAAATGAAATAAAGACAGATTAGACTCATAAAGATTGACTGAACTACACATTCACAACAGATAACATGCAGAAATCTGGAGGAAAAAACTAACATCTATGTATGTATGTATGTATGTATATATACAGCATACATGTCAGACTCTGGCCCGCAGGGTGATTATATTTGGCCCGCGATGCCAAGTGGAGGACTATGTGGGGCCATTATTCTGTATGGAGGACTATGTGGGGCCATTATTCTGTATGGAGAACTATGTGGGGCCATTATACTGTATGGAGGACTATGTGGGGCCATTATTCTGTATGGAGGACTATGTGGGGCCCATTATTCTGTGTGGAGGACTATGTGGGGCCCATTATTCTGATTGGAGGACTATGTGGGGCCATTATTCTGTATGGAGGACTATGTGGGGCCCATTATTCTGTGTGGAGGACTATGTGGGGCCCATTATTCTGTATGGAGGACTATATGGGCCCATTATTCTGATTGGAGGACTATGTGGGGCCATTATTCTGTATGGAGGACTATGTGGGGCCCATTATTCTGTGTGGAGGACTATGTGGGGCCCATTATTCTGTGTGGAGGACTATGTGGGGCCCATTATTCTGTGTGGAGGACTATGTGGGGCCATTATTCTGTATGGAGGACTATGTGGGGCCATTATACTGAATGGAGGACTATGTGAGGCCATTATTCTGTATGGAGGACTATGTGGGGCCATTATTCTGTATGGAGGACTATGCGGGGTCCATTATTCTGTATGGAGGACTATATGGGCCCATTATTCTGATTGGAGGACTATGTGGGGCCATTATACTGTATGTAGAACTATGTGGGGCCATTATTCTGTATGGAGAACTATGTGGGGCCATTATACTGTATGGAGGACTATGTGGGGCCATTATTCTGTATGGAGGACTATGTGGGGCCCATTATTCTGTGTGGAGGACTATGTGGGGCCCATTATTCTGATTGGAGGACTATGTGGGGCCATTATTCTGTATGGAGGACTATGTGGGGCCCATTATTCTGTGTGGAGGACTATGTGGGGCCCATTATTCTGTATGGAGGACTATATGGGCCCATTATTCTGATTGGAGGACTATGTGGGGCCATTATTCTGTATGGAGGACTATGTGGGGCCCATTATTCTGTGTGGAGCCCATTATTCTGTGTGGAGGACTATGTGGGGCCCATTATTCTGTGTGGAGGACTATGTGGGGCCCATTATTCTGTGTGGAGGACTATGTGGGGCCATTATTCTGTATGGAGGACTATGTGGGGCCATTATACTGAATGGAGGACTATGTGGGGCCATTATTCTGTATGGAGGACTATGTGGGGCCATTATTCTGTATGGAGGACTATGCGGGGTCCATTATTCTGTATGGAGGACTATATGGGCCCATTATTCTGATTGGAGGACTATGTGGGGCCATTATTCTGTATGGAGGACTATGTGGGGCCCATTATTCTGTGTGGACTATGTGGGGCCCATTATTCTGTGTGGAGGACTATGTGGGGCCCATTATTCTGTGTGGAGGACTATGTGGGGCCATTATTCTGTATGGAGGACTATGTGGGGCCATTATACTGAATGGAGGACTATGTGGGGCCATTATTCTGTATGGAGGACTATGTGGGGCCATTATTCTGTATGGAGGACTATGTAGAGCCATTATTCTGCATGGAAGGCTGTGTGGGGATCACAGTTGGGGCATCATACGCTGTTGGGGTCATCATACCGTGCGTGTGGAGTGTACTGTGGAAGAATTCACTGTGGTGGCATCATACTGTGTTTGGGGGGCACTTTGTTGGCATCATACTTTATGGGGGCAATGAAAAGGAAATCTAGGGGCTTCAATAAGTGGAAAAGTACTTTGTAAAGTTGTTAGATATGCTCTTTTGTCACCGAATATTAAGTTGTTTTTTTTTTGGAGGGTGGAGTGGGAATCATTTAGAAATCATGAAGTCCCATAGCAGAAGTTCTATGTATGCCCCTGCCTGCGAGGATATACCCAATGCTACGGTCATGCGGTCTGTCTCTTAAGATTTAGCAATTAAAATGTACTTTGTTTGTGGAACAACCCCTTTAAGTTTGTTTCCATATTTGATGATAACGAAAACATTTCTCAAGGGAACCCTTTTTTTTTTTTAAAATAAATATGAATGTTGGCCCGCGACTTTGTCCAAGTTTTAATTTTTGCACTCTGTGTATTTGAGTTTGACATCCCTGGTACACAGTTTATCATAAACGTGAGTACACCCATCACATATTTGTAAATATTTTATTATATCTTTTCATGGGATAACACTGAAGATATGACACTTTGACACAATGTACAGTAATCAGTGTACAGCTTGTGTAACAGGGTGTATTTTATGTGCTGTCTAAATAACTCAACACACAGCCATTAATGTCTAAACCGCTGGCAACAAAAGTGAGTACACCCCTAAATGACAATGGCCAAATTGTGCCAAATTAGCCATTTTCCCTCCCCGGTGTCTTCTGACTCATTAGTGTTACAAGTAGTGTTCAGCATTCCGATACTGAAATATCAGGTATCGACCGATATACGCGGTATCGGAGTTCCGATACTGAGTTAAGATACTTTTAGAATATCGAATACTGGAATCAGAAGTTCCCATAATGCCTGCGCTCTGCAGTGTCTCTGAAGAATAAACAAAAAAAGCAGCCTCACCGTGTCCTCTTTGTATAGCTCAGTCCGTTTTGCAATGCTGTGGGTCTCCAACCAATAGCCGTGACTTAAGGCTTCACATAAGAAAAATAAATTTGGTGAGTCCCAAGAATAATTAAAATCCTCAATTTATTAGAGAATAATTAAAAGATCATACAGGTTGGGGATACATCTCAACGCGTTTCTGGCAAAAGCCCTTATTCACTGAGATACAGATTCCTTATGATACATGGTATAAAAACAAATAGTGACCAACCGTTGATCAATAAACACATATGTTAGAAATCAATCACACTTGAGAATAATAAGCAAGTTTTTTGGGTTTTTTTTCTCTCTCTTTTTCTCTGGCTTTCTTGGATTTAGCCTTGTGATTATGCTGATTATTCTCAAGTGTGATCGATTGCTAACATATGTGTTTATTGATCAACGGTTGATCACTATTTGTTTTTATACCAGGTCTCTGAAGAATGACAAGCTGGATGGCAGCGCCCACCTTACTCTACTTGTCATTTAGTGTTAAAGGATTTATTAAAAAAAATAATAGTGTTTTCATGCACCGTCTCTTTAAAAAAGCCGGCCGGCAATTCAGCATCGGTACTCGACAATTTACAACAGAAAGAATAGAGCATCACACATAGATTAGATAGATAGAAACATGTCAGTCACATACGAGTATATAGGAAGTACAGTGATAGTGTTGATTACTGTTCTTGTCATTTAGTGTTAAAATAAAGGATGTGAATGTAGCAGAGCTGGAGCCGTCCTGGGAACCATGGAAAGGTAAGGATGAGGTTGCTTTATTATTTTACTTTTATTGCAGGAGATCGTTGGCTTCAGCTGGAATGGGCGTGACGGTAAGTATGGTTTAATTTAGAACAATAAAGAATTGTGTCTTTATTTCAATTAAAGGACTTTATTCTGGGTGTTTGTGTTTTTTTTTTTAACTTTGACTATGGGGTTAGTAATGGGGGTGTCTTATAGACGCCGCTCCATTACTAACCTGGGCTTGATGTCAGCTGGCATTATAAGCTGACATCAACCCCAGCCCTATTACCCCACTGCCACCGCTACAGGGCAGTGGGAAGAGCGAGGCTAAGTGCCAGAATTGGCACATCCTATGGATGCGCCATTTCTGGGGCGGCTGACGGCTGGTGTTTCTAGCCTGGGAGGGGGCCAATATTCATGGCACCCTTCCTGGGCTATTAATATCAGCCCCCAGCTGTCTGCCTAGCCTTTGTTAGCTATTAAAATAGGGGGGACCCCACATAATTTTTTTGGGGGTCCCCCATTTTAATAGCTAGTAAAGGCTAGGCAGACAGCTGGGGGCTGATATTAGTAGCCTGGGAAGCTCTGTGGGTATTACCCCCTTCCCAGGCTTCAAACATCTGCCCCAGCCGTCTGCTTAACCTCCGCTAGAGACTAAAATTACGGGGAACCCAACGCCAATTTTTTTTTTTAATAAATCCTTCATTTTAACACTAAATGACAAGTACAGTAATCAACACTATCACTGTACTTCTTATATATGTGACTGACATGTTTCTATCTATCTAATCTATGTGTGATGCTCTATTCTTTCTATTCTAAATTGTCGGGTACCGATGCTGAATTGCCGGCCGGCTTTTTTAAAGAGACGGTGCATGAAAACACTATTATTTTTTTTAATAAATCCTTTAACACTAAATGACAAGTACAGTAAGCAACACTGTCACTGTACTTCTTATATATGTGACTGACATGTTTCTATCTATCTAATCTACGTGAGATGCTCTATTCTTTCTGTTCTAAATTGTCGGGTACCGGTGTATGCCGCTGCTAAATTGCCGGCTTTTCGTGTAATACATTCTACATTATTCTTAGTTGTTTTCCTTCATGTAGAATTAACCTACAAGTAAAGAAAGGGTTTATTTTCATTCCGATATTTGTGTCCCATTGACTTGCATTGGTTTCCGGTATCGGAATCAGCGATATCCGATATTTTTTGGGTATCGGTCCGATCTAATCCGATCCGATATTTCCCGATATCGGAAGGTATCGCTCAACACTAGTTACAAGGTCTCAGGTGTGAATGGGGAGCAGGTGTGGTAAATTTGGTGTTATCGCTCTCTCATACTGGTCACTTGAAGTTCAACATGGCACCTCATAGCAAAGAACTCTCTAAGGATCGGAAAAAAAGAATTGTTGCTCTACGTAAAGATGGCCTAGTCTAGAAGAAGATTGCAGCACAGTGACCAAGACTGTACAGCGGTTTAACAAGACATGTTCCACTTCAAACAGACCTTGCCATGGTCAACCAAAGAAGCTGAGTGCACGTACTCAGCATTATATCCAGAGGTTGTCTTTTCAAAATAGATGTATGAGCGCTGCCAGCATTGCTGCAGAGGTTCTGTGGTGGTTGGTCAGCCTGTCAGTGCTCAGACCATACACCATACACTGCATCAGATTGGTCTGCAAGAAGCCTCTTCTAACGATGATACACAAGAAAGCACGCAAACACTTTTCTGAAGACAAGCAGACTAAGGACATGGATTACTGGAATCATGTCCTGTGGTCTGATGAGACCAAGATAACTTATTTGGTTCAGATGGTGTCAAGCGTGTGTGGCAGCAAACAGGTGAGGAGTACAAAGACAAGTGTGTCTTGCCTACAGTCAAGCATGGTGGTGGGAGGGTCATGGTTTGGGGCTGCATGAGTACTGCGGGCAGTGGGGAGCTACTGCTCATTGAGGGAACCATGAATGCCAACATGTACTGTGACATACTGAAGCAGAGCATGATCCCTATCCTCCGGAAACTGGGCCGCAGGGCAGTATTCCTCCATGATAACAAACCCAAACACATTTCCAAGATGACCACTGCCTTGCTAAAGAAACTGAGGGTAAAGGTGCTGGACTGGTCAAGCATGTCTCCAGACCTAAACCCTATTGAGCATCTGTGGGGCATCCTCAAACGGAAGGTGGAGGAGCACAAGGCTCTAACATCCACCAGGTCCGTGATGTCGTCATGAAGCAGTGGAAGAGAATTCCAGTGGCAACCCGTGAAGCTCTAGTGAACTCCATGCCCAAGAGAGTTAAGGCAGCGCTTGAAAATAAATTTTCACTTGGGGGTGTACTCACTTCTGTTGCCAGCGGTTTAGACATTAATGGCTTTGTGTTGAATTATTTAGAGGGCACATCAAATTGACACTATTATACAAGCTGTACACGGTCTACTTTACATTGTATCAAAGTGTCATATCTTCAGTTTTGTCTCATCAAAAGATATAACAAAATATTTCCAAAAATGTGAGGGGTGTACTCACTTTTGTGATATACTGTATGTATGTGTATATACACACACACACAGGCTTGTTAGTAAGTAAACACCACAGAGACTCACCTCTCCAGTCAATAGATAGATAATCTCCAAGCTGGATGTTAGGAGCTCACCATTCACTTGTATCTGCTCCTTGTTCATCTCACCTTCAATTGATTTGCAAGCCTGACACAGTTCAAAAAAAAAAAAAGAAAAAAAAGTCAATGAGATCATAGGCGGATTATAATGAGGGCAATCTGGGCTACCTCCAGGGGGCCCGGGGCGTCTATGGCCAGATTGCCCTCATTATATGTGCGGCGCCGTGGCACATACCTGCAGACAGTGGCGGCCGGGCCAGCCCTGTGCGCGGCCGTGTCTCCTAGCTGTGACGTCATGCAGTGCGCACCAGGCCTGCAGTGCTGCACCGGAAAAGAGCAGGAGGACTGGAGCCGAGCCAGGGGATGGTGAGTGTGTGTGTCTGTGTTTGTATGTATGTGTGTGTGCAGGCAGATATCATTGTGTGATGTCTGTTTATATGTATTTTTGTGTTTCAAATGTTTTTATGCGTGTATGTATATGTCTGTATATGTTTGTGTGTGTGTGCATGACTGCGTGCGGCCTCCTGCTGAGTATAGATGGTGCAGTGCGGCCTCCTGCTGTCTCTGGGGGGGGTCGCCGTGCGGCCTCCGGCTGTATATAGATGGCGCCGTGAGGCCCCCCGCGGTGTATAGATGGCGCTGTGCGGCACCCCGCTGTGTATAGATGGCACCGTGCGGCCCCCCACTGTGTATAGATGGCACCGTGCGGCCCCCCGCTGTGTATAGATGGCACCGTGCGGCCCCCTGCTGTGTATAGATGGCGCCGTGCGGCCTCCCGCTGTGTATAGATGGCACCGTGCGGCCTCACGCTGTGTATAGATGGCTACGTGCGGCCTCACGCTGTGTATAGATGGCTACGTGCGGCCTCACGCTGTGTATAGATGGCTACGTGCGGCCTTACGCTGTGTATAGATGGCTACGTGCGGCCTTACGCTGTGTATAGATGGCTACGTGCGGCCTCCTGCTGTGTATAGATGGCTACGTGTGCTCAATATTGAGTCATACAATTAATGTAAGGCGATGTGCCCACGATGCAGAAATGCTCCGGATTTTTTTTGAGCGTTTCTGCATCTCCCTGGCAGAAAAAACGCATGCGGATTGTACATGCGTTTTTCCTGCCAGGGACTTGCGGATGTGAAGCGTTCTTCACATGCATTTCCCCATGCGGGTTGACAAGCGCTTTCCAAGCGATTTTAGCATCACTTGGAAAGTGCTTGACAACTTGGTAACACTATATAAATCCATGCAACCGGCATGGATTTATATAGTGTGACCGTAAAAGAATGGTAAAAAAATAAATATATAATTACCTTCTGATGGCCTGCCGACGTCAGCGGTCGCATGACCCGTCACATGACTAAATTACGTCACGGCAGGTCCTTTTCAGACCATCGCGAGCTGCCGGCAAGCCAGGACGCATCGGATAAAGACACCGGGGGCCATCAGAAGGTAAGTATAATATTTATTTTTTATTTTGTTCTTTTTTTACAGGTTCTATGGTACCCGGGTCCGGAGGAGAGTCTCCTCTTCTCCAAACCCGGGTACCATCCGCACATTGAAACGCATGGATTCTGCATGTACATATGCAGTGATGTGTAATCCATGCGTTCCAATGCAAGTCAATGGCGGCGAAAGCACCGCGCTTCCGCAAAATAATTGGTAGTGCTGCGTATTTTTCCGCAATGATAATCCGCAGTGGAAATTTCCGCAGCATGTGCACAGCACATGCGGATTATCATTGGGGAACATGGCAGACCTTCTACAAAGCGTTTTTTAAGCGTTTCTGCAGCGGAACTGCCGCTGCGGAAAAGCTTAAAAAACGCATAGTGGGCACACAGCCTAGAAAAAATTATTAGAATTAATATTGTGCCAAATTAATTTCACGTGAACTATCACAATGATCTATCACAGGGGATCATGTGACATGTCACGTGATACATCAGGGGTGTGTGTGTGGGGGGGGCACGCCTTCTAAACTGCCCGGGGCCCTTGCTACTCTTAATCCACCCCTGTATGTAAAAGTAACCTGTCAGAAACTTTTTCCCTCCCCTGGCTGATTGACAACTTAGTGGCATGTACTGGAGCAAACGAACTGTCAATCAGCCAGGGGAGGGTGTTGAATAAAGAATACAGTATGAATAAACAATACAGCATGAGACTGAGAAGCTAGAAATGCATAGTCACGCCCTAATGCGCTTCTAGACACAATTTGAAAACCCAATTTTTGCTGTCAGCACAGAATGACTGTTCAAACCAAGTACAGGCGCTCGGTGCTTCATTGCCGGGCCAAACATTTATATTCACCTTCCCACCTGCATGCTTTTCCTCAATCTCCACCCCTTTCTTCTTTCATTGACAGCTCTCGTTTCAGAGTCAGAATAGGGTGGAGATAGATGGAAAACAAGCAGGTGGGAAGGTGTATATGAATGATTGGCTCTGCCATGAAGCACCGAGCGGCGGGACTTAGTTTGAACAGTCATTCTGTGCTGACAAGAGTCCCTTTAAAGGGCTGCACAGTCCTATAAAATTTTCTGACAGGTTCCCTTTAACTCAAAACGATCTTAAAATGAACATTGCATGCACAAAAGCTTTATATTTAATTTGTTTTTCTACTTCAGAATAAAAAAATAAAAATAAACTAGTGAGATAATAATACTACTAGTAAAATAAGGCATCTTCACTAGTGTTGAGCGAGTATGTTCTGTTAATCCTTTCGGCGAGTATGCTCGGGCCGAGCTCCGAGTATTTACCGATGCTCGGTGATATGTTTGAATCCCTCCCGTGTGCATGATTTGCGACTGTTTGACAGTTTTAATACATGTGAGGAATGTCTATTTCTTACACATTCCTCACATGTAATAAAGCTGTCAAACAGTTGCAAATCATGCACATGGGAGCGATTCAACCTTATCACCGAGCAGCTGTAAATACTCGGAGCTCGGCCCGAGCATACTCGGAACAGAACATACTCGCTCAACACTAATCCTCACCAATCGCCACTTGTAAAAAGTGATCACTTGTAGCAGTAACACGTCTGTATGAACAGGCTGTGCAGTCGGCCTCTGTACATATGATTATTGCCAAAGGGTCATGTGGCCACTTCATACAGAGACTGGCAGCATTGGTCACATGCCTGCCTCAGCAAAAATGTTTTTTTTAATTTATAGTTCTTTATTTCGCAAATTTTCATTAAATAATCAGAATGTGATGTCTATTTTTTGGTTGTACTGATATTTACGTATTGTCTTAGATTACAGGAATGTTTGTGTTGCCGTGGATGGTTGTCATAAAGATGTCTAGCTAACACTGACATTGACTTATAAACTGCTTCTGTCTTCTATTTGGGGTCCCCAGCTGTCTCTGACATAAAAGGACCTCACTTACTTTACATTAAACATGTAAACGTGCACTGTACAATTACAATGATTAAAGGGGCTGACCAGCCTGTAGTCACTATGTAACTGCAGACTGCCAAATCATGATAGTGTATGATGCTTACACTGCCATGATTCCATTGTATCCTCCCGTACAAGTGGACAGCCATATGACCTCACGTGTGAGATTTGCATCCTTGTAGTCAGATGCCGCATGTTCTCAATAGAAACCAATTGAGATAAGTGCAGGAGCCTAGTTTCTTGTGACCACAAGTATACAGATCTAATACACGTGGTCATGTGACAGCCCACCGACACGGGGACTCATGACAATGAGCCCATTGCAGGCTGTCACACGAGAGACTACAAACTTTTCTTTTCGGCCTCTTCATAGCCGACGACGAGCATGACACATTAATGGAGCTTGGTCGCGCTAACAGGTAATGTGTTTACTGTGGAAACAATGTATTGTAACTCAGAAAGCTGCTCTCATGTCTCGATATTCCCGCTGTTTCGCTGCACTTTCAGATTTGTTTCAATGTAGGCAGGAAGCCCCACATCCTCCTTTGTTTCTACAGGTGATGTGATAAAGTAGGTTGGTGGCTCAGTTCAGAAGCTAAGCCAGCCCCCTTCTGTATCATGGCTAATGCACAGCCATCAGAATGCACCAGGCCCTTCTCACATCACAGGACACATACACAAGGCTGAAAGTGGAGTGCACCTGCATGGAGTTTGGGAAACTGGTGCAGCTGTCATAATTAAAGGGGCTTGCCAAGCTTGGAAACTTACCACCATTATCCCATAGACAATGAGGGGTGCAGAAATGTGTGTGCGGTCCAGGGTCCTTGGAGTCGGAGCCCATTTTGGTGGAGTTGGAATAAAATGGACCAACTCTGACTCCTAACATATATAATGAATTGGATACAGTAGTTCAATGCAGTTTGTGGGGAATATTTTTTCATAAGAATTTGGGAAAGTTATGAAATGTCCTATAAATGTCTGTCCTATTCCTGATCTAAGGGTCTAGACTTTTAGCTGAGATTAATCTGTGCTACAGTAAATTTATCACTTAAAGAAGTTGTCCACTACTTTGACATTGATGCCCTATCCTTAGAATAGGGCATCAATGTATGATTGGCCGGGGTCCCGCACGCGGCACCCCCGCCGATCAGCTGTTATCGGTGCCGGCTGCCAGATGGAAGTCCTTACCTGTGGTGCTTGGCCATCAAGTTGTAGTGGCCACCGTTTGTAACTGCACATTCAATTGAATTGGAGGCGGATGTGCAGTTACAAGCGGCGGCCACTACAACTTGACGGCCAAGCACCGCAGGTAACAACTGATGCCCTACGGATAGGGCATCAATGTCAATGTAGTGGACAACCCCTTTAAACATGAGCCATGTATTAGGGAGTGGTAGAGTCAGAGTCATGGAGATTGAGGAGTCAGAGGTTTGGCTTACCGACTCCACAGCCCTGGTGCCGTCAGGTCACCACTAGATTCTACAGAGGGTTTAGTGGTCCCACCAGAGAGATCCCCTGTAATCAGCGAATTGTCATGACCTTTAGGTACATTAGTAAGTTTCCCCTGTAAACTCTTTACAGCCCTTATCTATCCGGGCAGCCCTGGGACCACTTCCTTCTCAGACACTTCTTCATTATAGCTACAAGGGAATTACTAATGTGAATGTGCAGTAAGTTCATCTAGACACAAGTCATGGCACAGACATAGTGACCAGAGGACAAGTGCAGCTTCTGGAAGTCACCTGCCTCCCCGCAGTCACTGAGCAGAACAGGTCCCTGCACATACCTGACTGCAGACCGTCTGTGAGAACAGGGGCTGATGGCCGGATACAGGAACGAGCCTTTCCGTGACACTAACGCATCTCACCATGAGAAGTACACAGTGTGCGACATATATGACAGACGGGGGCCGCAGCCTGCCTGCGAGGGACGGGAAAAACAAAGGGCAAAAGCTACACACTACACAGCTGAAGGACCTGCGGTGAGGTCATCACCACGTGATCAGTCACATGGACGAGGAAGGCTGGATTCTATGTGATGGAGGACCTTTCATGATGTCATCACCACGTGACTAGTGACATGTCAGGCTAGTAACAGGGATAAAGGACCTTTGATGATATCATGTGATCAGTAGTGTGGGTGGAGCTATGCTCTGGGGTTTGCTGCTTCTGTATATTTATAAGTAGAGTCTGTGCATGTTTTGTGTATCTGTTTTATGTGTACAGTTATATGTCTGCGAATATATATATACATATCTATATGTGTACAATTATATGTCTGCGATTATATATATATCTATGTGTACAATTATATGTCTGCAATTATATATATATCTATATGTGTATAATTATATGTCTGCGATTATATATATATATATCTATATGTGTACAATTATATGTCTGCGATTATATATATGTGTACAGTTATATGTCTGCGAATATATATATCTATATGTGTACAATTATATGTCTGCGATTATATATATGTGTACAGTTATATGTCTGCGAATATATATATATCTATATGTGTACAATTATATGTCTGCGATTATATACATATATACAGTACAGACCAAAAGTTTGGACACACCTCATTTAAAGATTTTTCAGTATTTTCATGACTATGAAAATTGTACATTCACACTGAAGGCATCAAAACTATGAATTAACACGTGGAATTATATAGTTAACAAAAAAGTGTGAAAGAACTGAAAATATGTCTTATATTCTAGGTTCTTCAAAGTAGCCACCTTTTGCTTTGATGACTGCTTTGCACACTCTTGGCATTCTCTTGATGAGCATCAAGAGGTAGTCACCGGAAATGGTTTTCACTTCACAGGTGTGCCCTGTCAGGTTTAATAAGTGGGATTTCTTGCCTTATAAATGGGGTTGGGACCATCAGTTGTGTTGCACAGAAGTCTGGTGGATATACAGCTGATAGTCCTACTGAATAGACTGTTAGAATTTGTATTATGGCAAGAAAAAAGCAGCTAAGTAAAGAAAAACGAGTGGCCATCATTACTTTAAGAAATGAAGGTCAGTCAGTGCGAAAAATTTGGAAAAGTTAGAAATTGTCCCCAAGTGCAGTTGCAAAAACCATCAAGCGCTACAAAGAAACTGGCTCACATGAGGACCGCCCCAGGAAAGGAAGACCAAGAGTCACCTCTGCTTCTGAGGATAAGTTTATCCGAGTCCCAGCCTCAGAAATCGCAGGTTAACAGCAGCTGAGATTAGAGACCAGGTCAATGCCACACAGAGTTCTAGCAGCAGACACATCTCTTCAACAACTGTTAAGAGGAGACTTTGTGCAGCAGGCCTTCATGCTAAAATAGCTGATAGGAAACCACTGATAAGGACAGGCAACAAGCAGAAGAGACTTGTTTGGGCTAAAGAACACAAGGAATGGACATTAGACCAGTGGAAATCTGTGCTTTGGTCTGATGAGTCCAAATTTGAGATCTTTGGTTCCAACCACCGTGTCTTTGTGCGACGCAGAAAGGGTGAACGGATGGACTCTACATGCCTGGTTCCCACCGTGAAGCATGGAGGAGGAGGTGTGATGGTGTGGGAGTGCTTTGCTGGTGACACTGTTGGGGATTTATTCAAAAGTGAAGGCATACTGAACAAGCATGGCTACCACAGCATCTTGCAGTGGCATGCTATTCCATCCAGTTTGCGTTTAGTTGGACCATAATTTATTTTTCAACAGGACAATGACCCCAAACACACCTCCAGGCTGTTTAAGGGCTATTTGACCAAGAGGGAGAGTGATGGGGTGCTACACCAGATGACCTGGCCTCCACAGTCACCAGATCTGAACCCAATCGATATGGTTTGGGGTGAGCTGGACCGCAGAGTGAAGGCAAAAGGGCCAACAAGTGCTAAGCATCTCTGGGAACTCCTTCAAGATTGTTGGAAGACCATTTCCGGTGACTACCTCTTGAAGCTCATCAAGAGAATGCCAAGAGTGTGCAAAGCAGTCATCAAAGCAAAAGGTGGCTACTTTGAAGAACCTAGAATATAAGACATATTTTCAGTTGTTTCACACTTTTTTGTTAACTATATAATTCCACATGTGTTAATTCATAGTTTTGATGCCTTCAGTGTGAATGTACAATTTTCATAGTCATGAAAATACAGAAAAATCTTTAAATGAGAAGGTGTGTCCAAACTTTTGGCCTGTACTGTATATCTATATCTGTACAATTATATGTCTGCGATTATATATATATGTGTACAGTTATATGTCTGCGAATATATATATATCTATATGTGTACAATTATATGTCTGCGATTATATACATATATATATCTATATGTGTACAATTATATGTCTGCGATTATATATATACAGTGCCTACAAGTAGTATTCACCCCCCTGCAGATTTAGCTGGTTGACACATGCGGAATTAACTTGGCATTGTGACATTTGTACTGTAGATCAGCCTGGAAGTGGGAAATGCACTGCAGCAAATTTTTTTTTTTTTTTTATTTTTTTTTTTTTTAAAAACAATAAAAGTTAATTCAGAGTGTCATTTATTATTCAACCCCTCAAACCACAAGAATTCTGTTTGGTCCCCCAAAAGTATTAAGAAGTAGTTCAGGCACCAAGAATAATGAGCTTCACATGTGTGGATTAAAGATCTCTTTTGCCAACCTTTTCTGACTATTTAAGACCCTCCCCAAACTTGTGAACAGCACTCAGACATGGTCAACATGGGAAAGACAAAGGAGCATTCCAAAGCCATCAGAGACAAGATTGTGGAGGGTCACAAGGCTGGCAAGGGGTACAAAACCCTTTCCAAGGAGTTGGGCCTACCTGTCTCAACTGTTGGGAGCATCATCCGTAAGTGGAAGGCTTATGGAACTACTGTTAGCCTTCCACGGCCAGGACAGCCTTTGAAAGTGTCCTCCCGTGCCGAGGCCAGGCTTGTTCGAAGAGTCAAGGCTAACCCAAGGACAACAAGGAAGGAGCTCCGGGAAGATCTCATGGCAGTGGGGACATTGGTTTCAGTCAATACCATAAGTAAGGTACTCCACCGCAATGGTCTCCATTCCAGACGAGCCCGTAAGATTCTTTTACTTTCAAAGCGTCATGTCAAGGCTCGTCTACAGTTTGCTCATGATCACTTGGAGGACTCTGAGACAGACTGGTTCAAGGTTCTATGGTCTGATGAGACCAAGATCGAGATCTTTGGTGCCAACCACACACGTGACGTTTAGAGACTGGATGGCACTGCATACGACCCCAAGAATACCATCCCTACAGTCAAGCATGGTGGTGGCAGCATCATGCTGTGGGGCTGTTTCTCTGCCAAGGGGCCTGGCCATCTGGTCCGCATCCATGGGAAGATGGATAGCACGGCCTACCTGGAGATTTTGGCCAAGAACCTCCGCTCCTCCATCAAGGATCTTAAGATGGGTCGTAATTTCATCTTCCAACAAGACAACGACCCAAAGCACACAGCCAAGAAAACCAAGGCCTGGTTCAAGAGGGAAAAAGTCAAGGTGTTGGAGTGGCCTAGTCAGTCTCCTGACCTTAACCCAATTGAAAACTTGTGGAAGGAGCTCAAGAATAAAGTCCACATGAGACACCCAAAGAACCTAGATAACTTGGAGAAGATCTGCATGGAGGAGTGGGCCAAGATAACTCCACAGACCTGTGCCGGCCTGATCAGGTCTTATAAAAGACGATTATTAGCTGTAATTGCAAACAAGGGTTATTCCACAAAATATTAAACATAGGGGTTGTATAATAATTGACCCACACTTTTATGTTTAAAATTTAATAAAATTCAACTGAGCAACATAACTTTTTGGTTTGTAAGATTTATGCTTCTGTTCATAAAACCTACTCTCGTTTGCAGTTTGAAGGCTCTAACTTATTTGCATCTTATCAAACCAGCTAAATCTGCAGGGGGTTGAATACTACTTGTAGGCACTGTATATGTGTACAGTTATATGTCTGCGAATATATATATATATATGTGTACAGTTATATGTCTGCGAATATATATCTATATGTGTACAGTTATATGTCTGCGAATATATATATATATATGTGTACAGTTATATGTCTGTGAATATACAGTACAGACCAAAAATTTGGACACACCTTCTCATTTAAAGATTTTTCTGTATTTTCATGAGTATGAAAATTGTACATTCACACTGAAGGCATCAAAACTATGAATTAACACATGTGGAATTATATACTTAACAAAAAAGTGTGAAACAACTGAAAATATGTCTTATATTCTAGGTTCTTCAAAGTAGCCACCTTTTGCTTTGATGACTGCGTTGCACACTCTTGGCATTCTCTTGATGAGCTTCAAGAGGTAGTCACTGGAAATGGTTTTCACTTCACAGGTGTGCCCTGTCAGGTTTAATAAGTGGGATTTCTTGCCTTATAAATGGGGTTGGGACCATCAGTTGTGTTGTGCAGAAGTCAGGTGGATACACAGCTGATAGTCGTACCGAATAGACTGCTAGAATTTGTATTATGGCAAGAAAAAAGCAGCTAAGTAAAGAAAAATGAGTGGCCATCATTACTTTAAGAAATGAAGGTCAGTCAGTCCGAAAAATTGGGCAAACTTTGAAAGTGTCCCCAAGTGCAGTTGCAAAAACCATCAAGCGCTACAAAGAACCTGGCTCACATGAGGACCGCCCCAGGAGAGGAAGACCAAGAGTCACCTCTGCTTCTGAGGATAAGTTTATCCGAGTCACCAGCCTCAGAAATCGCAGGTTAACAGCAGCTCAGATTAGAGACCAGGTCAATGCCACACAGTTCTAGCAGCAGACACATCTCTACAACAACTGTTAAGAGGAGACTTTGTGCAGCAGGCCTTCATGGTAAAATAGCTGCTAGGAAACCACTGCTAAGGACAGGCAACAAGCAGAAGAGACAAGTTAGGGCTAAAGAACACAAGGAATGGGCATTAGATCAGTGGAAATCTGTGCTTTGGTCTGATGACTCCAAATTTGAGATCTTTGGTTCCATCCACCGTGTCTTTGTGCGACGCAGAAAACGTGAACTGGACTTTACATGCCTGGTTCCCACCGTGAAGCATGGAGGAGGAGGTGTGATGATGTGGGGGTGCTTTGCTGGTGACACTGTTGGGGATTTTTTTCAAAATTGAAGGCATACTGAACCAGCATGGCTACCACAGCATCTTGCAGCAGCATGCTATTCCATCCGGTTTGCGTTTAGTTGGACCATCATTTATTTTTCAACAGGACAATGACCCCAAACACACCTCCAGGCTGTGTAAGGGCTATTTGACCAAGAAGGAGAGTGATGGGGTGCTACGCCAAATGACCTGGCCTCCACAGTCACCAGACCTGAACCCAATCGAGATGGTTTGGGGTGAGCTGGACCGCAGAGTGAAGGCAAAAGGGCCAACAAGTGCTAAGCATCTCTGGGAACTCCTTCAAGATTGTTGGAAGACCATTTCCGGTGACTACCTCTTGAAGCTCATCAAGAGAATGCCAAGAGTGTGCAAAGCAGTCATAAAAGCAAAAGGTGGCTACTTTGAAGAACCTAGAATATAAGACATATTTTCAGTTGTTTCACACTTTTTTGTTAAGTATATAATTCCACATGTGTTAATTCATAGTTTTGATTCCTTCAGTGTGAATGTATAATTTTCATAGTCATGAAAATACAGAAAAATCTTTAAATGAGAAGGTGTGTCCAAACTTTTGGTCTGTACTGTATGTCTGTGATTATATATATATTTGTGTGTGTACAGTTATATGTATGCGTTTATTTATGGGTGTATAGTTTTGTGTGGTTTGTATGTTTAGGGTTATG
Source organism: Phyllobates terribilis (assembly GCF_046119375.1). Lineage (NCBI taxonomy): Eukaryota > Metazoa > Chordata > Amphibia > Anura > Dendrobatidae > Phyllobates > Phyllobates terribilis. The sequence goes on from NW_027362771.1 coordinate 283,276,307, forward strand.
TATGTGTGTTTACATATTATTATTATTATTATTTTGTATTATTATAGCGCCATTTATTCCATGGCGCTTTACATGTGAAAGGGGTATTGTGAAGAATATTGAAAATATAATCCCATGGCAATCATTGTGCCCTGTTGGCGAGGGATTATAGAGGTCTACAAGGTACAGCTGTAATCGGACATTTCTGCAGTTAAACAAGAAGGGAGGGGGTTGAGGGACAGTGAGTGACAAAACCTCCACCTTCTGCTGTGGAGCTTCCACAGGAAGACCCCCTGTGGATCCCAGCCATGTGGCATGTCCTTTGCGTCAGACAAGTATAATTCAGTACCGAGTTATGGGAATATGATATATCCCACCGATACACCAAATAGATTTTTGGAATCACACGAACAGGAGGAATGTCACCCTAGCTTCCAGTTCCAAAAGAAACTCCGGCTCTCCAATGTGAATGCGAAGATTATTTATTTATTAACCCCACATCGGAAAAAGCGGCCAACGTTTCGACCTTTATGGTCTTTGTCAAGGCCTTTTGCTAAAAAATATTCTACCAAAAATCCTCTTCCTCCAGAAACCCACACACTCAAAGAAGGTGCAATGTGTAATTTGGGAGCAGGGGTGGATTAAGAGTAGCAAGGGCCCCGGGCAGTTTACAAGGCACGCCTTCTAAACTGACTGGGGCCCTTGCTACTCTTAATCCACCCCTGATCCCTGATGTCAGTAACAACCAGAGGCGTAGCTAGGCATTTGTTTGGGGGTTGGCAAAACTTCTAAACCATGTAACCCTGATTACAACTATGGTGATGCACCCCAATAGTGGATGTAAGAGAACCTACGCAGTTGACTGTTACTGAAAATAATCTCTATACAAAGACCAACACTGATCTTACCGCCATATGGACACATATAGTGGTAGATACGAGTCCTACAGGATATATGAGATTACAGTACAGTTATACAGTGGGTACGGAAAGTATTCAGACCCCTTTAAATTTTTCACTCTTTGTTTCATTGCAGCCATTTGGTAAATTCTAAAAAGTTCATTTTTTTTCTCAATAAAGTACACTCTGCACCCCATCTTGACTGAAAAAAAACAAATGTAGAAATTTTTGCAAATTTATTAAAAAAGAAAAACTGAAATATCACATGGTCATAAGTATTCAGACCCTTTGCTCAGTATTGAATAGTATTGCTTGCATACAGTGTAAAGACTCCCACATAGCCCTCCATATATTATAATAGCCCCCACAGAGCCTTCCATATAGTATAATGCACCCCATAGCCATTTACATAGTATACTGCACTCCCCATAGTCCTCCATACAGTGTAATGTGCTCCCCATCATCCTCCATATAGTATAATGCACGTCCCATAGTCCTCCATATTGTATAATGCATTCCCCATAGTCCTCCATATAGTATAATGCACTCCCCTATAGTCCTCAATATAGTAAAATACAACCCCATACTTCTCCATATAGTATAATGCACTCCCCATAGTCCTCCATACAGTGTAATGCACTCCCCATAGTCCTCCATACAGTATTCTGGCCACCACAATGTTCTCACTGATTTGAAAAAAGAAAAAACACAATACTCTCCTCTCCTCCTCGTTCCCTTGCTGCTCCGGTCTCTGCAACGAGCGTTCTGAATCGCCCGTACATCTCAGCGCAGCGAGTGCCTTGTAGTGATGTCATCATGCCCGCTGCGCTGAGACATCAGATGCCGAGGAAGAATGATGAGCTGACACTCCCTCCTTCCTCATTGCTTTCAACTGTACCAGCATCCAGGATGTAGCAACCCATCCAGTCCACAGAGGCAAAGAATTTAAACCATAGATCTCCATAAATTAAGTTATGTGTATTAATGAGAAGTGACATGGGTAAAAGGTATTTAACATGAAGAAAGAGAGGTGCAAAAAGCCATGGAAAGTCATGACACCAGCTGAAAGAGATTAGTAATTAGAAAGAAATCCTGCCACTTAGTAAAAAATAATATCAGCTGGTTCAGCTGGTGGCCTATAAGAAGGTGTCTCATTAGCAAGGTGCCAAACAAGAAACATCTCATGATGGTTAAAACCAGTGAGCTGCCTCAAGACCTTCACAACCACCTTATTGTTGCAAAACATACTGATGGCATTGGTTAAAGAAGAATTTTTAAACTGGTGAACGCTCTAGTGAGCACTGTTGCGGCCATAATCCAAAAGTGGAAAGAACATCAGTTCACCATAAACCGGCCACGACCAGGTGCTCCCCGCAATATTTCAGACAGAGGAGTTAAAAAAAATATCAGAAGAGTTGTGCAAGAGCCAATGATCACCTGTGGAGAGCTACAGAAAGATCTGGAATCAGCAGGTACAATTGTTTCAAAGAAAACTACAAGTAATACAATCAACCTTCATGACCTGTATGCACGCTCACCACGCAAGACTCCATTGCTGAACAAAAAGCATGTTTAAGTGCGTTTAAAGTTTGTTCAACAACATTTACACAAGCCTGTGAAATACTGGCAGATGAGACCAAAATTGAACTCTGTGGATGCCATCATAGGTGGATTATAATGAGGTCAATCCGGGCTACCGCCAGGGGCCCGGGGCTACCATGGGGCCCGGGGCTCCCAGGGGCCTGTGGCCGGATTGACCTCATTATAATGTGTGACAGAAGGGCCCGGGAGTCGGAAGATGGAATCTGCTCTACTGTGTCCAGCGGCGCTACGAGGATGACTCACCAGCTGCTGACTTTGTAAGTGCAGGAGAGGAGGCTCCGCCCACCTGCTCTGGCCTCCAGCAGAGCACAGAGCCAGCTTACAGCATGGCCACTGCTCTCCCTGCCCCCTACCCGGGTCTGAATGTTACCTCTCCGCTCTCCCCCTCCTGCCCTGCAATTACACCAGAGCTCTACAGTTGGGCCTCAAGAGGAGGGGAGGCTGCCCCACAGAGAAGATGGAAGAATCTGCATCATGTACAGAAAGGGTAAGTGTGACACCCCAGGGGTCTGGTTGCCACAGTGATAGAGATATTACGTCTGAGAGCAGGTGGGAGGTCCTTTGGTCAGGGATCCTGTGCATGCCACACCTCCTGCCCAGTCTTGGGAGGGGAAGAACTTCCCCTATATAAACCCGGGGCTGAAGCAGGGTTAGGAGTCAAGGAGAGTAGAGACAAGAAACAGTCATAGGAAGAAACAGCAGGAGCTCAGTGGGAGCAATACTACTACGAGTCAGGGGCTGGCAGCTGCAGAGCTCGCCCTGACTGAGAAGCTTTCTTACCTGACCCGGCATCCGAGGCTGTGGGGACTAACTCTTACCCAGCAGCAGAAGCCGACCGGCAGGGGATTTCAGGTCCTCAGGCCCAGAAACCCGAAGGCACGGTCACACGCGTGGGACCAGCACCGCCATCGTGGAGCGGAAGCCATTAGAAGGCCCCGAGTCACCGGCCATACGGGTGAGCACCACACGGTACACTCAGGGACGTGGGCTACTTATATCCGCTTCTAGCAAGGTAGCCAGAAGAGTACAGTCAGTTTGGGAGGCCTACAACTCCGCCTGGCCAGGGGAGATCCCATCTGCTCAAGGACTGACCAGGCCCCGTTCGCTAGCAAGTACTCCGGGAGGGTCTATCGTTGTTACCAGTAAAGACCCTGAATTACACCGCACCGTCTCTGAGTGGTTCCTGCTACCCCCATCTTCCACGTCGGCTGCCCTGAGGCCAGACCCCTCCCGTTGGAGGTTATACTATCATGCTGCACAATTCTATACCGGCCTCAGCGGTCTGCCCTGCAGCGGCAGCTCCATAGCTGCAAGTCAACGGGTGGCGTAGTCGACACTCAAATAACATCTATCAAGACTGCCACACACTGCGTTTGACTCCCTGGGCACGAACCGGGTCCCCGCCACTCGGAGACTACAACCCTCATCTGATCCGGTTCCGGGTAAGCCCCCGTGCGCGAGACGCTGCGCGACACAGCAGGCCCAGGGGCGCGTCAACTTTTGGCGTAGTCGGCAGGATTTCGTGCCCGCAACCACCGGGTACTGCGTGCCTGAAAAGCAAATACTGTTCAAACTTACCAGTGGTGAGGTTTCCCGCCATCCGGCGCCATCTTCTGCCTTCTTCCCGCCATCCGCAAAGTTTTCCCGCCATCCGGCGCCATCTTCGGCCTTCTTCCCGCCATCCGTGGAGTTTTCCCGCCATTGGACGCCATCTTGAGGACGCCGCGCGGGAAGAAGAGGGGCGTGGACTTCGAAAGCGCGCGAGAACTGAAGCCCCGCCTCACGTCCGGACGTTGCGTAAGGTCCTGGAAGGAGCCCAGCAGACGCTGACGTCACCGGAGCGCGACGGAAGGTCCTCAACCCTGACGATCTACTGCGGAGCCGCGGCCTACGGAACAGGATCATCGCAAGGTAGGCCACGGTCCACTAGGGGGGAGGAAGATGTCGGATACGGAGGAGAGCTTCACTGCCTCAACCCCCGCCAGCGCCACCGCTGCTGCAGTTATGCCCTTCACCATGCCCTATATCCCGGGAGCAGCTTGGCTACCCCAGTACTCAGGGGAGTCACATACCCTGCATGACTTTAGAGAAAAGCTGGATAGCCTCTTCCAGGTGTACCCCCTCACAGAAGAGCAAAAAGTGAGCATCCTGGTGGCCCAACTAACCGGGGCAGCTAAAAGGGAAGTAAAATCCTGGCCACCTGGGAGGAAGACTGTCGCAGGGATACTAACCCGGCTGAAGGATACCTTTGATACCCGCACCTCAGCCGAGATTAAGCTTAGATTCTACGGGTGCAAGCAGCGAGCGCATGAGAGTATAAGGGACTATGCACTAAACCTACAAGAGGCCCTGAGGGCCATTAAGCAGACCGACCCTGATGGAGTGGGAAACGAGGACAGGCTGTTGACTGAACAATTTATAGAGGGACTGTATTGTAATGCCCACCGAACCCAGTTGCGGGCGATGGCCTTACAGGATCCCCATCTGGGCTTTGCACAGTTCAAGGACAGAGCCATCCGGGTGCTCCGAGAACCGGCACCGGGTGGCGTTATGACCCACAGGCGCCCAGCTATTACTTACCACCAGGAGGCGGCGCCCTTGTCGGCAGGGCCTGTGGGAGCTGATGCGCAGGCTTTGGACAATGACCCGGCTCCAGACCTACACCATCAGGTCCAAGAGCTAGCTAAGAGCGTTGCTGCGCTAACCCGAACTGTGCAGTCTTTACAGGTTTCCACCCCAGGGAAGATCCAGCTGGCATCCGGACCGGAGGACATCCCGTGGCGTCGACCAAGGAGGACCCCACCGGCCAGAGGAAGACCCAGTGACCGATACAGCGAGGACGGACGACCCATCTGCCGCCGCTGCAATCAACCCGGACATATGGCAAGGTACTGTTCTTTAAACGGGCACAACCTGGGGTAGAGGGCCAACCCCCAGGAAAAAGATCACCAGGCCCATCGAACTGGCGCGACAGATATGTGGGAGGACGTCCAGTCTTGCCTGTGGTACTGGATGGCATTCCCATGAGTGCCCTACTGGACACCGGGTCACAGGTCACCACCATCCCGTACGTGCTCTTTAAGCAGTACTGGAATGACTCGGATATTACCCGCTACCCTGACGACGACTTGAGTATCATCGCCAGCAATGGCCAGCCCGTGCCACAGATCGGATTTAAAGAGGTGACCATCAAAATCGGTAGAGTCGAACTGGCAGCACAGGGACTGATCATTGTAGATATTGACAAACATGAGAGTCACCCAAAAATAACTCTAGGAACTAATGTAATTGAAAATTGTCTTGCAGAGGTGATTTTCCTTTTGCAGCAGGTTGCCAAGAACGCCAGCTCCGGCGAGCAGCGGGTGCTCCAGAAAGAGATCCGGGCACTGATGCGACGGCAACAGGTGGAACTCTCCGGCGGTGAGATTGGTAGCGTAAGAATGTGTGACCCTTTTCCTATTGCCATGCCCCCAAAAAGTGAAATGTTGATTTGGTGCCGGGCAGCTATTGGTCTGAGAGGTAGGGATTACCAGGCAATGGTAGAACCAGTTTACTCAGACAGTAGGCCCACCATTTTGACAGCACGGGGGGTGGTTGATGTACGCCATGGGAGGGTGCCCGTTCGCATAATAAATATCGGGGAGAGGGAAGTGTACCTGCCCCGGTATGCCACGCTAGCCAAATTATATACCATTAACCAAAATTCTATACAATCTGTGGAACCCTTGCCTCCATCTCACCCGGAGGAAGGTAACGGCTCTAAGAAAAATATGGAGGACTGGTGTCAGCAACTACATCTGGGTACTGACTCCACTCCCTCACACCAGAAACAAGGAGTCTATCGGGTGGTTCAGGAGTACGAGAGAGTGTTCAGTAAACACCCGTTAGACTTCGGGCGAGTCAAGGGGGTAGAACACCACATCCCCACGGGAGACCATCCTCCTATAAAAGAGAGGTATCGACCCGTACCCCCTGCCCACTACCAACACGCTAAGGGGATGCTTAGAGACATGAAGGAGGCTGGGGTGATCAGGGATAGCTGTAGCCCCTGGGCAGCTCCACTAGTCTTAGTCAGAAAAAAAGACAACACCATGAGGATGTGTGTAGATTACCGGAAAATCAACCGTATCACACACAAGGATGCGTACCCCTTACCAAGGATAGAGGAGTCATTGGCTGCTTTAAGATCTGCTAACTTCTTCTCTACCTTGGATCTCACTAGCGGGTACTGGCAGGTTCCTGTAGCAGAGGCGGACTGGGAGAAGACCGCATTCACCACCCCGATGGGACTTAGCGAGTTCACCTGCATGCCGTTCGGACTCTGCAATGCACCAGGAACCTTCCAACGACTAATGGAGTGTTGTCTGGGCCACAGAAACTTCGAGACGGTCCTGTTGTACCTGGACGATGTCATCGTATATTCCAAGACGTATGAGGACCACCTGAAACACCTGGCGGAAGTGTTCGAAGCTCTGGCGAGTTACGGCCTAAAGGTGAAACCCTCCAAGTGTCACCTCCTGAAACCAAAGGTGCAGTACCTGGGACACATGGTGAGCGCTGACGGAGTGGCTCCCGACCCTGATAAGATCACCGCAATTAAGGAATGGCCAAGCCCCTCCAGCGTAAAAGAAGTGCGGCAGTTCCTCGGGTTGGTAGGCTACTACCGAAGGTTTATTCCCGGTTTCACCAAAAAGGCAGCACCTATGCAGGACCTCCTGATAGGCCAGTCCCGGAAGGCCAAGAACCAGAAGCCGCCCTTCAAATGGGAGGAGCTGGAAGAAGAGTCCTTCCGCCAGCTGAAGATGGCCCTCACGGGGGACGAAATCCTGGCGTACCCGGATTATAGCCAGCCCTTTATCCTCTACACCGACGCCAGTAACATCGGGCTAGGAGCCGTACTGTCCCAGATCCAGCAGGGGAAGGAACGAGTAATCGCCTACGCCAGCCGAAAACTGCGACCCACCGAAAGGAACCCCGAGAATTACAGTTCATTTAAGCTAGAGTTCCTGGCCGTAGTATGGGCAGTCACCGAGCGCTTTAAGCATTATCTCGCTTCTTCCCGGTTCACCGTGTACACGGATAACAACCCGTTGACACACCTGGACACGGCAAGACTCGGTGCCCTGGAGCAGAGGTGGATGGCCCGTCTGTCCAACTACGAGTTCACAATCAAATACCGGGCCGGACGCTCCAATACCAACGCGGATGCCCTGTCCAGGATGCCCAACCTGCCGGACGAAGGAGAAGATCCGGAGGGACTGGAAGAAGTTGAACTCCCTGCGTTCCACCGTCATGGGACCATCCAGTATTCCCACCGGGTAAGGAGTAAGCAGGCTGCTACGTTGAACCCCTTACCTCACTACAACTGGGCGGAAACGCAAGACAGCGACCCTGCCGTCCGACTGGTGAAGGAGATGCTGACTCGCCCGGAGGCTTGCCTTGAACCAGACGCTCCGGAGGAAGCCAAACAACTATGGGCAGAGAAGAGTCGACTGTTCCTTTACAAGGGGAAGTTGTGCCGCAGAATGGTTAACTCCCGGATGCATGAACTACTCTGGCAAGTAGTGGTGCCACGAAGAGACGCAGCCATGGTGATGGAGGCATACCACGACGGAGCTGGACACTTCGGGTGGAAGAAGCTGGAGTTCCTGCTGCGCGAGCGATTCCACTGGGTAGGCATGAGGGGAACCATTGAGAAGTGGTGCAGAGACTGTGGCCCGTGCAACCTGAGAAGGAAGGACCGTGCCAGCCAGAAGACTCCCCTGCAGTCCATCGTCACCCGGCAACCGTTGGAACTGGTAGCCTTGGATCATGTAAAACTGACCCCAAGCAGAAGTGGCTACGTCTACGCGTTAACCATCGTGGATCATTACTCCCGGTTCTTGGTTGTCGTCCCCGTCAAGGACTTAACGGCTCAAACAGCAGCTAGAGCCTTCCAGCAGCACTTTTGCCGTCCACACGGGTACCCGGACCAAGTGCTGACGGACCAGGGACCTGCCTTTGAAGCGGAGGTCTTCCAGGAATTCTGCAATCTGTATGGCTGCCGGAAGATAAGGACGACACCCTACCATCCGCAAACTAATGGACTTTGTGAGAAAATGAACCAGGTGGTAATGGATCTTTTAAAAACGTTGCCCCTGTAACAACGCAGTCTGTGGCCTGAGAAGTTGCCCGATCTGGTGGACCTATACAACCACATCCCGGTAGGTTCCACCAACTGTACCCCGGCTTACCTAATGAGGGCAAGACCTGGTAAGTTACCTGTTGACCTGGAAATGGGAGTCCTGACACCCGAGGACACTTCACCAGAAACAGACTGGGACACAGAGAGGCAGCAGCAGTACCGGAGAGTACAGGAGAGCGTGGAGCGAAGTCTCTGTCAGGCTAGGGAAAGACAAGAGAAAATTTACAACCTGTATGCTCCCGCTGTTCCCCTGGTACCCGGAGAGCAGGTCTTGAAGAGGAAGAGACGGCTCCACAAGTTGGACGACCAGTGGGAGAAGGACCCGTACACCATACTGCCCTCAAGCCACGAGAACCCGAAGGTTTGTACCATCAGTAAAGACGGAGGGGAAACCACAGCCATTGTATCCCGGGACCACCTGAAGAAGTGTCCCGAACAACTGAGGAACCCTGAAGAGGAACAAGAAGACCATCGACCCGTAGAGGAAAGGGAAGATATGGTTAGTACTGTGCTCGGGGACTTCCCTCGGTCTTGGACTCAAGTCAATGGTGCAGTTGTGGTACCCGTACTCACCTTCCTCCAACCAGCATCCCAAGCACCTACGGAGCAACAGGTAGAGCTGGAAGAACAGCCGGTCCAGGAGGCAGAAGACCCCACACCCGCAGACCAGGAGGATCAACCCTCTGCTTGCAGTGAGCCTGCCATATCCCTAGTGAGCAAAAGAGCCGGTAGACAGCTGCCCAGTTTACCCTTGACAGCTCCTACACCCTGTAGTTCAGGGCTAGGCAGTCAGCTCCGTAGGTCCACTAGGGCCACTAGAGGCCAGTTACCCGCACGTTGGAGGATTTGAAGTGTATAAATTGTTTTATTTATGTTTACCTGTGTATTGTTGCTTGTGTATAATTTTGTGTTTCTAGTTATTTGTAGGAGTCCTTGGTGGATTTACCGGGAATCCTGTGTACATAGTTGGAGCGTAACCCAGGACGGACTAAAGACTGTTAAGGACTCGGGGTAGGACAAACCCCTACCTGGTTACGTCTCCCTGTTTTGGTGAAATGGACACCTTGCTTTTCTTCAAAGACTGCACCCGGTTACGGACATGCCGTAACCATCTTTATATGTTTTTCTTATTGTATTATTATTGTTTTTACCTTGTTATGTTTTTCTAAAATATGTTTAGTCCCGGAGTACTAAATTTCACTAGGGGGGAATGTGACACCCCAGGGGTCTGGTTGCCACAGTGATAGAGATATTACGTCTGAGAGCAGGTGGGAGGTCCTTTGGTCAGGGATCCTGTGCATGCCACACCTCCTGCCCAGTCTTGGGAGGGGAAGAACTTCCCCTATATAAACCCGGGGCTGAAGCAGGGTTAGGAGTCAAGGAGAGTAGAGACAAGAAACAGTCATAGGAAGAAACAGCAGGAGCTCAGTGGGAGCAATACTACTACGAGTCAGGGGCTGGCAGCTGCAGAGCTCGCCCTGACTGAGAAGCTTTCTTACCGGACCCGGCGTCCGAGGCTGTGGGGACTAACTCTTACCCAGCAGCAGAAGCCGACCGGCAGGGGATTTCAGGTCCTCAGGCCCAGAAACCCGAAGGCACGGTCACACGCGTGGGACCAGCACCGCCATCGTGGAGCGGAAGCCATTAGAAGGCCCCGAGTCACCGGCCATACGGGTGAGCACCACACGGTACACTCAGGGACGTGGGCTACTTATATCCGCTTCTAGCAAGGTAGCCAGAAGAGTACAGTCAGTTTGGAAGGCCTACAACTCCGCCTGGCCAGGGGAGATCCCATCTGCTCAAGGACTGACCAGGCCCCGTTCGCTAGCAAGTACTCCGGGAGGGTCTATCGTTGTTACCAGTAAAGACCCTGAATTACACCGCACCATCTCTGAGTGGTTCCTGCTACCCCCATCTTCCACGTCGGCTGCCCTGAGGCCAGACCCCTGCCGTTGGGGGTTATACTATCATGCTGCACAATTCTATACCGGCCTCAGCGGTCTGCCCTGCAGCGGCAGCTCCATAGCTGCAAGTCAACGGGTGGCATAGTCGACACTCAAATAACATCTATCAAGACTGCCACACACTGCGTTTGACTCCCTGGGCACGGACCGGGTCCCCGCCACTCGGAGACTACAACCCTCATCTGATCCGGTTCCGGGTAAGCCCCCGTGCGCGAGACGCTGCGCGACACAGCAGGCCCAGGGGCGCGTCATAAGTCCATGTGCAGTGTGTGTGTGTTATATATATATATGTGTGTGTGTATGTATCTATGTATTTGTGGACCATCAGAGGGGCTCACTCGCTGTCGTGGCCCGGGCTGCTTTCCCTGTGCAGGACCACTGGCACTTCACCTGACATGGCCGTGAGCTGTGCGGCTGTGTCTGGTATTAATGACACGGCAGGGGCGACACTGCGCCTATAATTGTGCTTGTGTATTGCCCCTGCCGCGCCATTACTACCAGACACAACCGCACAGCGCACGGCCATGTCAGGTGAAGTGCCGGCAATCAAGCAGCGCCAGAGGTCCTACACAGATGCTGTAGAAGCAGCCCAGGCCCCAACGGCAAGTGGGCCCCTCTGATGGTCCAGGGCCATGTCTGTGACATGCCAGCGGTCCTGCACTGACACATGCCTGAGGAGCTGCTGGACAGGACAGTTTTTTATGTGTTTATAAGATATGTACACATATCTGCATACCGTGTGCATGTGTGCGCATATCTGCATATCGTGCGTGCGCACGTGTGCTGGCCCGGCCGCATCACAGCTAGAAGACACGGCACTGTGCGCGGCAGTGTCTGCTAGCGTGACGTCATGCAGTGTGCCCTGCACTGCTTCTTACCACCATAGAGGAGCTGGACGACTGGAGCCGAGCAGGGGGACGGTGAGTGATGTGTCAATGTGTGCAGATATCATTGTGTGATATGTCTGTTTATATGTATTTTTGTGTTTCAAATGTGTTTATGGCTATGTGCCCACGATGCTGAAATGCTGCATATTTTTTCCGCTTCTCCCTGGCAGGAAAAACGCATGCAGATTTTACATGCGTTTTTCCCGCCAGGTAGAAGCGTTTGTCAAGCGTTTTTGCATGCATTTCCGCATGCGGGTTATCAAGCACTTTTCCAAGCGATTTTAGCATCACTTGGAAAAGTGCTTGACAACTTGGTCACACTATATAAATCCATGCAACCGGCATATATAGTGTGACCAAGTAATAGTTAAAAAAAAGAATAAGAATGGTAAAAAATAAAGATTATACTTACCTTGCGATGGCCCCCGGTCTCATCAGCGATGCGTCCGGTGTGTTGGGCGGCTCACGGTGGTGTGAAAGGACCTTTCATGACATCATTTAGTCATGTGACAGGTCACGCGACAGCTGATGTCAGCTGTCGTGTGACCTGTCACATGACTAAATGAGGTCATGGCAGGTCCTTTCACACCACCGCGACGCATACAACAGATCGGACGTATCGCTGAGGAGACCGGGGGCCATCGGAAGGTGGGTATAATCTTTTATTTTTTTTATTTTAAATTCTTTTTTTCACAGGTACTATGGTACCCGGGTCTGGATGAGAGCCTCCTCTTCTCAAAACCCGGGTACCATCCGCACATTGAATCGCTTAATATCTGCATGTGCACATGTAGTCATGCGGATATTAAACGATTCAATGCAAGTCAATGGCGGCCATTACGCTGCGTGTCCGCAAAATTAATGGACATGCTGCTTTTTTTTCCGCAATGATAATCCGCATTGGAAATTTCCGCAGCATGTGCACAGCACATGCGGATTATCATTGGAGACCATGGGGCACGTATTACCAAGCGTTTTTTCAGCTTTTTCGCTGCGTAAATTCCGTGGCAAAAACGCTTGAAAAACGCACAGTGGGCACGCAGCCTATGCGTGTATGTATTTGTCTTTGAATATGTCTGTATATGTTTGTTTGTGTGTGTGCGGCCTCCTGCTGTATCTGGGGGGGCGCCGTGCGTCCTCCGGCTGTATCTGGGGGGGGCACCGTGCGTCCTCCGGCTGTATCTGGGGGGGGCACCGTGCGTCCTCTGGCTGTATCTGGGGGGGCGCCGTGCGGCCTCCGGCTTTATCTGGGGGGGGGCACCGTGTGTCCTCCGGCTGTATCTGGGGGGGGCGCCGTGCAGCCCCCGGCTGTATCTGGGGGGGGGGGGCGCCGTGCAGCCCCCGGCTGTATCTGGGGGGGCGCCGTGCGGCCTCCGGCTTTATCTGGGGGGGGAGGCGCCGTGCGGCCTCCGGCTGTATCTGTGGGGGATGCCGTGCGGCCTCCTGCTGTATCTGGGGGGCGCCGTGTGGCCTCCGGCTCCTCTATCTGGGGGGGCGCCGTGCGGCCTCCTGCTGTGTATAGGAGGATTATGTGAAAGCTCATATTATACAGTATGAGACCCTAAATACATAGGGGGATGTCAGCATACTTAATTGTGCTCAATATTAAGTCATACAATTAATATAAAAAAATAATTATAATTAATATATTAATATTGTGCAGAATTAATTTCACTTGAACTATCACATGATCTATCAAAGGGGGATCATGTGACTAGTCATGTGATACATCAGGGGTGTGTGTGTGTGTGGGGGGTGGCCCATGCGTCTAAACTGCCCGGGGCCCTTGCTGCTCTTAATCCACCCCTGTTGATGATGATGACCTATCCATAGGAGAGGTTATCAATCTAAAATCAGCAGGGGCGGGCAGATAACCACAGCTCCGTACATTGTTTAGCGGCCACCGTTAAAGTGCTTCATTTTCTTCTTCATTTATTATGACCGCAGACACATCTCACTGCGGTAATCACTTCATTTCTTCTTAGGTCCTAAATGACATAAGGAGTACAGTAGCCTGGGAAAAGAATGGGTCAAATTGTGCAAGGACCGTAATGGTGGTGACATTTGTAGCCACACAGCTTTTCAGATATACAATAGGCAGAATGAAATTCACGACAACAGAAGATGGCAAAGTGTTGGGCGGCTCACGGTGGTGTGAAAGGACCTTTCATGACATCATTTAGTCATGTGACAGGTCACGCGACAGCTGATGTCAGCTGTCGTGTGACCTGTCACATGACTAAATGAGGTCATGGCAGGTCCTTTCACACCACCGCGACGCATACAACAGATCGGACGTATCGCTGAGGAGACCGGGGGCCATCGGAAGGTGGGTATAATCTTTTATTTTTTTTATTTTAAATTCTTTTTTTCACAGGTACTATGGTACCCGGGTCTGGATGAGAGCCTCCTCTTCTCCAAACCCGGGTACCATCCGCACATTGAATCGCTTAATATCTGCATGTGCACATGTAGTCATGCGGATATTAAACGATTCAATGCAAGTCAATGGCGGCCATTACGCTGCGTGTCCGCAAAATTAATGGACATGCTGCTTTTTTTTCCGCAATGATAATCCGCATTGGAAATTTCCGCAGCATGTGCACAGCACATGCGGATTATCATTGGAGACCATGGGGCACGTATTACCAAGCGTTTTTTCAGCTTTTTCGCTGCGTAAATTCCGTGGCAAAAACGCTTGAAAAACGCACAGTGGGCACGCAGCCTATGCGTGTATGTATTTGTCTTTGAATATGTCTGTATATGTTTGTTTGTGTGTGTGCGGCCTCCTGCTGTATCTGGGGGGGCGCCGTGCGTCCTCCGGCTGTATCTGGGGGGGGCACCGTGCGTCCTCCGGCTGTATCTGGGGGGGGCACCGTGCGTCCTCTGGCTGTATCTGGGGGGGCGCCGTGCGGCCTCCGGCTTTATCTGGGGGGGGGCACCGTGTGTCCTCCGGCTGTATCTGGGGGGGGCGCCGTGCAGCCCCCGGCTGTATCTGGGGGGGGGGGGCGCCGTGCAGCCCCCGGCTGTATCTGGGGGGGCGCCGTGCGGCCTCCGGCTTTATCTGGGGGGGAGGCGCCGTGCGGCCTCCGGCTGTATCTGTGGGGGATGCCGTGCGGCCTCCTGCTGTATCTGGGGGGCGCCGTGTGGCCTCCGGCTCCTCTATCTGGGGGGGCGCCGTGCGGCCTCCTGCTGTGTATAGGAGGATTATGTGAAAGCTCATATTATACAGTATGAGACCCTAAATACATAGGGGGATGTCAGCATACTTAATTGTGCTCAATATTAAGTCATACAATTAATATAAAAAAATAATTATAATTAATATATTAATATTGTGCAGAATTAATTTCACTTGAACTATCACATGATCTATCAAAGGGGGATCATGTGACTAGTCATGTGATACATCAGGGGTGTGTGTGTGTGTGGGGGGTGGCCCATGCGTCTAAACTGCCCGGGGCCCTTGCTGCTCTTAATCCACCCCTGTTGATGATGATGACCTATCCATAGGAAAGGTTATCAATCTAAAATCAGCAGGGGCGGGCAGATAACCACAGCTCCGTACATTGTTTAGCGGCCACCGTTAAAGTGCTTCATTTTCTTCTTCATTTATTATGACCGCAGACACATCTCACTGCGGTAATCACTTCATTTCTTCTTAGGTCCTAAATGACATAAGGAGTACAGTAGCCTGGGAAAAGAATGGGTCAAATTGTGCAAGGACCGTAATGGTGGTGACATTTGTAGCCACACAGCTTTTCAGATATACAATAGGCAGAATGAAATTCACGACAACAGAAGATGGCAAATGCCTTCAGATTTCCTCAGTTACGAACAAACCTGTATCTTGTAATGGATCTGGCTTGTAAAAGTTAGCGGCCCATTGAAAGCAGTATTTTCACATTGCAGAGTGTAATACCCTTCATTTATCTTACAGCCTTTACGTACAACCTTTCATTTCATGGACAGTTCATGAATTGATCTCTGGGATAACAATATTGTAAATCCTTCTACTTTATACAAGAAACAAGAATGAATATTAGCATTTTTTTCTGTAGTTTCATAGTAGAGAAAGCATTACACACCTGTGTCCTTCATTTCTGAGCAAACACTGCTTTCATTTTTGCTGTTCCTATGACGAATCTGAACCACAAAATTACGTCAGTCCAGGATTTGCCTCACCAATGGCACCCGGATTACCATAATATAGGATTAACTTTAAAATAGGTATTAATCAGTCCCTAAATGAGTCCTTATTTGCCCTAAATGGTTAATCCAAGCTATTCTAAATATTGTATTTAGTATTTACCTCGGCTGGAAATGCCTTCTCCATGAGGAAATGCACATCCTTACCAAAAAGTTCTAGTAAGTGGGTATAGTTTAGTTAATAAATAGACTACAGTTCAGGAATGCTGCAGAGAAGTTCAGTCATTAGATGTAGATGCTGTTACAAGAAGCCTGAATCCATGGGACCTAATTTCCAGCACATATCCAAGGAAGGAGGTGCAGTATTGGTTGCCATTATGCTAGTGGATGAAACAGAGATGCCGATCTCTGTGATGCTACTCCTATGTTAAATGGATGAGGACCTTGTATAATGCTGGATTATACAACTCACCAGGGAGTGAAAGCCCTATGGAGTAAAGGAATGGGGGTGTCTAGCCCTGAATACCAAGATAGTGTCCATCTTTGGAAGAGAATCACACCACCATTCAGTGCATCGGCTGTCGTTTGCGCCTGCGTGTTACACTCCTGTCTTCACTCCCTTCTTCTGCCCTCTGTTGTGCGCCACGTCGAGGTTTGCAGGTTGCTTGGTGTGGATCAATGACAACATCTCCTTAAACCTATTTAAGGCTGATTGAGACACACCTGTGTCTTGGGATTCTCTAGACCTATACGTTTCGTGTGCTCCACCTTCTGTCCATGCTGTGTTTATGACGCGCCCCCTGGGCCGTGGGGTACTCGGTAGCCGGGCCGGTGGATGCTGGGGGATGTCACCGTGGCAGTGACACAGGCCGTGATACAGGGCAGTCAGTAAAATGGGAAAAGTAAAAGGGGATTAAAGTTTTTATAGATAATGTTCGTGACGCCACCTCTGGTATGCGGCTATATGGGGTCTGCCGCTGCAGTGTAGATCCTCTGGAGCTGATGGTGACGCAGCAGAGTTGGTTCAGCTCTCCACAGGCAGAGCTTAGCTCTAGGGCAGGATATGGTAATATGGTGATGTTATGAGGTGGATGTTGTTGGTGCGGTGTAGTGCAGGGCTGGTGATGGCGCAGCAATAATTCTAGGACACAGTGGGGTGCTGTCTTCAAGGTTTACTCACAGTTGTTGAGACTCCAGGTTGCCAGCGCCAGTGTAACCTCCCACGCCGTCCTGTGTTTACCAAGGAAGGGGTTCAGCAATCTCTCAGGTATTTCAGGAGCACTTAATGGGAATCCGTTCTATGTGCCTTCCTCGGTCGTCTTCCTGCGCTGGCTCTCACCCACCTGCCCTGCGCCTCACAATCAGTGTCCCAAGCCGGTAACCACGGATCTTGGCGGGCGACATGCAATCCCCTGGACCCTATGCGGTCACCTTTTCGGCGATATAATTGCGGTAGTGAGCAGCTGCACCCTGAAAGTACAGTAGCCTCAGTTTTCTAGCTGAGCCTGATTGTTCTCCACTAGTTAGGGGCCGGTCCCCTCTGCGGCCTGATCCCTCCACGGCCGTGTAGATTCGGGCGCACGGGTGGCTTCCTGCAATTCCCGTGCCCCTGGGATCCCCTCTGTCTCTCTGGTGCCTTCCTTCTGCTCCCGTCCTCTCCTCTCGGTCTGTCCTGGGCCTCTCAGTCTAGGCCCGCTCCTTCCTCCTCTCCTCCTGAGCAGACGTGCTCCCAACACTCTCTCTCTCTTCTGCCTCTCTCCTCAGACTGAACTGTCTCCTACAAGATGGTTCCCCTCTTATACCTCTACTGACGGTGCTCCCCTTAACTGCTTCCTCCACCCACACCCACTACATGGTTCCCCCTCTCTAGGTTGCCCCCCAACCAGGGACAGGGCTCAGCACTGTGCACGTGCATCTTGCCCTGCCTGCTGGTCTGGAATGGTGCAGTGTTGGATGTTGGTGGGTGGGTCCCGGGCAGTACTCTATCCTTACCTGAGAATGGGGTACCACACCTCTGGGTGAGATGCAGTACCTCTGTGGCGACTGAACCCGCATAGGCGCCACACTAGCATGGAGATTCAGAAGTAAATGTGATGATGTCATCAGGGCCACATGACCTTTGTGCACATGCCCTGCCAGCCAGAGTGTGCTGCCTAAAAAAGCACTAAAGATATATTACACAGCATTGAAGTCCTGGAAATATTAACTGGAGTTAATGATTATTTAAGCTGCACAATCTGATTGGCCAGGCATGTGGACAGGGCCGGCGTCAGCACCCTGCGCACCCGGGCAAGTGCCGGGGCCCTGAGCAGGAGGAGAGGCCCCCTCACTGTTGGGAACCCCTGCGCGCTATGGGACCCATGAGTGGTGCTGTGCCAGCACCCGCTCCCCCCGCTTGCTCAGGGCCCCAGCAGCCGGCACAATACTTACCTCTCCTCGTGTCTCCGCAGCAGCTCCGGTCTCTTCCGCGGCTGCTGCACTGTGACGTCTCAGGTCTGAGGGTGTGATGACGTCTTTACACCGCGCCCTCTCCTGAGCCGTCACAGTGCAGAGCGGGAAGACGACGGCTACGCTTAGGAGTCCGGAGCAGCAGCAGCAGGTGAGAAGTGAGGTGAGTATTTGATTTTTTGTTTTTTTTTAATATATGGAGGCGTGGGGCATTATAAGGGGGGGAGAGATGACATCCTGCATGGGGCATTATAAGGGGGGGGGGGTGACATCCTGCATGGGGCATTATAAGTAGTGTTGAGCCACCCCCGTAGTGTTCGAGTTCGGTTCGGTTCGTCGAACACCCGTGTGTTCGCCGAACTGTTCGTCGAACTGTTCGTCGAACACCTTCGAACACCGTTAAAACCAATGGCAGGCAAACAAAAACACATAGAAACACATAGAAAACACCTTCAAAGGTGTCCAAAAGCTGACAAACTGCTCAGAAGACATAACTAACACATGGAAAAGTGACAAGTACATATAGTCATGCGAAAATAAAAGAGGTGGAGGAGTAAAAGGAGGGGGAGACACAGATATAGGCATGTCATGCCCTTCTAAAATCCAAAAAGTGAGAAGCCGACACGGTCAGTCCGCTCCTGCCCGTGCCACCTCCGTGTCGCCGGGTTTGTGCCAGAGCCGCGGTGAACCCTGATGGCCAGCCCCCCTCTCCCAATACTGGTGCCTGTCCGCTGGTGGGTCGAGCGAGCCCCCCTGTGGTGGAGGCAGCTCTAAGCTTTTTAATTTAAATTGTCTCTCTAATTTGAATGAATACACTTTAAATCCATTTACAAGGATCTATTGGAGGGCAAGTCTCATGCCAGCAGCCGCGTAATTCCAGCTCCAGTAGCGTCCACTAAAGCTGCTGCAGTTAAAAAGCTTTTATAAGGATCGAGCTCGGCTGTCCACCGCAAGGCATCCTACTGCCAGTCCCAGCCCCTATGCCTTGGGGTGCCTCCTGATGCTCTTCACTAAGTATCCCATGGTCCCGAAGCATTTCCTTTGAAAAAATTAAGTGTCTAAACTACAGGTGGTGTAGCTTGCTTAACAGCCGGGATAATCCGCTGACTAGCAGACACTGCTACTAGGCACAAAGTATTTCCTGGGCTAGATGCAGTTAAAAATTTGTAATTAGATACTCTCGTTGGATGCTGAGAAAGCATTCCATAGAGTCTCCTGGCACGCCATATATGATTCTCTTAAAAAGCTTGGGGTAGGGGTCTAGGGGACCCTTTTATAGCCAAAATCACGGCCCTGTATCGCAATACGTCACCTAGGCTGAAGATAAATGGAACTGTAGCACCCTGAGGGCTCGGTTGCTACAGACGTATTGCACCTCACCCAGAGGTGTGATATCTCACTCTCAGGTAAGGATGGAGTGTGGATCAGGACCCGACACCTGCATGCATTACACCACATTGCCGTGGGGCAGGGCGACCAATATGCCCCTGAGATGGGCACGACAGTCCCTGTCCCTGGCTGGAGTGGGGGGAGGGAACACTGAGGAAGGGGAACCCGGTAGTGCAGGAGCAGGGAGGAAGCAGTTCCTGGGTGCATTGAGAAGGGAGTATAAAAGGTGGGCACCATCTTAGTTCAGTGCAGAGAAGTTTGAGCAGAAGTGGCAGGGAGCAGGGGCTCTGCATGAGCTCTGCTCCGGAGGCGGGCCTAGTAACAGAGGCCCAGGCCTGGAAGAGGGAGAAGGAAGGAAGAGGAGCGGAGAAGGCTCCAGGAACGAGGAATGAAGGGATCCCAGGGGTGCGGACGGGCGAGTCGCCACCGCACGCCCGAATCCACCTGCGTGGAGGGGTCAGGCCAAAGGGGGAGACCGATCCCCGAACTAGTGGAGGCAGGAAACGACCCTCAGCTAGAAACCGGAGGCTCTGACATTTTATGTGGCGCAGCCCCTCGCTACACCCGCTAGGAAGGCACCACATAGGGTCAGGGAAACTGGCGCCAAGTTTACCAAGAGGAGGCCCGAGGCAGCCGGACAGAAGTGTTGGTAAGAAAGGCCAGACAAAGGACACACAAAGGGGGTCCTGTGAAGTGCTCCAAAGTTATCTGGGAGTTGTCTGAGCCCCTCACCTGGTGAGCACAGTACGACGTGGGCAGCCGTTACCTGCAGACGTGGTCTGGATAATAAGAACTGTGAGTAAAGGCCCTGAACTGCATCACTGACTCCGTGTCGTTACTGCTGCTGCCCTGCACCATCACCCCCATCCTCCGCATACACTGCCCTGAGGCTATACTCCTCCCGTGGGGAGTTATGCTACGCTCTGCTGCACCCACAACACCAGCCTCAGCGGTCTGCCCTGTAGCGGCGGTTCACTCTGACCGCAATCCACGGGTGGCGTAGTCGTACATTTAAACATCAAAACCACATAAATAGTTCCGCCACTGGTTTGACCGCCCTGAGCCACGGAACCGGGTCGCCGCCACGAAGACTACAACCACCAGCATCCACCAAAAAGGGTCCGGCTCCGGGTGTCCCAAGGCCCAGGGGGTGCGTCAGAACATTTTCATCACCTTTCACAATCACCAATGGGACAAGGCAGGGATGTCCTCTGTCCCCTCTCTTATACATCCTAGTGACGGAGCACCTGCTCTCATCAATTCGCCATAACCCCAATATTAGGTGGATTGAGGTGGGAGGCACCGAGTACAAGTGCTCTCTATTTGCTGATGATGTCCTAGTATATATCACTCAATCACATATATCCATCCATGCTGTTATGGCTGAAATAGATCACTTTGTTACATGGTCAAATTTTAAAATCAATGCAGCGAAGTCTGAGGCCCTCGATGTCTCCCTCCCCAAATCCATATAGGATTCCATCCAGTCCAACTTTCCCTTTGCCTGTCCCTCACAGGGTATCAAATACTTAGGAATTCCTATTCATAGAGACCTCTCCCATCTATGTTATCTTAATTTTGGGCCCTTTATTGAACAACTCCATACAGACCACGGTTGGCAAGTTAGAACTGTAAGATTCACTACGTGAACCGCTGGTGTTTTGTGGAAAAGCACATGTACACTGCGTTCCAAATTATTATGCAAAAAGTGTTTAGGAGTGATAAGGGAAGAATTTGTTTGTTTGTCAGTTAAACTCATTGATGGTAATGTGTGTCAGGGCTCTTTATATCACTGTAAGCAATTGCAGACACCTGTGCTAATTAGTTTGGCAGGTGTGTCCAATGAAAGGCAAGACTACTTAAGAAGGCTCTCTCACATTATTAAGCAGCCTACATTTTCTGCCAAAATGGGAAAGAAAAAGGATGTGTCGGCTGCTGAGAAGCAACAAATTGTGGAGTGTTTAGGTCAAGGCATGACTACAATCAACATTGTGCGATGATCAGGATGAAGTGTCTTGGCAATCAAGAAGTATGTAGCTGATTCACAGTACACACGTGTGCGTGCTGATAAGGGCAAATTGAGGACTCTTTCCTACAGGCAATTACGTCAGGTTGAAAGAGCAGCGGCAAAAAAGCCTTGTCATAGCAGCAGACAAGTTTTTGAAGCTGCTTGTGCCTCCAACGTTCCCCGAACAACAAGATGCAGGGTCCTTCAGAGGTTTGCAGCTGTGCATACGCCATCCTGTCGACCTCCTCTATCCACTTCACACAAGCAGAAACGGCTCCAGTGGGCCAAACATTACATGAAGACTGATTTCAAAACAGTTTTGTTCACAGATGAGTGCCGTGCAGCGCTCGATGGTCCAGATGGATGGAGTGGAGGATGGCTGGTTGATGGACACCCCACGCAAACACGGCTACAGCGCCAACAAGGAGGAGGTGGAGTAATGTTTTGGGCTGGAATCATGGGGAGAGAGATTGTCGGCCCCTTTAGGATCTCTGAAGGCGCTAAAGATGAACTCCATAATGTATGTGGATTTTCTCAAACAGCACTTCCTGCCATGGTTCAAGAAGAAGAACCGTGTATTTTACAGCAACATCATTTTTCTGCATGATAATGCACCATCTCATGCTGCACATAAAACATCTGCATCTCTGGCTGATATGGGCATAAAAGGGGACAAACTTATGGTGTGACCCCCATGCTCCCCTGACCTCTACCCCATTCAGAACCTTTGGAGCATCATTAAAAGGAGTGTCTATGATGGCGGGAGGCAGTTCACATCTAAGCAACAGCTCTGGGAGGGTATTCTGTCCTCATGCAAAACAATTGAAGCAGAAACCATCCAAAACCTGACAAATTCAATGGACGAGAGAGTTCAGAAGCTCCTTTCGAACAAGGGGTCCTATGTGAAAATGTAACATCACCTACAATAAAGTTTTGAGTTGAAAACTGTTTGATTTCAGTTTCTAACAACCTGCTAATGCTTATAATTTCAAAAATGACCATTTTTTTGGTCTTTATTAAAATGAAAAGGTTGATCGAAAAGTTTGGGGGATCTAAGAGTGTGGCAACCCAGTAGTCATGATTACTTCGAATTCTGACAATATGAGGGTCATGCTGCAGGTAGTGCAGCAAGAAGGCACTTATGTGTCTTGCGCATCTCGGAGCCCCAAAATTATTTTCCGGGCTAGATGCAGCTAAAAATTATTTTTAATTTTAAATCTGGTGAAGCTTTAGTATAGATGGCCTAATAGGATCAGTGCTGCACACTGCTACAAAGCCCAAATTATTTTCCAGTCAAGATACAGATAAACATGATTAGTAATTTGAAAGCTTAAAACGGTTGGTAGGGTGATTTTAACCAATCATCAAGCTTTTACTCTCCCCAGGATGACACAGGGGTAGAAAAGTCGTTTCGGATCCATGATTTGTTCATCTTTATGAACGTGAGTCTGTCTACATTATCAGTGGAGAGCCGCGTGCGCTTATCTGTCAGCACACCACCAGCAGCGCTGAACACACGTTCAGACAGAACGCTGGCTGCGGGGCATGACAAGATCTCCAAGGTTTAAGTGGCTAGCTCCGGCCATTTATCCAGATTGGAAGCCCAAAAAGAGCAAGGGTCCAGTGACACAGTCGTGGCTTCAATGTTTACTTGGAGATACTCCTGTACCATCGTCTCTAGGCGTTGACTATGTGTCAGACTTCTTGTCTCCTGTGGCCTTGCAAAGGATGGGCTAAAAAAGTGGTGAAATGATTCCGCAAAATTGATGTTACCAGCAGATACTGTGGTTCTGTTATGGTTTGAGTGCTGAACACTTGACGGTCCCACGGTTGACAAGTTGGAACTGTGAGATTCACTACGTGCACCACTGGTATTTTGTGGAAAAGCACATGTAAGATTCTGCAACAGTCTCTGCTGATACTCCTGCATGCGTGCATCCCTTTCTATGGCAGGAATAATTTCTGCAAATTTACTTTTGTACCGGGGATCTAACAGTGTGGCAACCCAGTAGTCAGGATTATTTCTAATTCTCACAATTCGAGGGTCATGTTGCAGGTAGTGCAGCAAGAAGGCACTCATGTGTGTTGCGCATCCAGGAGCACCAAGTCCCTGTTGTGTTGGTGGCGAGGTAACAATCATGCTTCCTTCCTCTGTCCTCTCCCCCCAACCTCGCACAACAGAAATGTGATCAAGGTCTCCCTCATCTGATGAGTCTTCCATCAGTTCGTCCTCCACTTCTTCCTGGGCTCCTGCACCTTCCTCACTAGTTTGGCTGCTACCATGCGCCCTGGTAAAACCATCTCCCCCACCCTCACATGCCTGCCGCCTTGGTGCTGCCGACCGTCTGGACCTTGCAGATGTTAGCCCTTCCGCATACAACTCCTCCTCCTCTACTTCCTCCACCTCCTCTTGTGCCACCACCTGACTCCGAATTCTGTTTAACATGTGCTCCAGCATGTAAATCACCGGAATAGTCATGCTGATAATGGCATCGTCAGCACTAAACATCTTCGTCGCCATTTCAAAACTGTGCAGAAGGGTGCATAGGTCCCTGATCTGAGACCACTCCTCCAGCGTGATTTGCCCCACCTCTGAATCTCGTTGGCCCAGGCTATACATCAGAACGTATTGCACCAGGGCTTGTCGGTGCTGCCACAGTCGCTGCAACATGTGCAGAGTTGAATTCCACCGGGTAGGCACATCGCATTTTAGCCGGTGAAGTGGCAGGCCCAACGACTTCTGTAGAGATGTAAGTCGCTGAGCTGCGGGATGCGAACGGCGGAAGTGAGCACACAGCGACCGTGCCCTCTGCAGAAGGCCATCTAGTCTGGGATAGTGGGCTAAAAATTGCTGGACAACTAGGTTCAACACGTGAGCCATACAAGGCACGTGTGTGACATTGCCCCGGCGAAGGGCCGCACCCAGGTTTGCAGCATTGTCGCACACGGCCTTCCCTGGTTTCAGGTCCAGTGGAGACAACCATTCATGAAATTGGTTCTCCAGAGCTGACCACAACTCCTCAGCTGTGTGACTCACATTTCCCAGACATTTCAATGTAAAAACCGCCTGATGACGTTGAGCCCTACTGCCAGCATAGTAAGGAGGTGTGCAGGATCCCTTCTGCGCAGTTAGAAAGCTTGTGGCATGACCAGACAGGCTTTGGGTGCAGGTGGAAGACCGAGAGGAGGTTGAGGAGGCAGAAGCAGTGGAGGAACTTTGACATAAAGAGGATTGACGCACAACTCGTGGGGACGGCAAGACTTGGACAGCAGCCCCTTGTCCTGCTGTCACCATAGTTACCCAGTGCCCAGTCAGCGACATGTAACGCCCCTGTCCATGCCTACTCGTCCAAGTGTCTGTGGTGAAATGCACCCTGTCACACACAGAGTTTCTCAAAGAAGCGGTGATGTTGTGTGCGACATGCTGGTGGAGCGCAGGCACACCTTTCTTTGAGAAGTAGTGCCGACTGGGCATCTGGTACTGGGGCACTGCGACGGACATAAGGTCTCGAAAATCCTCTGTGTCCACCAGGCGGAAAGGCAGCATTTCTGTAGCCAAGAGCTTGCAGATGGTGAAATTCAACCTCTTAGCTTTCTCATGGCTAGGAGGAAATGGTCTTTTACTTGTCCACATCTGAGGGACCGAGGGCTGGCTATTGTGCTTAGACGGGGTTGATAAGGGTGTCCCCGACAAACTGCCGGTCTGTGAGGAAGATGCAGGCGGACATGTTAGGTTGCTATCGATGTCGCACAGCGCTCAACACCAGCTGGTGTTCCCACCTCCAGAGAAAATGATGACCTGCCAATCACGCTGGCTGTTGCGGGTAAAGAGGTGGCAGGTCTGCGCCCCAAAACAGGTGTGACTGCTGTCCCCCCAGTCACAGAGGATGAAGAGGCCGCGGATGCACAAGATATGGCAGACGGTGGTTGGCCCGGCCGGCTAGGCCGCATTGTAGCACACTGAGCTTCCCACTGCAACTTATGCTTCATGTCCATGTGCCGGTTCATGCATGAAGTACTCAAACTATGTATTTTTTGGCCTCTACTTAGCTTTTGCTGACAAATGTTACAGATAACACGAGTTGGGACATCTTTATCGATCTGAAAAAATGCCCAGGCTATGCAAGGCTTAGCACCCATGCGACCTGAAGAGCCACCACGACTTGTGGTGAGAGGCAGAGTTGTGTTTGAGGATG
This sequence comes from Phyllobates terribilis, assembly GCF_046119375.1. Classification (NCBI taxonomy): domain Eukaryota; kingdom Metazoa; phylum Chordata; class Amphibia; order Anura; family Dendrobatidae; genus Phyllobates; species Phyllobates terribilis. The sequence goes on from NW_027362771.1 coordinate 283,302,012, forward strand.
CAGTTGTTGACGTGCTTCCAGTACTACGTCTCTGTCCAGGAAGGCGCAACCTGACCTCGTCGTCACTAGCATCTTCCTCCACCTCCTCTGCTGACCTCATCTCTTGGCTGACTGTGGGTTGACAGTAAGTGGGATCTCCAACCTCATCATCATCACCCTGTGTGTTATCACACCCGTCGTCCTCAGAGCCAACCTGTTCCTGCCCTGACAAAAAACTAAAGTTGTCGCTCCAATCAGGTATTTGAGTCTTATCATCGTCTTCCTCATTGTCTCCACCAACAGGAGTTACAGTTTGGGAATGAGGGTCTACATTATGGTCAGAACCTTCTGCGTCTGGTCCTGGATCCGACTCATAAAGATTCTGGGCATCAGTGCAGATCATTTCCTCGTCTGGATTCACAGAAGCGCTGGAGTCGACCTCTGATTCCCAGGCTATAGTATGAGTAAACAGCTCTGCAGACTCAACCATCTGTTCTACCTCATACTCAGACGGGCAGCTGGAGATTTGGGAGCTGTGAGGAAGCAAGTGCGATTGGGGTGACACCTTTGAGGACTGGAGTATTTGTGATGTTGAAGTTGATGTGGAGGAGAGCCCACTTAAAGGAGCACTTGATATCCGTTGAAGCACCTGCTGTTTTTGTGCCTCATCTGGAATTTGTAGCGATTGGCGTGGCCGTAAGAAAGGGATCTTATCACATTGTCCGCTAAAAGAAGTAGACATTTTAGTTTGGCTGGAAGATGGTCTTTCTTCTGCAGATGTTACTGTTGCTTTAACACCTACCCCACGGACACAACCTTTTTTCCCCTTCCCAACACGCCTATTCCCCTTTCCATCAGCAGCAGGCCTTTTTCCACTCATTTTGGTGGTTAACTAATTCACAACTCTGGAGTTGTTTGCACAAAAAAACAATGGATGGTAACCGAGCAGAGCTGAGTGGCCAAACTGTGGTATTAGGCCAAAACTATTGGCTGGGTTAGATGCAGAAAAAAATTATATTCAATTTGCAACCTGATGGAGGTCAGTATAGATGGACTAATGCAACAAGTCCCACACACAGCTAGAAGCCCAATATTTTTTCAGAGGTAGATGCAGAAAAAAATATATTCAGTTTGCAACCTGATGGAGGTCAGTATAGATGGACTAACAGAGAAAGTCCCACACACTACTAGAAGGCCAAATATTTTTTCAGAGCTAGATGCAGAAAAAAATTATATTCAGTTTGCAACCTGATGGAGGTCTGTATAGATGGATTAATAGAACAAGACCCACACACAGCTAGAAGCCCAATATTTTTTCAGAGGTAGATGCAGAAAAAAATATATTCAGTTTGCAACCTGATGGAGGTCAGTATAGATGGACTAATACAACAAGTCCCACACACAGCTAGAAGCCCAATATTTTTTCAGAGGTAGATGCAGAAAAAAATATATTCAGTTTGCAACCTGATGGAGGTCAGTATAGATGGACTAATACAACAAGTCCCACACACAGCTAGAAGCCCAAATATTTTTTCAGAGGTACTGTAGATGCAGATAAAAATTATTTTTAATTTGCAACCTGATGGAGGTCAGTATAGATGGACTAATAGAGAAAGTCCGACACACTACTAGAAGGCCAAATATTTTTTCAGAGCTAGATGCAGAAAAAAATATATTCAGTTTGCAACCTGATGGAGGTCAGTATAGATGGACTAATACAACAAGTCCCACACACAGCTAGAAGCCCAATATTTTTTCAGAGGTAGATGCAGAAAAAAATATATTCAGTTTGCAACCTGATGGAGGTCAGTATAGATGGACTAACAGAGAAAGTCCCACACACTACTAGAAGGCCAAATATTTTTTCAGAGCTAGATGCAGAAAAAAATTATATTCAGTTTGCAACCTGATGGAGGTCTGTATAGATGGATTAATAGAACAAGACCCACACACAGCTAGAAGCCCAATATTTTTTCAGAGGTAGATGCAGAAAAAAATATATTCAGTTTGCAACCTGATGGAGGTCAGTATAGATGGACTAATACAACAAGTCCCACACACAGCTAGAAGCCCAATATTTTTTCAGAGGTAGATGCAGAAAAAAATATATTCAGTTTGCAACCTGATGGAGGTCAGTATAGGTGGACTAATAGAACAAGTCCCACACACTGCTAGAAGGCCAAATATTTTTTCAGAGCTAGATGCAGAAAAAAATTATATTCAGTTTGCAACCTGATGGAGGTCAGTATAGATGGATTAATAGAACAAGACCCACACACAGCTAGAAGCCCAATATTTTTTCAGAGGTAGATGCAGAAAAAAATTATATTCAGTTTGCAACCTGATGGAGGTCAGTATAGATGGATTAATAGAACAAGACCCACACACAGCTAGAAGCCCAATATTTTTTCAGAGCTAGATGCAGAAAAAAATTATATTCAGTTTGCAACCTGATGGAGGTCAGTATAGATGGATTAATAGAACAAGACCCACACACAGCTAGAAGCCCAATATTTTTTCAGAGCTAGATGCAGAAAAAAATTAGATTCAGTTTGCAACCTGATGGAGGTCAGTATAGATGGACTAATACAACAAGTCCCACACACAGCTAGAAGCCCAATATTTTTTCAGAGGTAGATGCAGAAAAAAATATATTCAGTTTGCAACCTGATGGAGGTCAGTATAGGTGGACTAATAGAACAAGTCCCACACACTGCTAGAAGGCCAAATATTTTTTCAGAGCTAGATGCAGAAAAAAATTATATTCAGTTTGCAACCTGATGAAGGTCAGTATAGATGGATTAATAGAACAAGACCCACACACAGCTAGAAGCCCAATATTTTTTCAGAGCTAGATGCAGAAAAAAATTATATTCAGTTTGCAACCTGATGGAGGTCAGTATAGATGGACTAATAGAATGATGCTATGCCCAAAAGATTTTACTTCACTAGGTGCAGTAAAAAAAATGGTATTCTATACACAGGTGGTATATCTTGCAACACAGATAGGCTACTCCACTGACTAACACACTCTGCAATAGGCCAAAAAGGATTAGCTTTGCTAGATTCAGCCAAATGCTGTGAAAAAAACTTGCACAGCACTGGCACAGACCTGCCTGGCAAAAACTGATAGGAACTGATGTAACCTAGTCCTGAAAAGGACTCCAATTACAATTAGTCTTTACTCCCACAACCTATCTATTTAAGAGCACAGACCTGCCTGATAAAAGTCGTAGGAAATGCTGTAACCTAGTCCTTAAAAGGACTGCAATCACAACTATTCCCTACTCCCAAGCTATCTGTATATTTGTGCGAAAATTGGCTTGAAATTAACAAGGTATAGCGCACACAGCAACAGCGGTGCCGTCTAACACGCAGCTGCAGCAGTGAGAAAATGGTGGCGACGGGGAAAATGGCTTGGTCTTATAGGGCAAGGACATGTGACATACACTGCCAATGACACATGCCCTTGCTTGTGTGAAAAAAAGCACTTCGCTCCGTGTGTGCGCTGCTGATAGGCTGACAGATTGCACCTCCCCACTGTAAATGCGGGAAAGAGAAAAAAAATGGAGATCTTCATTGTTCCTGCAGAGATCCATCCCCTGCCCCTCCCCCCACCCCGCTGTACACTCAAACTGCGTATTAACATTAATTTTCATCATTACTGAGAAAAAATCCAGATATGATTTTGGTGCACGAACAGTTATCGAACATAACCTCGAACAGCCGAATTTTTCTCAAATTGTTCGTGTTCGCCGAATGGCTCGAACACCGCCCAAAACAGCTCGAATTTGAGATTGGCGAACAGTTCGAGTAGAACAACGCTCATCTCTAATTATAAGGGGGGGTGACATCCTGCATGGGGCATTATAAGAGGGGGTGACATCCTGCATGGGGCATTATATGCAGGGGAGAGGTGACATTCTGCATGGGGCATTATATGGGGGGGGGGGAGGTGACATCCTGCATGGGGCATTATAAGAGGGGGTGACATCCTGCATGGGGCATTATATGGGGGGGGAGAGGTGACATTCTGCATGGGGCATTATATGGGGGGAGGTGACATCCTGCATGGGGCATTAAAAGAGGGGGTGACATCCTGCATGGGGCATTATATGAGGGGTGACA